>NC_091983.1:238178336-238532010 GCF_044704955.1 Pristiophorus japonicus
AACAATCTTCCTTTGTGCTAGATATGACACCATCCAGTAGAGAGGTTTCCCCCTGAGCCCCATTGACTTCAGTTTTACTCGAGCCCCTTGATGCCGCACAAATGTGACTTGATATTGAGGGCAGCCTCTCTCATCGCACTTCTGGAATTCAGCTCGTTTGACCATGTTTGAACCACGGCTGTAATGAGGTCAGGAGCAGAGTTCCTGGCGGAAACCAAAGTGAGCATCGGTGAGCAGGTTAATTGTACGTAAGTGCTGCTTGATGATAGCATTGTCGATGACAGCCCCCATCACTTCACTGCGGATTGAGGAATGGCTGATGGGGCGGTAACTGACTGTTGGATTAGCTTGGCTAGAGGTGCGGCTAGTTCTGGAGCAAAGACCTTCAACTGTAAAGCCAAGATGTTGTCATAGCCCATAGCCTTTGCTGTATCCGCTGCGCTCTGCCGTTTCTTGATATCACGTTGAGTGAATCGAATTGGCTGAAGACTGGCATCTGTGATGATGGTGGGACCTCAGGAGGAAGCCAAGATTGGTCATGCACACGGCATTTCTGGCTGTAGATGATTGCGAAGGCTTCAGCCTTGTCTTTTGCACTCACATGCTGTGCCACAGTTGAGAATAGGGATGTTCATGGAGCCTCGTCCTCCCATTAGTTGTTTTATTGTCCTTCATCATTCATGACTGAATGTGGCAGGACTGCAGAGCTTTGATCTGATCCATTGAGTGTGGGATTGCTTAGCTCTGTCTGTAGCCTACTGCCTCTGCTGGTTAGCATGCCTAGAGTCCTGTGTTGTGGCTTCACCAAGTTGGTATCTGATTTTCAGGTACAGCTAGTGCAGCTCCTGGCATGCTCTTCAACACTCCTCATTGAACCAGGATTGGTTTGATGGTAATGGTAGCGTGAAGGATATGCCAGCCCATGAGGTTATAGATTGTGGTGAAATATAATTCTGTTGCTTCTGATGTCAGCAGCAGAATTGTATTCCACCACAATCCATAACCTCATTGGCTGGCATATCCTTCAGTCTCATGGATACCCAGTTCTGTGCTGCTGAAGTGTTCTTAATCTATCCCTTTTAGCACAGTGATAGTGCCAACAATACGATGAATGAGTGTTCTCTCTGTGAAGATGGGACTTCTTCTCCACACGGATTGTGCAGTGGTCACTGCTACCAATACTGTCATGCACAGATGCATCTGCGACGGAAGAAGTGAGGCCGAGACCAAGTAGGATTTTTCCTTGTGTTTGTTCTCTCACCACCCATCGTGAGCCCAGTCTGGCAGCGATGTCCTTCAGGACTCAGCCAGCTCTGTCAACGTTGGTACTACTGAGCCAGTCTTGGTGATGAATATTGAAGATGCCACCCAGAGTACATTCCGTGCCCTAGCAGCCACTGTGAGCTGTAGGATTTGGCCAGTGCCAACATCACTGTGTGTATGGGCCGGAAGGATTTTTGGACTTTTAAAATGGATCTGTACCCTTTTAAAATGGAGATGCACATGGGCTGTGTTTCAAAATTGAGTTTGAACATTTGGACTTTAAAAAGGACTGATAGCAGGAGCTTTCATTTTGAACTTTGTGTGATTTGTGGAAAGACACCTTTTGTCCGGGATGTCTGGATGGACAATGAGGTTTGCAGGCCAATTGTAACACCTCTGGACTCTTTCAGTGAAGGAGCAGTCAAGAACTCAACAAACAGTTTGCACTTCGAGAACTGCTCATCTACAGAAATGGCCTACCATTGTTTTCATCAAGTTGACCAATCCAGGACAGAGACGTCACCAGGAAGACCAACTAGCATCTCTGCGACCATGGTAACCAGGAACTGCCCAGTCAGTTTTGTGTATTATACGGTGTATAAAGATACTGAACTTTGGCGGATTCAGTGCTTACTTTTCTCCACCATCTGGAACGGTGTTCCCCACGTGGCTACGCGTCCGTCAACTCTCCAGGAACGCCCAAAGTGAGTGCTTCGCTGTAACACCTGAATGTAACACTCTAGGCCTCATCGCACGCCTCTATTTGCACGGTTTTGTCTTTAGAGTCGAACGGACCCGGGACCGCATGAATCAACGACAAGGGCTGGTAATTATATCCAGCATACACCTCTGGAAATCCCCAAGACCACCAGTGTGTTTGGCTGCTGAGGAACTGCAGGTGTCCAAGATGCAGGCTCACATGTGTGTGTGTGAGGAGGCTTCCAAGTGTGGGTTCTGACCAAACCAGGAGAGGGGTTTAGTTAGAAGGCTTTCTATTATCTAGACTTAGATTCTAGGAAGGGGGTTGGTTTGGCGTAACTGACAGGCTGGGTATTTGGTCTGAGGTTTTAAGCTAGTGTCCACAGTCACCTACTCTTTAAGCCATAAGCGAGAGGAGTAGGGGTTGTCGTTTTGTGAGTGTAATAAAAGGAATCGATCTTTGACCAACCTGAACCATTGCGTTTTGCCAGAGTCAATTATAATCTATCCATAGTAACTCCTTGTGTCCGAACTTGGGGGTTGTGGGGCTTGTGGTTCGCGGTATAATTCGGAAGACCAACCGGGTGGCATCCGCTCACGGCCGGGTTACACAGTAATCCCGCTGGGGATGCTGCGTATCGGACATAGGAGAAGACCTATCTGACCTTGGTCTCTCTCTGTGTGGGATTACCCGCTAATCAACGGGCTAGGCAGGAACTATTGGCAAAAGCTCCTGCCATCCAAAGGGAAACAACTCAAACCGGGGAGTTTTAAAGCATGGGTCGACTCACGGGAGAGTCATAGAGACACGGAGCACACAAAACACCCTGCAGCATTACAAGAAGGACGTGGTTGCACTGGAGAGGGTACAGAGGAGATTTATGAGGATGTTGCCGGGAGTGGAGAACCTTAGCTATGAGGACAGTTTGGATAGGCTGGGTTTGTTTTCCTTGGAACAGAGGAGGCTGAGGGGCGACCACATTGAGGTGTATAAAATTATGAGGGGCCTGGATATAGTAGATAGAAAGGGCCTGTTTCTTTTAGCGGGGGTGTCAACAGCCAGGGGACATTAAATTTAAAGTAATTGGTAGAAGGATTAGAGGGAACTGAGTGGAAATTTCTTCACACAGACGATTTTGGTCATCTGGAGCTCACTGCTTGAAAGGGTGGTAGAGGCAGAAACCCTCACCACATTGAAAAATACTTGGATGTGCACTTGAAGTGCCGTAACCTGCAGGTGGGCCGAAATGTGCTGTAAACTTCTAGAATCTATGAATCTTTGAGAACCGCCCCCTTTATTATTGGCCTTGCTATGCACTGGCGAAAAAGGTTCTGCTCCCTCTATACCTTTTGCACCAATTCTATCCCAGGTAATATTAGGGTAGTTGAAATTCCCCACTATTACTGCCCCATTGTTTTTGCACTTCTTGTTTGGGGGTCTATAGTACACTTCCAGCAATGTCACTGCCCCTTTTTTGTTCTTCAATTCGATCCATATTGTCTCATTTGATGATCCTTCGTGCATATCATCCCCATCACAACTGTAATTGTTTCTTTAATCAATATTTTAACCCCCTAGTCTGAATACCCTGTAATCAGGAATGTTGAGCTGCCATTCCTGCCCTTCTTTGAGCCGTTTCTCAGTAATAGCTATAATATAATACTCCCAAGTGTCTATCTGTGTCCTCAGCTCATCTGCTTGTTCCCTCGACTCCTTGCATTGAAGTATATACCATTTAGCATGGCCAAACTCCTTTGTTGTCTATTTTCGAGCCTTCATTTTCTCTGACTTCCAAACTCGTTTACTAATTTTCTACCTTCCATTTCCAGCTTTTCTTCTTTTCCTTCTGAATCTACTCTCAGGTTCCCACCCCGCTCTGGGAACAATTCACTGCACAAATGTAGTCGAGGGGACTGCCCTCTCTGGTGGATGTAGTGTCCCTGCACCTTAATACAAACTCACACGAGGCATAGATATATCAGACACGGTCACTCTGTGACCTTCACCTTTATTGCCAGGACCAAGGAGTGCTGACCCTGGGTGGGATGTCCCCTTTTATACCTGGAAACCCAGGTGAGGAGTGTCTCCCACAAGTCTCCCTGTGGTCAGGGTGTGCATTTCTAGGGTACAGGTACCGTGTACATGAGTTACAGTTACATGACTATGTCATTGCAAGATGGTTAAATACATGCCATCACCTCCCCCCTTCAGTCTTTTTGTTACAGAGGTTAAGTCTGTCAGGTGGTCATCGCTCTCTCGTGGAGCGACACAGTTGTGGCTCTGGTGGCTGAGCCTCGGCACGCGTCTCTGTCACGTGAGGTGATTCCGGCCTGTCCGGGCTGGTCGCAGGGACTGTGCATGCTGAGGACTGTCTTTGTTGCTCATTGCTAGCAGTGGTGTGGGTGCCATCTCATGCTCTTCTTCAGGTTCCTCCGTGTCTATGCTGAACCTTTTCTTTACTTGCTCCAAGTGTTTGCGGCATATCTGCCCATTGTTTAGTCGGACCACCATGACTCTATTTCCTTCTTTGCCCAATTACGGTGCCCTCAAGTCACTTGGGTCCCAAAGCATGGTTAAGAACAAATACTGGGTCATCTATTTCTATACACCTCCCCCTTGAGTTTCGATTATGGCGCTAGGTTTGGGACTGGCGCTTGCCCTCAACAATGTCTGCCAGGGCTGGGTGAATGAGGGACAGCGCGTCTTTAGCATGCGTTTCATGAGGAGTTCCGCTGGCGGGACTCCCATGAGCGAGTGCGGGCGGGACCTGTAGGCCAGCAGGAGGCGCAATAGGCGGTACTGAAGGGAGGGTCCTTGAATGCGTAGCATGCCTGTTTTATGACTTGGACCGCTCGTTCCGCTTGACCATTGGAAGCCGGCTTGAACGGCGCTGTCCGGACGTGTTTGATACCATTGCCCGACATAAACTCCTGGAATTCATGGCTGGTGAAACACGGGCCATTGTTACTGACCAGGATGTTCAGCAAGCCATGGGTCGCGAAAACCGTAAGCAGACTCTCCACAGTGATGGATGTCATGCACTAGTTCAATATGATGCCCTCGATCCACTTCGAGTATGCATCGACAACGATCAGGAACATTTTCCCCATGAACGGGCCCGCATAGTCTACGTGAATACGTGACCATGGTCTGGTGGGCCAGGGCCACGGGCATGTCGTGCACCTGCGAACCCAATGTTCCAGGTCTGAGTCAATCCCTGGCCACCATACATGTGACCGGGCAATGGCCTTCATTAACACGATGCCAGGGTGCTCACTGTGGAGTTCCCTGATGAACGCTTCCCTTCCTTTCTGGGGCATGACTACCTGGCTGCCCCATTGCAGGCAGTCGGCTTGGATGGAGAGCTCATCCATCCGTCTCTGAAATGGTTTGACTTCCTCGGGGCACGCCCTGTGTGCGGGCGCCCAATCCCCAGTCAGGACACATTTCTTTATCATGGATAGGAGGGGGTCCCTGTTAGTCCAGAGTTTGATCTGGCAGGCTGTGATGGGGGTGCCCGCAGTGTCAAAAGCCTCAACGGCCATGAGCATCTCGGTGCTCTGCTCCAACGCCCCCTCGGTGGTGGCCAGTGGGAGCCTGCTGAGCGCGTCAGTGCAATTTTCGGTGCCTGGCCAGTGCTGTATGGTGTCGGCATATGCAGCCAGCGTGAGGGCCCAGCACTGTATGCGAGCTGACGCATTGGCGTTGACAGCCTTGCTGTCGGACAATAAGGATGTTAACGGCTTGTGGTCTGTCTCTAGCTCGAACTTTCTACCAAAAAGGTACTGGTGCATCTTTTTCACACCGTAAACACATGCAAGTGCTTCCTTCTCAACCATGCCGTATCTACGCTCTGCCTGGGAGAGCGACCTGGAGGCGTAAGCCACCGGTTGGAGTCGACTGTCATCGTTGCCCTGCTGCAACATACACCCAACCCTGTAGGTTGATGCATCGCATGTTAAGACCAGTTTTTTACAGAGGTCATACAAAGTCAACAGTTTGTTGGAACACAGCAGGTTCCTCGCCTTATTGAAAGCCCATTCTTGACAGTCCCCCGCAAAACCATTCACACCCTTTACGCAGGAGCATGTGTAATGGCTCCAACAATGTGCTTAAGTTCGGCAGAAAGTTCCCGAAATGGTTCAAAAGTCCCATGAATGTTTGCAACTCCTACGTGTTGCCGGGCCTGGGTGCCCAGTGGATCGCCTCCGTTTTTGATTCAGTGGGCCGGATCCTGTATGAGCCAACCCTCCTGCCCTAAAACTCGACCTCTGGGGCCAAAAACACACACTTGACCTTTTTTAGCCGCAAGCCTACCCGATACAATCGGCGTAGCACCTCCTCCAGGCTGTGGAGATGTTCTTCGGTGTCTCTACCCATTGTGAGAATGTCGTCTCGGAATACGATTGTTCCAGGAATGGATTTGAGCAAACTTTCCATGTTTCTCTGAAAGATAGCTGCTGCCGAACGAATGCCAAATGGACACCTGTTGTAGACAAATAATCCCTTGTGTGTCGTGATGGTGGTCAGAAGCTTGGATTCTTTAGCCAGTTCCTGAGTCATGTAGGCCGAAGTGAGGTCCAACTTCGTGAACAGCTTGCCACCTGCCAGTGTGGCAAAAAGGTCCTTCACTCTCGGAAGCGGGTATTGGTCTTGCAGCAATACTCGGTTAATGGTGGCTTTGTAGTCGCCACAAATCCTGACCGAGCCATCTGCTTTGAGGACGGGAAGAATGGGACTTGCCTAGTTGCTGAATTCAACGGCTGAAATTAGCCCTCTCTGAGCAGCCTGTCCTGTTCACATTCAAATTTTTCACGCATCGCTCTGGCTTTGTGGTGCACTGGTCTGGCGTCCGGAGTGATGCGTATCACTACTTTAGTGCCCTTGAACGTTCCGACACCGGGTTGAAACAGTGACCCGAATTTTTGCAGGACCTGTGAGCATGAACTTCGTTCCACGGATGAAATGGTGAGCACATCCCCCCATTTCCAATTCATCTCGGCTAGTCAACTCCTCCCCACAAGCGCGGGGCCATTTCCCGGAACGATCCAGAGTGGCAGCCGGTTCTGTAATCCATTATGTGTTACCACCAAGTTTGCACTGCCCAGCACTGGGATATCTCTTTGGTGTACGTCCGTAGCTGCATCTTAATGCGTTCCAGTTTGGGTCTGCTAGCTCTGCGTGGCCATAGACTCTCAATTTGTTGGGCGCTCATGAATGACTGGCTTGCTCCTGCATCCAGCTCCATGTGTACCAGGATGCCATTCAGTAAGACATTCATCGTCATGGGTGGCGTTTTGGTGTATGAGCTGTGGACATCAGCCACATGAACCCGCTGAACTTCAGCATCTATGGCTTTACCCGAGGCCTCATCCTGCATTGCAGACCCCTCGTCGGGTTCCTCTGTCTCAGAGATTAGCCTCACTACTGCCTTTTTGTACATCCTGGCCAAGTGTCCACTGACATTACAAATCCTACAGATATATTGCTGGAACCTGCAGCTTTTCACAGTGTGTCTACCCCTGCACCTCCAGCATGAGCTGAGATTGAGATTGCTGTTAACAAAAGGACTATTACCAGGCATTCCTCTCTGATTGCCCATTTGGCTGTTTCTAAGCACTCTGATGGTGGGTGTTAATGGTCCCATCGTGGGACGCATTGTTCCTCGAGATGGCGTGTATTGCCGATCCCCTTTCCATTGTCCTTGTTGCGAGCCGACCCTAGAGCCTGTTGCTGCCTGGGCGGTTTCAAAATGCCCTTGCCTGCCTGCGGGGTCCCGAGCCGCGTTCACCATGTTAACTCCCTGGTCCGTCGCCACTATTTGGACCAGGGCTGCGCGCGTAACTTAGCTTAGTCTCCTCTTCCCCTGCCATAAAGGTATGAGCTATCAGCACCGCCCCTTCTAAAGTCAAGTCCTTAGTCTTTATGAGCTTCCTGAAAATGCCGGCATGATTAATGCCCTTGATGAAAAAGTCCCTTATCATCTCCCACCTGCAGGTATCGGAGAACGTACAGACACTGGCCAAGCGCCACAGTTCCGTCACGAAGTCCGAGACGTTTTGTCCCTCCCGACGCCGGTGAGAGTAGAACCGGTGCCGTGCCATGTGTATGCTACTCGCTGGCTTGAGATGCTCACTGATCAGCTGGCTGAGCTCTTCAAAGGACTTGTCCACCGGCTTTTGGGGTGCGAGCAGGTCTTCCATCAGCGCATAGGTCTGTGGTCCGTAGCTGGTCAGTAGATGCGCCCTCCGCTTGTCAGCCGCTCTCTCTTCCAGCCAGTCCTTTGTGACAAAGCTCTGCTGGAGTCTTTCCACGAAGTCGTCCCAGTCCTCATCCACACAGTAACATTCCTCTGTGCCACCGGTGGCCATCCTCGAGGTTTGGTGAATCCCGTTTTACATCACCAAATATAGTGTCCTTGCACCTTAACACAAACTCACACGAGGCATAGATATATCAGACACAGTCACTCTGTGACCTTCACCTTTATTGCCAGGACCAAGGAGTGCTGACCCTGGGTGGGACCTCCCCTTTTATTCCTGGAAACCCAGGTGAGGAGTGTCTCCTGCAAGTTCACCCCCTGTGGTCAGGGTGTGCATTTCTAGGGTACAGGTACCGTGTCCATGTACCGTGTACATGAGTTACAGTTACATGACTATATCATTGCAAGATGGTTAAATACATGACAGTGGACGTAAAAGATCCCGTGGAAGAGTGGAGTTCTCCCTGGTGTCCTGGGCCCAATATTTATTCCTCAATCAACATCATAAAACACACAGATTATCTGGTCAGTGATCATATTACTGTTGTGGGAGCTTGCTGTGCACAATTTGGCTGCAGTTTTTCCCTACATTACAATTGTTGGATAATTCCTTCCTTATCCTTTAAACACATTTGCACAGGTAGAGACAGTAATATGATTGATAATTCACTTCACTTATTACCAACCAACACTGCTCTTAAACACTCAAACCAACCAAACATTAATCTTAAGCACACTAGCCATTATTTTGACTTGTTGTGAGTTGCTTGTCCTCTACAGGGAGCCGTACACTCTGCACATTGCGTACAGGTATTCTTCATAAAGAACACTGTTGCTTCTGTGGGCCCCACACTGCCATCCTTAAAAAGGAAATCCATTTCTCAGATAACTGGTGTGACACTTCTTCCTGCAGCAGTGCCCTTTCTGGCATCCTTAAAAGGGAAATGTACTCCTGCAAAACACTCTGGTGTCATTGCAGGCACCACTTCCGGCACCCTTAAAAGGGAAATTCTTTAATGGGAACAGTACAAAACCTCTAACAATTGTGGAGACCTTGATCATGCAGCGTAAAAGGTATAATGAAGCTGGCAAGTAAGTAAGGAGGCGAAGGGAAGGAGAGAGGGGGAGGGAAGAATGAGAGGGGGGATGGTGGAGAAAAGATAGGTGGGGAAAAGGAGAGCAGAGGGAGAGAGGGAAAGAGAGAAGGAGAGGGGAAAGGGTAGAAGGATAGAAGGGGAGAAGGAGAGAGAGGAAAGAACAAGCAGAGCAGAAGGAGAGAGGGGGGGAAGAAGTAGAAGAGGGGAAGGGAGAAGGAGAGGGGAAATGGAGAAGTAGAGAGAGGAGGGAAGATGGAGGGGAGAAGAAACGAAGAGGGGGAAGGGGAGTAGGAGAGAGAGAGGGGAGATAAGAACATAAGAAATAAGAGCAGGAGTAGGCCATACGGCCCCTCGAGCATGCTCCACCATTCAATAAAATCATGGCTGATCTCATGGACTCAGGTCCACTTTCCTGCCCGCTCCCCATAATCTCTTATTCCCTTATCGGTTAAGAACTGTCTATCTTTGTCTTAAATTTATTCAATGACCCAGCTTCCGCAGCTCTCTGAGGCAGCGAATTCCACAGATTTACAACCCTCTGAGAGAAGAAATTCCTCCTCATCTCAGTTTTAAATGGGCGGCCCCTTATTCTAAGATTATGCCCCCTAGCTCTAGTCTCCCTTAACAGTGGAAACATCCTCTTTGCATCCACATTGTCAAGCCCCCTCATAATCTTATACATTTCGATAAGATCACCTCTCATTCTTCTGAATTCCAATGAGTAGAAGCCCAACCTACTCAACCTTTACTCATAAGTCAACCCCCTCATCCCCAGAATCAATCGAGTGAACCTTCTCTGAACTGCCTCCAAAGCAAGTATATCCTTTCTTAAATATAGAAACCAAAACTGCACGCAGTATTCCAGGTGTGGCCTCACCAATACCCTGTATAACTGTAGCAAGACTTTTATACTCCATCTCCTTTGCAATAAAAGCCAAGATTCCATTGGCCTTCCTGATCACTTGCTGTATTGGCATACCAACCTTATGTGTTTCATGCACGAGTACCCCCAGGTCCTGCTGTACTGCAGCACTTTGCAATTTTTCTCCATTCAAATAATAACTTGCTCTTCGTTTTTTTCTGCCAAAGTGCATAACCTCACACTTTCCAACATTATACTCCATCTGACAAATTTTTGCCCACTCACTTAGCCTGTCTATGTCCTTTTGCAGGTTTTTTGTATCCTCCTCACACATTGCTTTTCCTCTCATCTTTGTCTCATCAGCAAACTTGGCTACATTACACTCAGTCCCTTGGAAGGAGAGAGAGAGAGAGAGAGAGAGAGGGAAGGAACGGGAAAGAAAAAGAGGGAAGGGGAGAAAGAAAGAGGAGGGATGAAGGGGAGAGGGGAGGGGAGAAGGAGAGAGGGAATGAGAGCAGGAGAGAGGGAAGGGGAAAAGGGGAGAGGAGGGGAGAAGGAGAGAGGAGGGGAGAGGAGAAGGAGAGAGGGGAAGGGAGGAGGAGAGGGGAGGGGAGAAGGAGAGAGTGGAGAAGGAGAGAGGAGGGGAGAGGAGAAGAAGAGAGGGGAAGGGAGGAGGAGAGGGGAGGGGAGAAGGAGAGAGGAGGGGAGAAGGAGAGAGGGAAGGAGAGGAGGGGAGAACGAGAGAGGAGGGGAGAAAGAGAGAGGAGGGGAGAAGGAGAGGGGAGTGGAGAAGGAGAGGGGAGGGGAGAAGGAGAGGGGAGGAGAGGAGAGAGGAGGGGAGAAGGAGAGAGGAGGGGAGAAGGAGAGAGGGGAGGGGAGAAGGAGAGAGTGGAGGGGAGAAGGAGAGAGGAGGGGAGAAGGAGAGAGGAGGGTAGAAGGAGAGAGGGGAGGGGAGGAGGAGAGGGGAGGGGAGATGGAGAGAGGAGGGGAGAAGGAGAGAGGAGGGGAGAAGGAGAGAGGAGGGGAGAAGGAGAGGGGAGGGGAGAAGGAGAGAGGCGGGGAGAAGGAGAGAGGGGAGGGGAGAAGGAGAGAGGGGAGGGGAGGAGGGGAGAAGAGGACTATTTGCATTGGATAATCCCACAGATTAAAACAAAATGTTTGCTTATAAAGAATTAACATTGTCCATAATCTGTCTCTGACCCGGTCTTCTGAAGAAAAGATCTCATTCTCCGGGATCCCGGGAAACAGCACTGTTTCCAATTGATCTTTTTTGTAAAT
Organism: Pristiophorus japonicus; assembly: GCF_044704955.1. Taxonomy (NCBI): domain Eukaryota; kingdom Metazoa; phylum Chordata; class Chondrichthyes; family Pristiophoridae; genus Pristiophorus; species Pristiophorus japonicus. Next base: position 238,189,799 of record NC_091983.1, read on the forward strand.
GATTTGTTTGGGAATTGCTTGAAACCAAACTTCACCCCGGCTTACCCTCACCCCTCCCAACCTACACCCTCCCAACCCACACCTCAAAACCTCAACATCCCCCAACCCCACCCCCTATCCTACACCCCCAAACCACACTCCAACACCCCCACCCCCCATCCTAAACCCCCCAAACCACACTCCAACACCCCCATCCTACACCCCCCAAACCACACTCCAACACCCCCATCCTACACCCCCCAAACCACACTCCAACACCCCCACCCCCCATCCTACACCCCACTAACCTACACCCCAACACCCCCCAACCTCAACTCCCCCATGCTACACCCTCAAAACCCAACCCCAACACCCCCCAACTCCCCCATCCTACACCCCCCAAAACCCACAACCCAACATCCCACACACCCCCACCCCCCACCCCCATCCTACACCCCCCCAAACCCACAACTCAACACCCCACACACCCCCACCCCCAACCTACACCACCTCAAACCCACACCTCAACACCCCACATCCCCCTAACACTGACCCCCCCCTAACCTGCACCCTTCCAAACCCACTCCAACTCCTCACACCCTCCCAACTTGACCCCCCCATTCCCCAACCTACACCCCCGCAAACTCACACCCCAACACCCCACATCCCCTCCAACACCAACCCCCATACCTACATGCTCCCAAACCAACACCCCAACACCCCATACACCCCCCAACCCTGGCCCCCGACGCCCCAATCTACAGCCCCCAAACCCACACCCCAATACCCCACACACCCAACCCCAACCCCCCCCATCTCCCAACTTACATGCTCACAAACCCAAACCTGTACAGAGCACCCCTCCAACCATGAGCCCCCATACTACACCTGCCCACACCCACTCCAGAACACCCCCCACCCCACCCCCACTTGACACCATCCCCAACACCTCCCACCCCAAGCAGATGTCCAGCTCAGATATCGTTTCCCGACACAGGTTGATCGTCCGTCTCTCCCAAGCCTGGCACTTCGACTCGGTAGTGCTTCACTGTGCCTCTCTGCTGGGTTTCCCGTCGGCAGTGCAGGTAAACATTGATGGGATGGACATATGTCAAGGTTACCAGGATGATTAATCCGATGTTCAACTGCGTCAAGAGGGACAAAAAAAGGCAAACAGAGAGTTTGTGTTCAGGCAACAGCAATCTCAAACCCTTATCATAGAATCATAGAATAGTACAGCACAGAAGGTGGCCATTCGGCCCATCGAGTCTGTGCCAGCTCTTTCGAAGAGCAATCCAGTTAGTCCCACTCCCCGCTCTTACCCCATATCCCTGCAATTTTTTCTCATTTTAAGTATTTATCCAATTCCCTTTTGAAAGTTACTTTTGAATCTGTATCCACCACCCTACCAGGCAGTGCATTCCAAATCCTAACCACTTGTTGTGGAAAAAAATGTTTGCTCAGACGCCTCTGGTTCTTTTACCAATCTGTCCCTCCGGTCCCTTCAGCCACTGGAAACAGTTCCTCTTTATTTACTCTATGTAAACCCTTCAGGTTTTTCAACACTTCTTCAAATCTCCTCTTAGCCTTCTCTGCTCTAAGGAGAAAAGCCCCAGCTTTTCCAGATTCTCCGAAATCTCTTCTGCATTCCCCAAGGCCTTCAGGTCTTTCCTAACGTGTGGTGCCCAGAATTGGACGCAGTACTTCAGCTAGGGCCGAACCAATGTCTTATAAAGGTTCAGCATAACTTCCTGACTTTTGTACTCTATGCCTCTATTTATAAAGCCTACTGTCTCTCTCTATCTCACTGTACCCGTGACTGTCTGGCACAGATCACAGGGAGACCCGGACCTCCCGATACTCACATACAAGGGGTCACCGTGCAAGGGTCCCTTGACCAGAATGAAGCAAGGGTACTGGAGCAGATTTACAATTGCCGCAAGAGCCAGTAGCAGTCCATAGACCTTCCCAAAGTGGCGAGGAGGGAACCTGCAGGGAACAAGCAGAGAGAGAGGAGGAGGTTCAGAGAATTACATTGGGTCGACAGCACAGAAATAGACCATTTGACCGAACTGGTCCATGCCGGCGTTTATACTCCATTTGAGTCTCCTCCCACCCCTCTTCATCTCACCCCGTCAACATATCCCTCTATTCCTTTCTCCTTCATGTGTTTATCTAGCTTCCCCTTAAATGTATCTCTGCTATTTGGTAGCGAGTTCCACACAGCTTGCTTGTGTGTAAATTGGTTGCCGCGTTTCCTACATTGCACCAGTGACTGCACTCCATAGAAACATAGAAACATAGAAATTAGGTGCAGGAGCAGGCCATTCGGCCCTTCGAGCCTGCTCCGCCATTCAATAAGATCATGGCTGATCATTCAACCTCAGTTTCCTTTTCCTGCTTTCTCTCCAGATCCCTTGATCCCCTTGGCTGTAAGGGCCATATCTAATTCCCTTTTGAATATATCTAATGAACTGGCCTCAATAACTTTCTGTGGTAGATAATTGCACAGGTTAACCACTCTCTGAGTGAAGAAGTTTCCCCTCATCTCGGTCCTAAATGGTTACCTCTTATTCTTAGACTGTGACCCCTGGTTCTGGAACTCCCCAGCAACAGGAACATTCTTCCTGCCTCTAACCTGTCCAATCCCGTCAGAATTTTATATGTTTCTATGAGATCCCCTCTCATTCTTCTAAACTCCAGTGGATACAAGCCCAGTTGATCCAGTCTTTCCTCATATGTCAGTCCTGCCATCCCAGGAATCAATCTGGTGAAGCTTCGCTGTACTCCTTCAATAGCAAGAACGTCCTTCCTCAGATGAGGGGACCAAAACTGAACATAATATTCCAGGTGTGGCCTCACCAAGGCCCTGTACAACTGTATTAAGACCTCCCTGCTCCTATGCGCAAATCCTCTAGCTATGAAGGCCAACATGCCATTTGCCTTCTTCACCACCAGCTGTAACTGCATGACAAACTTCAATGACTGATGTACCATATTACCCAGGTCTCATTGGCTGAGAAGTGTTTTGAGATGTCTGGTGGTCGTGAAAGGCACTATATAAATTCAAGTCTTTCTTTTTCTTTTCTTTTTCTAACCACTCTCTGGGTAAAGAAGTTTCTCCTTTCCTACGGGATTTATTTGTGACAATTTTCGATTGATGATTTCCTAGTTTTGCGCCCTTCCCACAATTGGAACCATCTTCTCTAATCATAGTGTGTGTGTGGGGAGTCTGAATGGACTCCTGGTCTCAGGGTTCCAGATTTACCTGTGTGTGTGTGTGTGTCTGTGTGTGTGGGGAGTCTGAATGGACTCCTGGTCTCAGGGTTCCAGATTTACCTGTGTGTGTGTGTGTGTCTGTGTGTGTGGGGAGTCTGAATGGACTCCTGGTCTCAGGGCTCCAGATTTACCTGTGTGTGTATGTGTGGGGAGTCTGAATGAACTCCTGGTCTCAGGGTCCCAGATTTACCTGTGTGTGTGTGTGTGGGGAGTCTGAATGGACTCCTGGTCTCGGAATCCCAGATCTAACAATGAGTATTGGAGTCTGAATGAACTCCTGGGCCCTGAAATTTGGCACCTTAGCGCCGGCAGTTAAGGCCGGTTTGGGTTAGGGCGAAAAATGGCGGCTGCCTCGCTTCCACCCACTTCCGGCACGGCCCACACTGGTCGCCATCTTGGTGCGAGCGATAACACGGGCAGGACGAGCGTGTGTAGGCCGTGTGCAGAGTCGGCAGATCGTGACGTCAGTCAGCGTGCAATGCTGATTTGATGCATGACCTGCCATTTTGGACATCGCCGTCCCAAACAACGGCTTCTCCGAAACACACACAGCTGGACATGTGATCAGCTACACGAGGGACCCCACCAGCGCTATTTAAAGGGAAACATTCAACTTGCATTTGTATAGCGCCTTTCACGACCACCGGACTTCTCAAAGCGCTTTACAGCCAATGAAGTACTTTTGAAGTGTAGTCACTGTGGTCAGTTGATTATTTCTCTTGTACTGGCTCTTGCAGTGTTCATATCAATACTGGCTTGTTGGAAGACATTTATAACATTGTTAAAGTATGCAGGGAGTGCTGCTGGACATGGGAAGGCATTGGTTGGAACTGGAAGGCCTCTGAATACACCACTTGCTGCCAGTCAAAGGGGCTCTACCTGTAGTCCCCCTCACATTGCAGCATAACATGGAGATGGAGCAGTGGCAGCAAAGACAAGCTGCCCACAATGGGAGGTGGAGGAGGGGGAGAAGGGCTGTCAGCAGAGGCCTTACCCACCGAGTGTCTTCAGGGAGCACTTCTCATTCCTACACCTAAACCAGGAGCAGTGTGTTGGGAGGCTCCGTGTCACCAAGGATGTAGTCACAGATTTCTGCCACCTCCAACATCCAGACCTGCAGCCTGAGATCGGGGCGACGACATTGCTGCCAGATGCCCTCAAGGTGACTTGGCCCTGAATTTTTCCCCAACTGATTCTTCTGGGCTGGAACAGATGTCAGCGCTAACATCTCACAGTTTGCTATCCATCGCTACATCTACTAGGTCACAGAGGCTTTGAACTCCAGTAGAAGGGACTTCACTGTCTTCTCACATAGAAACATAGAAACATAGAAAATAGGTGCAGGAGTAGGTCATTCGGCCCTTCGAGCCTGCACCACTATTCAATAAGATCATGGCTGATCATGCAACTTCAGTTCCCCATTCCTGCTTTCTCTCCATACCCCTTCATCCCTTTAGCCGTAACAGCCACATCTAACTCCCTTTTGAATATATCGAACGAACTGGACACAACAACTTTCTGTGGTAAAGAATTCCACAGGTTCACAACTCTCTGAGTGAAGAAGTTTCTCCTTATCTCGGTCCTAAATGGCTCATCTCTTATCCTTAGACTGTGACCCCTGGTTCTGGACTTCCCCAACATCGGGAACATTCTTCCTGCATCTAACCTGTCCAATCCCATCAGAATTTTACATGTTTCGATGAGATCTCTCTCATTCTTCTACATTCCAGTGAATATAAGCCTAGTCGATCCAGTCTATCTTTATAGGTCAGTCCTGCCATCCCGGGAATCAGTCTGGTGAACCTTTGCTGCACTCCCTCAATAGCAAGAATGTCCTTCCTCAGATTAGGGGACCAAAACTGCACACATTACTCAAGGTGTGGTCTCACCAAGGCCCTGTACAATTGCAGTAAGATCTCCCTGCTCCTATACTAAAATCACCTCGTTATGAAGGTCAGCATGCCATTTGCCTTCTTTACTGCCTGCTGTACCTGTATTGCCTACTTTCAATGACTGATGTATCATGACACCCAGGTCTCGTTGCACCGCCCCTTTTATTAATCTGTCACCATTCCGATAATAATCTGCCTTCCTGTTTTTGCAACCAAAGTGGATAACCTCACACTTATCTACATTATACTGCATCTGCCATGCATTTGCCCATTCACCTAACCTGTCCAAGTCCCCCTGCAGGCTCCGAGCATCCTCCTCGCACCTCACACTGCCACCCAGCTCAGTGTCATCTGCAAACTTGGAGATATTACATTCAATTCCTTTGTCTAAATCATGAATGTATATTGTAAATAGCTGGAGTCCCAGCACTGAATCCTGTGACACCCCAGTAGACACTGCCTGCCATTCTGAAAAGGACCCGTTTATTCCCACTCTTTGCTTCCTGTCTGCCAGCTAGTTCTCTATCCACGTCAATACATTGACCCCAATATCAAGTGCCTTAATTTTGCACACTAATCTCTTGTGTGGCACCTTGTCAAAATCTTTTTGAAAGTCCAAATACACCACATCAACTGGTTCTCCCTTATCCACTCCACTAGTTACATCTTAAAAAAATTCTAGAAGCTTTGTCAAGCATGATTTCCCTTTTATGAATCCATGCTGACTTGGACCGATCCTCTCACTGCTTTCCAAATGCGCTGCTATTACATCTTTAATAATTGATTCCAACATTTTTCCCACTACCGATGTCAGGCTAACCAGTCTATAATTCCGTGTTTTCTCTCCCTCCTTTTTTAAAAAATGGGGTTACATTAGCTACCCTCCAGGCCATAGGAACTGAACCAGAGTCTATAGACTGATGGAAAATGACTACCAATGCATCCACTATTTCTAGGGCCACTTCCTTAAATATTCTGGGATGCAGACTATCAGGCCCTGGGGATTTATCAGCCTTCAGTCCCTTCAATTTCCCGAACACCATTTCCTGACTAATAAGGATTTCACTCAGTTCCCCATTCTGGCTAGACCCTCGGTTCCCCAGTATTTTTGGGAGGTTATTCATGTGTTCCTTAGTGAAGACAGAAGAAAAGTATTTGTTCAATTGGTCTGCCATTTCCTTGTTTCCCATTATGAATCACCCTGATTCTGACTGCAAGGGACCTAAATTAGTCTTCACTAATCTTTTTCTCTTCACATATATATAGAAGCTTTTGTAGTCAGTATTTATATTCCCTGCAAGCTTACTCTCATACTCTATTTTCCCTCTCCTAATTAAGCCCTTAATCCTCCTCTGCTGAATTCTAAATTTCTCCCTGTCCTCAGGTTTGCTGCTTATTCTGGCCAATTTATGTGCCTCTTCCTTGGATTTAACACTTTCCCTAATTTCCCTTGTTAACCACGATTGAGCCACCTTCCCTTTTTTTATTCTTATGCCACACAGGGATGTACAATTGTTGTAGTTCAGCCATGTGATATTTAAATGTCTGCCATTGCCTATCCACCGTCAACCCTCTAAGTATCATTCTCCAGTCTATCCTAGTCAATTCACATCTCATACCGTCGAAGTTTCCTTTCTTTAAGTTCAGGACCCTAGTCTCTGAATTAACTATGTCACTCTCCATCTTAATGAAGAATTCTATCATGTTATGGTCACTCTTCCCATGGGACCCCACATGACCAGATTGCTAATTAATCCTCTCTCGTTACACAAGACCCAGTCTAGGATGGCTTGCTCTCGAGTTGGTTCCTCGACATATTGGTCTATAAAACCATCCCTTATACACTCCAGGAAATCCTCCTCCATAGTACTGCTACCAGTTTGGTTAGCCCAATCAATATGCAGAATAAAGTCAGCCATGATAACTGCTGCACCCTTATTGCACGCGTCCCTAATTTCCTTTTGATTCCATCCCCAAACTCCCTACTACTGTTTGGTGGTCTGTACACAACTCCCACTAATGTTTTCTGCCCTTTGGTGTTTCGCAGCTCTACCACGTGGATTTGTGCATGAGGCATGTCAATGCTGAGCTGTCACATAACTGCAAAGGCTACCACTCTCTTAATGTACAGTTGGTGTGCGACCACGCCAAACACATCGAGATGGTGAATGCCCGCTATCCTGGCAGCACTCATGATGTCTTCATCCAGTGCCAGTCCGCTGTACCAGGAATCTTCCAGCCACCATGTCAAACCCGAGGATGGCTGCTAGGCAACAAGCGCTATCCGCTCTACCCCCGGCTGATGAATCCCTTCCTCAATCCCACTACTCGTGGCCAGCAATCATATAATGACAGCCATGCTGCCACGAGGAACTTAATCGAGCAGACCTTTGGGGAGCTCAAGCAATGGTTCTGCTTTCTTGACTGCTCCAGTACTCATCGGAGCGGGTGTCCCAACTTGTGGTGGTCTGCTGCATCCTCCAAAACTTGGCCATCATGAGGGCACAGCCCTTTCCACCACGGGTTCTGTGACAACCTCAGGAGGAAGAGGAAGAGAAAAAGGGAAATGGGAGGAGTCAGCCTGCAAATCTCTCTTCTGGCTGGGCTGACCGTGAGCACATAATCAAATTCCAGTTCCCTGGATTGAAACCCCAGATCCCCGTTGATCAACACTTCCCCACCTTACCATCCCTCTGTCACGGAACATCACAGCGTCCTCTTGGGCAAAATGCCAAAATGAAAATCACCACAAAAAAATTCCTGACATATTTTATGATTAATTCTAATATTACATTAAATGTCAACTAATAACCCTTGTGCATTCCCTTATTTTCTGTATTTTGTCCTTTGCCTGTCCTAGTGCTCCTACACAGTGCTGCCCCAGTGGCTGCAGCATGGCTGCTGGAAGGATGCTGACTTTCCATGGGGGACACGGCAGATTGCCTTGGAGGATGGCACTAACAATTAGTGCCTCGGCACTTTTCCCCATGCAGATCGTGACATCAATGAGTGTGCAACGCTCGCTGAGCGCCCGATCTGCAAACTTCATTAGCACCCCCCGCCATACCGCCTCGCACCGACAGCGACAGCGAGCGGAGGCGTAAACCAGTCAGCTGGTGGCTGGCGGGGCGCTACTTAAAGGGATGTGCTTCCGTTCTAAAGGTCAGTTATGCGGCAAGTGAGCGCGTGATGTATCTGCAGACAGATAAATGCTGCTTCGTGTTGTGGGCCATCAAAGGACTTTGAACTTCATCCGACAGCATATCGCCATTCTGATGGCATTGGACAGGTTAGATGCAGGAAGAATGTTCCCGATGTTGGCGAAGTCCAGAACCAGGGGTCACAGTCTAAGGATAAGGGGTAAGTCATTTAGAACCAAGATGAGGAGAAACTTCTTCATTCAGAGAATTGTGAACCTGTGGAAATCTCGACCACAGAAAGTTGTTGAGGCCAGTTCATAGATATATTCAAAAGGGAGTTAGATGTGGCACTTACGGCTGAAAGGATCAAGGGGTATGGAGAGAAAGCAGGAATGAAGTCGCATGATCAGCCATGATCATATTGAATGGTGGTGTAGGCTCGAAGGGCCGAATGGCCTATTCCTGCACCTATTTTCTATGTTTCTATGTTTCTATCTTTTTGCATTCCCTGATTCATTGAGGGCTGGTGTGCAGACTCCAGTCGCCCTCTCTTCTAATGGCTGGAAGGTGCCTTCACCAATGCCAATTACACCACACCTCATTTTCGTTATCGCTTGAAGCCTAACGCCACTCACCTACGCAATTAGCGCCTGATTTAGCGCTCCCCTGCATTCTTTCAGTGCAGAGACTCAATTTCGCGGGCGTGGAGGTTGATTAGCGCCTGGCGCTAAACTTACAACTTTTCTAAAGTTGACGCTCCAGCCGGGCGTTAATGAATTTCTAGCTCCCTGTCTCACAATCCCAGATGTACCGGTACGCACTTTGGCCCCCGAATGGGGTCTCCCTTCCTTGGATATCGTGGGCTGACTTACGTGATGGCGGTGAATGCAGTGTGACTTCCGTACAGGAATGAACTGTTGACCAACTGCAGGATGAAGGTCAGATACTGGACCTTCAGCACGGGGATAGCGGCACTGATAGAGAACAGGATGCTTTGCGTGACTGTGATAGTGAGCGAGAGCACCGCTGACTTCATGTCAGCCAGTCTCTGTGAGACGGTGGAATCTGAGGGGGGACGAGAAAGAGGAGAAAATAAAACACTTAATCTGGGCTCAGCACATCCCCGAATCCCCCTCATACCCCAACCATCCCAGAGAGAGGGAGGGGCTCCCCCATACCACCCACTGTACCCCAACTGTCCCAGAGAGAGGGGCTCCCCCATATCACCCGTTGTACCCCAACTCTCCCAGAGAGAGGGGCTGCCCCAAATCCCCTGTATCCAAATTATCCCAGAGAGAGAGGCTCCCCCCAAATACCCCGTACCCCAACTGTCCCAGATAGAGCGACTCCCCAATATCATCCACTGTACGTTAACTGTCCCAGAGAGAGGGGCTCCCCCAAATCCCCAGTACCCAAACTGTCCCAGAGAGAGAGAAGCCCCCACAAATCCCCTGTACCCTAACAGTCCCAGAGAGAGAGAGACTCCTCCAAATCCCCGTACCCAAATTGTCCCAGACAGAGGCTCCTCCCAAATTCCCCATACCCCAACTGTCCCAGAGAGAGAGGCTCCCCGCAAATCCCCCGTACCCCAACTGTCACAGAGAGAGAGAGGCTCCTCCAAATCCGCCATACCCCAACTGTCCCAGAGAGAGAGGCTCCCCGCAAATCCCCCGTACCCCAACTGTCACAGAGAGAGAGAGGCTCCTCCAAATCCCCCATACCCCAACTGTCCCAGAGAGAGGCTCCCCCCAAATCCCCCGTACCCCAACTGTCCCAGAGATAGAGACAGGCTCCCCAAAATCCCCCATATCCCAACTGTCCCAGCGAGAGAGGGGCTCCCCCAAATCCCCCATATCCCAACCATCCGAGAGATAGTTCGGCAGAAGGATGGGAACCTGAGAACAAATTCAATAGCGAAGGATGTAAAGCTGAAATTTGAAAGCAAGAATGCAGAAAGCGAATCTGTAAGACAGAGGAAACACAGGTTAGTAAGTAGCAATCAAGCAGGTCTTTCCATGTCAACTGGTCTAAACTTTAATGCAAGGCGTATAGCGAATAGGGCAGATAAGCTGAGAGCACAGGTAGACACTTGTGAGTATGACATTATAGCCATTACAGAGACATGGCTGAAGGAGGGGCAGGTTTGGCAGCTCAATATTCCTGGTTACAGGATTTTTAGAGAAGTCAGAAAGGGGGGTAAAATGGGGGTGGGGTCACAGTATTGATTAAAGAAACTATTCCAGCTGTGAGGAGGGATGATGTGTTTGAGGGATTATCAAATGAGGCCATATGGGTTGAACTGAAAAATATAAACGGGGCAATCACACTCGGCATGTATTTTAGACTACCAAACAGTGGGAGGGAGATAGAGGAGCAAATATGTCGGCAAATTTCTGTAAAGTCTAAAAACCATAGGGCAGAAATAATAGGATATTTCAACTATCCAAATATTGATTGGGACAAATATAGTGTGATGTGTATAGAGGGTGTGGAATTACTAAAATGCATTCAAAAGAACTTTTTTAGTCAGTATGTAACAAGCCCAACACGGGAGGGGGGCGGTTCTGGATTTAGTTTTGGGGAATGAAGCTGGGCAGGTGGAAGGAGTATTAATGGGAGAGCACTTAGGTGCCAGTAGCCATATTTCAGTCAGATTCAAGGTAGTTATGGATAATGACAAGGATAGACCAGGAATAAAAGTCCACAATTGAGGAAAAGCTAACTTTGCTAAGTTGATAGGTGAATTGGCCACAGTGGCCTGGAAACAGCTACTTGAAGGTAAATCTGTGTCGGAACAGTGGGAGGCATTCAAGGAGGAGATCCGGAAAGCTCAGGCCAAACATGTGCCATTAAAGAAAAAGGGTGCGTGTAACAATTCTAGAACCCTCAGGATGTCTAGGGACTTACAGGGGAGGATAAGGAAAAAAAGGGAAGCTTAAATACTATAGAATCTCAGGAGGAATGTAGAAAGTTCAGAGGTAAATTGAAAAATGATATTAGGAATTCTAAGAGAGAGCATGAAAAATTCTTGGCAAGTAAAATCAAGGAAAAGCCAAAGATGCTCTATAAATATATTGAACAAGAGGATAACTAAAGAAAGGGTCAGGCCTATTCGAGACAATGGGCCCAAATTTCCCCAGCTGCCTAGAGCGGCGTAGTTAGCCATGGTACGCCGACTTTGTGGGACAAAAAACGCGGCGAAAATTTACCTTTTAATTTGGCCGCTCCTTCATCGTTCTGGTCCAGTGGCGTGGCGCTGCAGAGCCTGCGGGGGGTGGGGGCGGAGCTTCTACCGTGCATGCTCAGCGCAGCCGGCATGGGGGCGGGGCTTGGGCCAGCATCTCTTCACGTGCCAACAGGGGGACGCATGTCCGTTTCAGCGTGCGCGCATGCGCAATGGAGCAGGAAGCTGGGCAATCGGCCAATTAAAGGGACAGCGTCCTCAGTGCCTCAGCATCATTGGCAATGGACCATATATAAAGGTAAGGTGTGAATAGTGATTTTTGGGTGGCTGAGGGAGTAGAAAAGACTGTTGCATAGGTGGAAGAAAGGTGAGAACTGTGATTTTTCAAGTGTAAGTCCAATACACCAATGACGTAAGAGTGTGCAACAAGAACAAAGAATTTCCTCCATGAGGAAGTGGAGAAACTAGTCACTGTCATTGTCACTGACAAATGGCTGGAGCTGGATATCAGTAAGAGTGGTCTCACAAAAGTTCCACCCAAAGAAATGAGAAGACGATGGAACCTAGTTGCAGAAGAATACTCCGCAGGAATGAATACCGCAAGATCTGAAAGCCAGTGCAAAAAGAAATGGCAGGACGTTGGTCAAGTAGTGAGTGTAAGTAATATCTTCACCTTTAAATGTAATTGCAATTGTAAACGTGACCATCTGTATAAGTCCCACCATCAGAAGTGCACCATGTGTGAAATGTTGTATTTTCATCTTTGCAGAAGAAATTGGCCCACAACAAAAGGGAAAGACTTAAAACAGGAGGAGGACCGTCAAATCTGCACCAACTATCACCCCTAGAACAAAGGGTAGCTGCCCTGCTGAGTCGCACCTGCAGAAAAAGTATCAGCTGTGCACAAGCTGGACCCACACGCGAGGGTGAGGGTGAGTCATTAAAATCATTGTCACCCTTCAAATCAACCTGCTGACTGGCCTGATACGCATAAGACTATTCATGCCACCCATCCTGCCCCATCCTGTGTTGCTCAGCATTTGACTGTTCTGTTGTATTTTGCAGAAGAAGAAGACAATCCTGAACATCCTGAAGATCCACCTGAAGATCCAGATGTGTGCTCTCCAGACCAAGGCAAGTGAGGGGAGGAGCGGTCCATGGAAATATGTTCACGGGAGAATGCTGATCGTGATATGGATCAGTCCATAGTACAGGGCAGCACACTGCCAGAAACCTCCATGAGCTCCACGGCGACATTCCATGGTTTCACACCTTCCGAGGTTGCGGGTCCCAGTGGCGGTGGTGAAATACATGTTGGAACACCCAGTGCTCCACCGTCCCAGCCTGCGCCTCACACTGGAGGGGTGTCACTAGGCAGACCCATGGCGAGGGGAAGGAGAAGCCGACCAGTCTCTCCTGAGATCTAGCCTTCATCAGAAGTTAATCAGGTTATGTCATTGGGTAAGTAGACCAATGTTCTTACAAGATCACTCGTGGCGACCGTCAGTGGGGTGTGTGATGAGGTAGCGACACTGTCAGGAGAAATATCAGCACTGAGACGGAAACTGAGGGCAGGCATTTTGGAGGGTGTGCAAACGATGGCAGATGTCATGAGGGAACTAGCTGCTACAATAAGGGCACAAAGGCCAGATACTCAAATGCCACTCCCATTTCAATTCACGCACCAGCCACCGGTGAGACACAAGTCGGGCCCCCAATCCCCCCCACCACCATCACCGACCCTATGAGGAAGTGCACTTTCCCCGAGATGTGGGTGAGGGATGGGTGCAGCCTTTCTTTGCTGTTGTTGCTATTGTTGCTGTTGTTGTTGAAGTGCATTGTAAACTTTCCAATAAAATATATTTTGCATTAAGACTGAATCATGTTCCATTATCACCACACAACATTTAGGAACAACTGTAAAAGAAAAACAAACCCTCACCCCTACAGTCATGTGTGCCTGCTGCCCCTCGCCCCAGCTGAAGGGCTAGCCGAAGCGTTCTGCAGTCAGCAAGGCAGGACTGCTCTATTTTCAGTAACTGATTTGTCTTTCCTTTATTTTTGATGATGTTGTGAAGAGGTTGTGCTGAAGATATCGTGATGTTGTGCTGATGCTGTGAAGGTATTTAGTGCTTTAGAATCCTCTAACTCACCTGCCCCCACCCCCCCCCCACCCCCTCACCCCCATCTCGAGCTACCTGTGCTGATTTCTTATATGTACGTAAGGTTTTCTGTGCCTACAAAAGTGGCCACATACACTGGCCTAAGTTAGTTTGGAGTAACTCTTAGCTGGCCAAATTTGCTTCTATGGCCAAAAGAGGTGGAAGTGGCTGGTAATGCCTCCTTTTGGAGAAAAAAAACTAAACTAATAAAAAACCTAACTAACTGACTTACACTGGAGCAGGTTAAATGGGGAAATTTGCGATTTTTAAGTTACTCCAAAAAAAGCTACTTGCACCAAAAAAAGCGGGGCATCTCCTGGGGAAATTTGAGCCCCATGAAGGTAATCTGTGTGTGGAGGTGAAAGATGTTGGTATGGTTCTTAATAAATACTTTGTGTCTGTTTTCACAAAGGAAAGGGGCAATGCCGATACTGCTATCGAGGAGGAGTGTGAAATTCTGGCTGAATTAAACATCGTGAGAGAGAAGGTATGGAGGGGTTTAGCAGCTTTGAAAGTGGATAATTCCCCAGGCCTGGATGAAATGCATCCCAGGCTGTTGAGCGAAGCAAAAGAGGAAATAGCAGAGTCCTTGACCATCATTTTCCAGTCCTCTTTGGATTCAGGCATGGTGCCGGAGGACTGCTAATATGGTACCCTTGTTTAAGAAGGGAGAAAGGGATAGGCCGGATAATTACAGGCCTGTTAGCCTAACCTCAGTGGTGGGAAAATTATTGGAAAGAATCCTGAAGGACAGATTAAATCTACATTTAGAAAGGCAAGGATTACTCAGGGACAGTCAACATGGATTTGTTAAGGGAAGATCGTGTTTAACTAATCTGTTTGAATTTTTTGAGGAGGTAACCAGGAGGGTCGATGAGGGTAGTGCATACGACATAGTGTATAAGGATTTAGTAAAGCTTTTGATAAGGTTCCACACGGCAGACTGGTCACAAAGGTAAAATCACATGGGATCCAGGGCAAAGTGGCAAGTTGGATCCAAAATTGGCTTAAAGGTCGGAAGCAAATGGTTGATGGATCTTTTTGTGATTGGAAGGATGTTTCCAGTGGAGTTCCGCAGGGCTCAGTACTGGGTCCCTTGCTTTTTGTGGTACACATTAATGATCTAGATTTGAATATACGATTAAGAAGTTTGCAGATGACACTAAAATTGGCTGTGTGGTTGATACTAAAGAGGAAAGTCATGGCCTGCGGGAGGATATCAATCTATTGGTCGGATGAGCAGAACAGTGGAAAATGGAATTTAATTTAGAAAAGTGTGAGATAATGCACTTGGGGAGGGCTAATAATGAAAGGGCATACACATTAATCGGAAGGCCATTTAGAAATGTAAATTAACATAGGGACTTAGAGTGCTTGTCCACAGATCCCTGAAAGTAGCAGGCCAAAGGTAATCTGTGTGTGGAGGTGAAAGATGTTGGTATGGTTCTTAATAAATACTTTGTGTATGTTTTCACAAAGGAAAGGGGCAATGCCGATACTGCTAAAAAGGCACACAGAATGCTTGTCTTTCGCTGCCGAGGCATAGAATACAAGAGCAGGGAGGTTATGCTTAAATTGTATAATACCCTGGTTAGGCCACAGCTGGAGTACTGTGTGCAGTTCTGGTCGCCGTATTATAGAAAGGACCTGATTGTAACAGGAGATGGTGCAGAAGAGATTTACAAGGATGCTGCGTGAAATGGAGAAACTTAGCTATGAGGACAGATTGGATAGGTTGGGTTTTTTCTCATTGGAACAGAGGAGGCTGAGAGAAGACCTCATTGAGGTGTATGACACTTTGAGGGGCCTAGATATAGTGGATAGCAAGGGCCTCTTTCCCTTGGTGGAAGTGTCAATTACAAGGAGCATAGGTTTAAGGTGGTTGGTGAAAGGTTGAGAGGGGATTTGAGGGGAAGCTTCTTCACGGAGTGGATTGTGGAGGTCTGGAACTCACTACCTGGAAAGATTGTAGAGGCAGAAACCCTCACCACATTAAAAAGATGCTTGGATGGGCACTTGAGGTGGAGGTTATGGATCTAGAGCTGGTAAGTGGGATTAGACTGGATAACCTCTGTTGGCTGGCGCAGATACGATGGTAAGTACTTCAGGGAATTGAATACAGCCAGAATGATCTCCTGAACTAGTTTCGATCACGTGGATGGGTCGGAGAGGAATTTTCCGAGATTTTCTTTCCCCAATTGGCCTGGGTTTTTATTCTGTTTTTTTACCTCTCCCATGAGATCGCATGCCTCCAGGTGGGGTGGAGTTAAAAATGTTATGATGCATGGAATATTGCAGTTTTGTGGGGCGGGCTGGTTGGGCCGGATGCTATTTACCTTTCGCCATTGATTATTGTTCATAGGTTTATATGTAACCTTCAGGGCTGCTGACCGAGGGCCGTGTGGCTCTTTGTCGGCCGGCACGGACACGGTGAGCCGAAATGGCTTCCTACTGCGCTGCAAATTACTATGTTTCTATGTTTCTACATCATTGAATGATGAGATTAATAATGAATTAAGTACATTTAAAATTAAAAAAGAGGCTATATTTGTGATATATTCAGAGAGCACAGCACACACAGCTCCTAACATGGAGGCAGCTCTCTCGGAAGTCCCTGGAAACTGCCTAGTTCTGTTTAATGATTAACTATGCACTTGCAGTACACAATACATCCACATCCACAGTGTGGAGCTACAAACATTACAAGCTTACAGACATTACACTTCTCCCTCCTTAATGAAGAAGCCATCACAACAACCATCATACATAACTTTCATGTTTATACATAACACAGGATATAAACTTATTTTTTTTCCATATTTACAAATTTAACTTCACCACTTGTTTTCTGTTTCGAAAAGGATACCTTCACTTTCAAACAAAACATTCCAAACATGGTGTCGAATCTAAACTCATTCGAGGCTCATCCGGAGGAACATTTTCCCCCACGGAATGTCCTTGATTTTCATTTGAACTCACTCTAACTTCAGGCTCTTTGTTTTCCCGACTCGGACTCAGATTTTCATTCTGATTCTCTCCTGGATTTGTTTCCAGTACATTGACTTTAGGATTTGCTACTGGTGTATCAAAACTGTCTGATGAGTCATAAATAATTGAATCATTCCCACCTTCAACTCCTTCCCTGTCTGTAGGTAAATATGATCAATATGAACAAACCTAACCTGTCCATTATCAAACATCTTCATCAAATATGTGCGAGTACCACATATCTTCACCACTCTTCCTGGTAACCACTTTAACCATTTATGATGATGGTTCTTCACTCTCCTCTTCTGCCTTAATTTCAAAATTCTCTCTTTTACTCTACCTTTATCATGATTCTCTTTCTGTCTTAATTGTGTCTCTTCTACGGACTGTGCCAAATTTGGCTTTAACAACGAGAATCTGGTTCGTGGCTGTCATTTGAGAAACAACTCTGCTGGTGTCCTACCAGTAGTTGTATGAGGAGTGTTTCGATATGTAATCAAACCATTAGCCAATTTATGATCCAATGACAACTGTTGTTTCCTTGGATTAGGATCTAACATTTGTTTTATGAGGGCACGTGTTATAATTTGTACATTGCGCGCTGTTGCACCATTCAAAGCAGAATGGTATGGTGGAACCTTGGTATGTTTCACACCATTTTTGTTCGTGAATTGTGCAAATTCTTCTGAACGAAATTGTGGTCCATTATCCGAAACAATTTCTTCAGGGAGGCCAAATGCAGAAAATAATTTTCGCAAAATGTCCAAGGTTTTACTTGTTGTTATTTTCCACATTGGAAACACCTCAACCCACTTCGAATAGCTATAATTCACAATGAACAATTGTCCTTCTAACTCAGCAAAATCAATATGTAGCGTTTGCCACACCCTGGGAGGCTATTTCCATGGCTGTAATGGTACTGGTGGTGGTTGCTTGCTTACCGATTGACATGTTGTACACTGCCTCACGATGTACTCTATATCTTTTTCAAGACCTGGCCACCATAAATAACTGCGTGCAAAAATCTTGGTCAAGCACATTCCGAGGTGCTGGTCATGGAGGTCTCCTCATAATTTGGAACTGAATTTATTTGGTATAACCACTCTTGCACCCCACATGATACAATCTTTATCGACTGATAATTCATTCCTACGAATGAAGAATGGATGTGTATCTTTGGCTGTTATCTGGTTTGGCCATCCATTTGCAATATACTCATACACCTTTGACATCACTGGGTCACGTTTGGTTGCTCTACCAATCTCTTCAGCTGTGACTGGCAGTTCATCAATGTATGAAAAATAAAAAACTTCTTCCCTATCGGGTGTAACTTGTGATGGGGAAGACAATCTAGACATTGCATCATCATTACTGTGATCAGCTGATCGTCTGTATTCAATATCATATGTATATGCTGACAAAGTCAAAGCCCATCTCTGCATTCGGGCTGCAGCTAAGGTTGGAACTGGGGACTTTGGATGGAGGATTGCTGTTAGGGGATTATGGTCCTTAACGATGGTAAGCTTACGACCATTCAAGTATTTGTGAAACTTCTTGACCCCAAAAATTAATGCCAAAGCTTCACTTTCAATTTGCGCATAATTACTCTCATTGGCACTGAGAGTGCGTGAAGCAAAAGCAATTGGTCTCTCCTCCCCACTACTTAATACATGAGAGATTATTGCCCCAAATCCATACGGAGAGGCATCACATGCTAGCTTAATCTCCTCAGATATGTCATAGTGAACTAACATGGTGCTCTCTACCAATTTGCTTTTACACTTCTTGAATGCTGTATTGCATTCTTTTGGCCACTTCCAATGGGCCTGTTTTTTCAAAAGTTCATTCAGTGGATGTAATAATGTAGCCAAATTTGGTATGAACTTCCCATAATAGTTCCAAAGACACAAGAATGAACGAAGTTCAGTGACATTCCTGGGAGTGGGTTCATTTCTAATTGCATCCAATTTTTCCATGGTTGGATGTAAACCATCTTTGTCTACTCTGTACCCTAAGTACTCCACTGAGTTTTTAAATAACTCACACTTACGAGCAGACACTCGTACTTTGTGCTTCTCTAGCCGTTTGAGGACTTCATTCAATATGTTATTATGAATTTGCCTATTTGGTGCTGAAATTAGTATGTCATCCAAATAACATACTACCCCTTCAATACCTTGCAAAATCTGGTTCATCACACCTTGGAATATGGCAGGGGCGGAAGACACTCCAAACGGTAGCCTATTAAATTGATATAGGCCTAGATGAGTATTGATAGTCAAACATGACTTGGACTCCTCATCTAGTTCAAGCTGGAAGCAGGCATTCGTAAGATCCAATTTTGAGAAGATCTGACCACCTGTCAGTGTTGTGAACAAATCTTTTATATTCGGCAATGTATTGGGGACATTACCCTCTAGAACCTGGTTTACGGTTTCTTTATAATCACCACACAATCTTACCTTGCCATCGGACTTAGGTACAACAACAATGGGTGTAGCCGAATTACATCGATCTATCTTACAAATAATGTTCTCAGTCTCTACTTTTTTGATTTCTTGCTCAACTTTCTCCTTGAGTGCTTATGGTATGGAACGTGGCTTGTAGTAAACCGATCTAGCGTCCTTCTGTACCCTGACACCCGCCTTGAAACTTTGGATCGGACTGCTCATTTCGCAGAACACCTTCAGATACTGCTTGATAACCTCTTCCGTTGATGAAAATCTCGCTTCCACACAGAAAATCTTACTCCAATCCAGCTTCAGTGAGCTCAACCAATTTCTTCCTCGTAAGGCAGACTTGTCTCCTTTCACTACTATTAGAGGCAAGTTCTGAAATTGATCTTTATATTTCACCGGTATGGTGATACGACCTACCACAGGAATTTTCTCTCCCGAGTAGCCTTACAGCTCTATCTTGGATTTCTTCAGTTGGAAATCATGCAATTTGTCGTAGTACAGTGACCCCGGTACAACACTCACGGATGCACCCGTGTCAATTTCCATTGGTATCTTGAATCCCGCAACAGCTATGTGGATTTTGATGCTTTCCGAATCGCTGTCCGTTAACCTCGTGCTTCTGATGACGTGTAACTCTAACATCTCCTCGTCCTATTGCTGTTCTTCCATGCTATGTAGTCTCTTTGGATTTCTACTCATAGCTTTGAACGCTGGACTCATAGCTTTAAAAGCTGGTTTACCCTTCAGTCGGCGTGCCTTCGCAAGATGCCCAGTCTTCCTGCAGAAGAAACACTCTGCCTTCATGTATGGGCAATTTTGAGCAATGTGTTATCCCAAGCACCTATCGCATGACTTCGACGCTCTGGTAGAATTTCCAGTTTCTGAGACATTCGGCCATGCCCGTCTTTTACTTTGAACCTGCAGGTGATTTACCTCGGTTGACTGACAACCGTAATCATTATTTAATTCTCAGGAATATTGTTCGGCCATGCTCTCAAAAGTCAAGTCATCTGTTGTCAATAACTTCCTTCTGATCGCATCATTTTTCACCCCACAAACAAAACGATCCCATAATGCTCGGTTTTGAAAGTGTCCAAAATTACAGTGCATCGATAGCTTTTTTAATGCTATGATGTAATCACCAATACTTTCATCAGCCTTTTGACTCCGAATCCCAAAACGATAGCTTTCAGCAATTTCTAACGGTTTGGGGTTATAGTGCTGCTCCAGCTTTGTTAAAATCTCTTTAAGCATTGTGTCTTTTGGCTCGTTAAGCACAAGCAGATTTACAAGGGTTTCGTATAATGCCAGACCTGCCTTGGATAAGAAGATCGCACTCTTACGTTCCAACACAGCCTGGTTCTGGACTGCATTGTCTGGAACTTCGATTATGTTATTTGCAGTGAAATACATTTCTAGCTGATCCACGTACGCTTTAAAATGTTTCCGGTCGTGTCTATACTCACACAAATGTCCCAATACACCTGCCATTTTAATCTTTAGCTGTTCACACCATGTGCTGTAGTTTACCTCGGATTTTGTAGCTTTTTTCCAAAGACAGAAACTTCCAAAGTCTCTCTGTCGGCTGGCTGAATCCTTCACCAACAAAAATTAAGCTTTAAATCATCCGAAAAATCCCATCTCAGTTGCCAAATGTGATATATTCACAGAGCACAACACACACAGCTCCTAACATGGAGGCAGCTCTCTCGGAAGACCCCGGAAACTGCCTCGTTCTGCTTAATGATTAACTATGCACTTGCAGTACACAATACGTCCACATCCACAGTGTGGAGCTACAAACATTACAAGCTTACAGACATTACAATATTAAAAAATAAAAAGTAAAAAAACATACCCAAGACAGTTTTAAAGCTAATCGCCGTTTTACAATTAAAAAAAACGAAAGAATCTTTAACTCACCTTTCTTTGCAGAGTACTCACCGACCGGGCTGAAAAAGCAGCTTTCTGTGGGCAGTTCCCTCAGCGATCTGGATGGGCTTCCATTGAGGCCAAACTTAGGCCCGGGCACTTCGCTCGGCGGTGCACACAGGTTTTGATCCCAGCGGTCATGTCGCGATCTGGGCGGTCCCATTCAAAAGGTAAGTGGCAAACTTTCGCCGGGCGGTTTCTCTCATAAAAAACGCCCAAAAAATACGGCGAAAGTCTCCCCCTTAAAATTTCTATAGAGAGGATCCCCAAATCTCCCGTACCCCAACTGTCCCAGAGATAGAGACTCCCCCAAATCCCCGTACCCCAACCATCCTAGAGGTAGAGAGGCTCCCCCCAAATCCCCCATACCCCAACTTTCCCAGAGATAGAGACTCCCCCAAATCCCCCGTGCCCCAACCATCCCAGAGAGAGGCTCCCCCCAAATCCCCCATACCCCAACCATCCCAGAGAGAGAGAGAGGCTCCCCCAAATCCCCCATACCCCAACTGTCCCAGAGAGAGAGGCTGCCCCCAAATCCCCCATACCCCAACTGTCCCAGAGAGAGGCTCCCCCCAAATCCCTCTACCCCAACTGTCCCAGAGAGAGAGGCTCCTCCAAATCCCCCATACCCCAACTGTCCCAGAGAGAGAGGCTCCCCCAAATCCCCCATACCCCAACTGTCCCAGAGAGAGAGGCTGCCCCCAAATCCCCCATACCCCAACTGTCCCAGAGAGAGAGGCTGCCCCCATATCCCCCATACCCCAACTGTCCCAGAGAGAGGCTCCCCCCAAATCCCTCTACCCCAACTGTCCCAGAGAGAGAGGCTCCTCCAAATCCCCCATACCCCAACTGCACCAGAGAGTGGCTCCCCCAAATCCCCCGTACCCCAACTTTCCCAGAGGTAGAGAGGCTCCCCCCAAATCGCCCGTACCCCAACTGTCCCAGAGATAGAGAGGCTCCCCCAAATCCCCCGTACCCCAACTGTTCCAGTAATAGAGAGGCTCCCCCAAATCGCCCGTACCCAAACTGTCCCAGAGAGTGAGAGACTCCCCCAAATCCCCCATACCCCAACTGTCCCAAAAACAGAGTCACAGGAGCCCTTCATCTCCAATTGTCTGGGGCTGAATTTGATCCCTGGCCCCAGAGATCAGAGGTTTGTGTACCTGGGACAGGTGTGTGTTCACAGCTGGATTACCTGAGACTGGGATCGACTGTGTGTTCACAGCTGGATTACCTGAGACTGGGATCGACTGTGTGTTCACAGCTGGATTTCCTGAGACTGGGATCGACTGTGTGTTCACAGCTGGATTACCTGAGACTGGGATCGACTGTGTGTTCACAGCTGGATTACCTGAGACTGGGATCGACTGTGTGTTCACAGCTGGATTACCTGAGACTGGGATCGACTGTGTGTTCACAGCTGGATTACCTGAGACTGGGATCGACTGTGTGTTCACAGCTGGATTACCTGAGACTGGGATCGACTGTGTGTTCACAGCTGGATTACCTGAGACTGTGATCGACTGTGTGTTCACAGCTGGATTACCTGAGACTGGGATCGACTGTGTGTTCACAGCTGAGACATTATCAGAAGGTTGGGCTCTGCCTTTGTGCCGGTCCATGATTAGCCCATTCCAGGGGGCGCAGAGAATACCACACAATAGTGTGAAGGCAAACGCGTTTGTAAACCTGCTGACTGAAGAGAGAGAGAGAGAGAGGGACAGAGAGAGAGAGACATAGAGAAAAGATAGAGATAGAGAGAGAGAGGCACATGGAAAAAGAGAGAAAGAGAAAGAGACAGAGAGAGAGAGAAATACAGAGAACAGAATCAGAAAGAGAGAGATAGTGTGACAGAGACAAGGACAGAGAGTGAAACATAGAGACAGAGAAAGAGAGAGAGATAGGCAGAGAGTGGCAGAGACAGAAAAAGATATAGAGAGAGACAGAGTTACAGATACCAAGGCAGAGAGAGAAACATAGAGAGAACAGAGACAGAACGAGACAGAGAGAGTAACAGAGACAAGGACAGAGAGAGAGGCAGAGAGAGACAGAGAGAGATACAGAGGGAGACAGAGACAGACAGAGAGACACAGAGAGACAGAGACAAAGATGGAAACCAGAGACAGACAAAGACATAGAGAGAGACAGAGAGAGAGAGAGAGAGGCAGGGAGTCAGTGAGAGAGAGGCAGGGAGAGAGTGAGAGAGAGGTAAAGAGGGAGAAACAGACAGAGGCAGATAGTTAGAATCAAACAACATTTTGCTGCTTTTTTGCTCAATATTTTGTGATTTTTTTTCCTGAGGTGTCGTTTGGGATGAGTCCCACACATGAGGGAGTGGGATTTAGAATGGTGAAGCCAAATCCTGCTCTCCCACAGATAGACACACAACTTGGGATGTGAGTTTTAGTGTTGATTGGGATACAAGTCTCGGTGCAGATTGGGATACAAGGTGCGGATTGGGATTCGAGTCTCAATGCGGAGTGGACTACGAGGTGTGGATTGGGATACAAGTCACGGTATGCATTGGGATTCAAGTCTCAGTGTGCATTGGGATTCGAGTCTCGATGCGGATAGGGATACGAGGTGTGGATTGGGATACGAGGTGCGGATTGGAATACAAGGTGTGGATTGGGATATGACATGCGGATTGGGATACGAGAGGAAAATCGACAGACAAGGAGACACCCAATGACATCACAGAGGTTGGAGCCCACGTGATGACATCAAAGAGGTTGGCGCCCACGCGATGACATCACAGAGGTTGGCGCCCACACGATGACATCACAGGGGTTGGTGCCCATGCGATGACATCACAGGGGTTGGCGCCCATGTGATGACATCACAGGGGTTTTTGCCCACGCGATGACAGTTGGCGCCCACGTGATGACATCATGGGTTGGAGCCCACGCGATGACATCACAGAGGTTGGCGCCCATGCAATGACATCACAGTGGTTGTGTAGGCCTCTCCTGCTCTGTGTGTGTGGGGCTCAGTACCACACAGGGTGTGAGATTAGCTAACTGAGCACAGGTCGGGGATGGAGCCTGGGCCTTTACTGCTCTGTGCCTTAGAGAGGGAGAGAGAGAGGGAGAGAGAGAGACAGACAGGTGACCCTGCTCCTCACACCCCATCTGCTCCCTGGACACCTCACCTCACTGAGATGTGATCGGGCTGGGAGTGAACAAAGGCTCATTCACCAACTTCTCTCCCCTTTCCCTCTCTCTCTCCCGACTCGTTCTCCCCACCTCTCCCCCAATCTCCACTCCCCCATTCTCTCTTCCCCCATTTAACTCTCCCTCCGCTCTCCCTCTTCCCCTCCCTCGCCACTCACCCTCTGTCTCTCCCTCATCCCTTTCTCTCTCTCCCCTCTCCTTTCCCTCTCCCTTCCTCTCTCTCCCCCTCTCTTTGCTTTCTCATCCATCTCCTCTCTCCCTTCTTCTCTCTCCCTCCCTTCCATCTCCCTCTCGACCTCCAGATTTCTCTCCTCCTCCATCTCTCTCTCTCTCTCTCTGCCCTCCCTCCATCTCTCCTCTCTCTCCCCTACCTCTCTCTCCCCTCTCTCTCTCTCCCATTCCCTTACTCCCTCTCTCTGTCCCTCCCCCTCTCCCCTCTCTCCCTCCTCTCCCACTCTCCACCCTCCCTGTCTCCACCTCTCTCTCTCTCTCTCCCACTCTGTCCCTCCCTCACTCTTCCCCTTCTCTCTCTCTCTCTCTCTTCCTCTGTCTCCCCTCTCTTTCTATCCTCCACTCCCCTCTCTCCCTGTGTCTCCCCGCACTCTCCCCCATGACTATCCCCCTCACCCCTCCCCCTCTCTCCCTGTATCACTCTTCACCTTGTTCCCCTTCTTTACTCTCCCCCCCCTCACTCCCCCTCACTCTCTCTCTCCCCCTCTCTCTCTCCTCCTTTCTCTCCCCCCTTTCCCCCTCACCATCTCTCTCCCTCTCCCCTTCTACCCCTCTCCCCACCCTATAATCAGCGAGTGACCTCTGCCCCTTTCCTTGTCTGGAGTCACCGCTGGCGAGCAGGCTGAGCATGGGGTTCAGGGTGCCGATGAACAGGTTGAGTCGGAGCTGCATGATGGAGAGCCAAAGCATGTGAGTGAGGAAGAGCTTGGAGAAGATGCAGCTCCTGAAGGAGGAAATCTCCTCCTCATTCCCTTCTGCCTCCGAGTTTGTAGTGGGAGGGGAGGAGAAACAAAGAGTTAAATGGAGCAAGAATTAGCCAAGGAAAAATGTATCGCAGTCTTCAGACATTTCACAGAACAATTTCGACCAGGGCGGCCGACTGGAAATCCTCGCCCTTTCCCACCCTAACTTATAGCACAGAAGGAGGCCAATCGGCCCATCCTACCTGTGCTGGCACTTTGAAAGATTCCATTCAATTAGTTCCACTTCCCCTCTGCTCTGTCCCCATAGCCCTGCAAATGGAGTTCCCCTTCAAGTATTTATCTCATTCCCCTTTTGAACGTTATTATTGAATCTGCTTCCACCGTCCTTTCACGCAACGCATTCCGGATCACAACGACTCACAGTGTAAAAATAAATTATCCTCATCTTCCCTCTGGTTCTTTTGCCGATTATCATAAACCTGTGCCCTCTGGTTACCCATCTCCTGCCTGTGGAAACAGTTTCTCTCTATTTACTCAATCAAAACCCTTCAGGACTTTGAATATCTCCATCAAATCTCCCCTTAACCTTCTCTGCTGTAAGGAGAACAACCCCAGCTTTTCCAGTCTCCACATAACTGAAGTCCCTCATCCCGGGAACCCTTCTGGTAAATCTCCCCTTAACCTTCTCTCAGGCCTTGACATCCTTCCTAAAGTGTGGGGCCCAGAATTGGCCACAATACTCCAGCTGAGCCCTAACCAAGGTTTAGCAATAACTTCCTTGCTTTTGAACTCTCTGGCCTAGAAATTCCTCTCGGGCTGAAATGGACCTGAATTCCAGGGTCTGCGTGTAACGGGGGGCCGGTCCGATACCGCCATTGTGCACCACCAGCAGAGATGGATTTCTCGGCCTATGCCTCCACAAATAAAACAAAGGAGCCTACATGGAAAAGAGGGGAAGAGAGAAGGGGAAATGGAGAGACAAGGGGAAAGGGAAAAATGGAAAGGGAAGGGTAGTAAAAGGGAAGGGGAAGGGGAAAGGGTGATCGGGGAAAAGGAAAGAGGGAAGGGGAGAATGGGAAGGGGTGAGGGGAAAAGGAAAGGGTGCAATCAAAAGGGGGAAGGGAGAAATGCGGAAGGGGAAAAGGGAGTGGGAAAGGGGGAAAGAAAGAGCGGAAGGGGAAAGGGAGAGGAAAGGAGAGGGTAAAGTGGGAAGGTGTAAGGGAGAAGGGTGAAGAGGGGAGAGGAATGGGGGAGAGAGGAGTGGGTGAGGGAGGAGCTGGAGTGGGGGAGAGGGGGACAGGAAAGTTGAAAGGGAGAGTGAGAAGAGAGGGGGAGAGAGGGGGATGGAGGGGATTGGGAGAGGGAAGAGAGAATGTGACAGGGAGGGGAGATGGAGAGAGAAGGGGAATGGGGAAGGTGAGGAGGAGGGGTAGAGGGATAGGGGAGGTGGGCGCGGAGGGGGAAGATGTTCTCACCTCTTGGTCCAAGCAACCGGGGATTCACACCATCAATTATCTCCATCTCTTCGTGACTCTCGCTCCTGTCTCCCTCTGTCACTTTCCTTCTCTCCCCCCTGTCTCCTTCTGTCTCTTCCCTTCTCTCTCCCCTGTCTCCCTCTGTCTCTTCCCTTCTCTCCCCGCTATCTCCCTCTGTCACTTTCCTTCTCTCCCCCGTGTCTCCTTCTGTCTCTTCCCTTCTCTCCCCCCTGTCTCCTTCTGTCTCTTCCCTTCTCTCTCCCCTGTCTCCCTCTGTCTCTTCCCTTCTCTCCCCGCTATCTCCCTCTGTCTCTTCCCTTCTCTCCCCCCTGTCTCCTTCTGTCTCTTCCCTTCTCTCTCCCCTGTCTCCCTCTGTCTCTTCCCTTCTCTCCCCGCTATCTCCCTCTGTCTCTTCCCTTCTCTCCCCCCTGTCTCCTTCTGTCTCTTCCCTTCTCTCCCCCCTGTCTCCTTCTGTCTCTTCCCTTCTCTCTCCCCTGTCTCCTTCTGTCTCTTCCCTTCTCTCTCCCCTGTCTCCTTCTGTCTCTTCCCTTCTCTCCCCCCTGTCTCCTTCTGTCTCTTCCCTTCTCTCTCCCCTGTCTCCTTCTGTCTCTTCCCTTCTCTCTCCCCTGTCTCCTTCTGTCTCTTCCCTTCTCTCCCCCCTGTCTCCTTCTGTCTCTTCCCTTCTCTCTCCCCTGACTCCTTCTGTCTCTTCCCTTGTCTCGCTCCTATCTCCATCCATCCCTCCGTAAGGCTTCCTCTGGCTCTCAGTCCCTTCCACGCAGGAGAAGGTTTTCAATTCAAACTTCGCACAAATCATCCTGTCCGAACAAAGCAAGAAATTCCTCGTTAAATACAGCGTCTAATTCTTTCAATTAACACCCACCCCGGGGTATCTGTTATTCTAAATATAAACCATCTGAACCCATTGATTAGATTCCAGCCTGTAACACTCTGGAGTATCTGTTGTGCGATATATAAACACCCGCAAACCCCGCAATTAGATTCCAGCCTTTAACTTACTCTTGGTTTTATTTATAAACTGTTCAAACCCCTCGATTAGATTCCAGCTTGTAATTCACTCCCAGAATTTCTGTTATTCTATATATAAATGATCATCGATTAGATTCTAGCCTGTTAAACTCCGGGGTATCTGTTATGCTCTATATAAACAACCCCAAATTCCTCAATTAGATTCCAGTTTGTAATTCACACCCTCACCACCACCATTGATGCTCTCGTCCCTGTTGAAACAACGGAGTAGCTATTTGTACTAAGTCTCCCTTCTGCACATGTGTCTCCCAACGCAAGAGTTAGGAAAATATCACCGACTCCGCCCCTCCCCCAGCGCAATTCCAACTCCACGATGGTATGTTGCCTCCCTGGTGCAAGGGTCAAGGATGTCTCGGAGCGGGTTGAGGACATTTTGAAGAGGGAGTGTGAACATACAGTTGTCATGGTGCATATAGGTACCAATGATATAGGTAAAAATGGGATGAGGTCCTACAAGACGAATTTAGGGAGCTAGGAGCTAAATTAAAAAGTAGGACCTCAAAAGTAGTAATTTCAGGATTGCTACCAGTGCCACATGCTAGTCAGAGTAGGAATTGCAGGATAGCTCAGGTGACTACGTAGCTTGAGGAGTGGTGCAGAAGGGAGGGATTCAAATTCCTGGTACATTGGAACTGGTTCTGGGGGAGGTGGGACCAGTACAAACTGGACGGTCTGCACCGAGGCAGGACTGGAACCAATGTCCTAGGGGGAGTGTTTGTTAGTGCTGTTGTGGAGGGGTTAAACTAATATTGCAGGTGGATGGGAACCTATATAGGGAGACAGAGGGAAGTAGAATGGGGGCAGAAGCAAAAGATAGATAGAAGAAAAGTAAAAGTGGAGCACAGAGAAACCCAAGGCAAAAAGCAAAAAGGACCACATTATAGCAAAATCCTAAAGGGGCAAAGGGTGTTAAAAAGACAAGCCTGAAGGGTCTGTGCCTCAATGCGAGGATTATTCGGAATAAGGTGGACGAATTAAATGCGCAGATAGCAGTTAACCGATATGATATAATTGGCATCACGGAGACATGGCTCCAGGTGACCAAGGCTGGGAACTCAACATCCAGGGGTATTCAACATTTAGGAAGGATAGACAGAAAGGAAAAGGAGGTGGGGTGACGTTGCTGGTTAAAGAGGAAATTAATGCAATAGTAAGGAAGGACATTAGCTTGGATGATATGGAATCTGTATGGGTGGAGCTATGGAATACCAAAGGGCAGAAACCGCTAGTGGGAGTTGTGTACAGATCACCAAATAGTAGTAATGAGGATGCGGACAGCATCAAACAAGAAATTAGGGATTTGTGCAATAAAGATACAGCAGTTACCATGGGCGACTTTAATCTACATATTGACTGGACTAACCAAACTGGTAGCAATACGTTGGAGGAGGATTTCCTGGAGTGTATTAGGGATGGTTTTCTGGACCAATATATCAAGGAACCAACTAGAGGGCCAGCCATCCGAGGCTGGGTGATGTGTAATGAGAAAGGACTAATTAATTGTTGTGTGAGGCCCCTTGAGGAAGAGTGACCATAATATGGTAGAATTCTTTACATAGAAACATAGAAACATAGAAAATAGGTGCAGGAGTAGGCCATTCGGCCCTTCTAGCCTGCACCGCCATTCAATGAGTTCATGGCTGAACATGCAACTTCAGTACCCCATTCCTGCTTTCTCACCATACCCCTTGATTCCCCTAGTAGTAAGGACTTCATCCAACTCCTTTTTGAATATATTTAGTGAATTGGCCTCAACAACTTTCTGTGGTAGAGAATTCCACAGGTTCACCACTCTCTGGGTGAAGAAATTCCTCCTCATCTCGGTCCTAAATGGCTTCCCCCTTATCCTTAGACTGTGTCCCCTGGTTCTGGACTTCCCCAACATTGGGAACATTCTTCCTGCATCTAACTGTCTAACCCCGTCAGAATTTTAAACGTTTCTATGAGGTCCCTTCTCATTCTTCTGAACTCCAGTGAATACAAGCCCAGTTGATCCAGTCTTTCTTGATAGGTCAGTCCCGCCATCCCGGGAATCAGTCTGGTGAACCTTCGCTGCACTCCCTCAATAGCAAGAATGTCCTTCCTCAGGTTAGGAGACCAAAACTGTACACAATACTCCAGGTGTGGCCTCACCAAGGCCCTGTACAATTGTAGCAACACCTCCCTGCCCTTGTACTCAAATCCCCTCGCTATGAAGGCCAACATGCCATTTGCTTTCTTAACCGTCTGCTGTACCTGCATGCCAACCTTCAATGACTGATGTACCATGACACCCAGGTCTCTTTGCACCTGCCCTTTTCCTAATCTGTCACCATTCAGATAATAGTCTGTCTCTCTGTTTTTACCACCAAAGTGGATAACCTCACATTTATCCACATTATACTTCATCTGCCATGCATTTGCCCACTCACCTAACCTATCCAAGTCGCTCTGCAGCCTCATAGAATCCTCCTTGCAGCTCACACTGCCACCCAACTTAGTGTCATCCGCAAATTTGGAGATACTACATTTAATCCCCTCGTCTAAATCGTTAATGTACAGTGTAAACAGCTGGGGCCCCAGCACAGAACCTTGCGGTACCCCACTAGTCACTGCCTGCCATTCTGAAAAGTCCCCATTTACTCCTACTCTTTGCTTCCTGTCTGACAACCAGTTCTCAATCCATGTCAGCACACTACCCCCAATCCCATGTGCTTTAACTTTGCACATTAATCTCTTGTGTGGGACCTTGTCGAAAGCCTTCTGAAAGTCCAAATATACCACATCAACTGGTTCTCCCTTGTCCACTCTACTGGAAACATCCTCAAAAAATTCCAGAAGATTTGTCAAGCATGATTTCCCTTTCACAAATCCATGCTGACTTGGACCTATCATATTACCTCTTTCCAAATGCACTGCGATGACATCCTTAATAATTGATTCCATCATTTTACCCACTACCGATGTCAGGCTGACCGGTCTGTAATTCCCTGTTTTCTCTCTCCCTCCTTTTTTAAAAAGTGGGGTTACATTGGCTACCCTCCACTCCATAGGAACTGATCCAGAGTCAATGGAATGTTGGAAAATGACTGTCAATGCATCCACTATTTCCAAGGCCACTTCCTTAAGTACTCTGGGATGCAGTCCATCAGGCCCTGGGGATTTATCGGCCTTCAATCCCATCAATTTCCCCAACACAATTTCCCGACTAATAAGGATTTCCCTCAGTTCCTCCTCCTTACTAGACCCTCCGACCCCTTTTATATCCGGAAGGTTGTTTGTGTCTTCCTCAGTGAATACCGAACCAAAGTACTTGTTCAATTGGTCCACCATTTCTTTGTTCCCCGTTATGACTTCCCCTGATTCTGACTGCAGGGGACCTACGTTTGTCTTTACTAACCTTTTTCTCTTTACATATCTATAGAAACTTTTGCAATCCGTCTTAATGTTTCCTGCAAGCTTCTTCTCATACTCCATTTTCCCTGCCCTAATCAAACCCTTTGTCCTCCTCTGCTGAGTTCTAAATTTCTCCCAGTCCCCGGGTTCTCTGCTATTTCTGGCCAATTTGTATGCCACTTCCTTGGCTTTAATGCTATCCCTGATTTCCCTTGATAGCCACGGTTGAGCCACCTTCCCTTTTTTATTTTTACAACAGACAGGAATGTACAATTGTTGTAGTTCATCCATGCGTTCTCTAAATGTCTGCCATTGCCCATCCACAGTCAATCCCTTCAGTATCATTCGCCAATCTATCCTAGCCAATTCACGCTTCATACCTTCAAAGTTTCAAAGTTACCCTTCTTTAAGTTCTGGACCATGGTCTCTGAATTAACTGTTTCATTCTCCATCCTAATGCAGAATTCCACCATATTATGGTCACTCTTCCCCAAGGGGCCTCGCACAACGAGATTGCTAATTAATCCTCTCTCATTACACAACACCCAGTCTAAGATGGCCTCCCCCCTAGTTGGTTCCTCGACATATTGGTCTAAAAAACCATCCCTTATGCACTCCAGGAAATCCTCCTCTACCGTATTGCTTCCAGTTTGGTTAACCCAATCTATGTGCATATTAAAGTCACCCATTATAACTGCTGCACCTTTATTGCACGCACCCCTAATTTCCTGTTTGATGCCCTCCCCAACATCACTACTACTGTTTGGAGGTCTGTACACAACTCCCACTAACGTTTTTTGTCCTTTGGTATTCTGCAGCTCTACCCATATAGATTCCACATCATCCAAGCTAATGTCCTTCCGAACTATTGCCTTAATTTGCTCCTTAACCAGCAATGCTACCCCACCTCCTTTTCTTTTTATTCTATCTTTCCTGAATGTTGAATACCCCTGGATGTTGAGTTCCCAGCCCTGATCATCCTGGAGCCACGTCTCCGTAATCCCAATCACATCATATTTGTTAACATCTATTTGCACAGTTAATTCATCCACTTTATTGCGGATACTCCTTGCATTAAGACACAAAGCCTTCAGGCTTGTTCTTTTAACACCCTTATTAAGATGGAGAGTGACACAGTTAATTCAGAGACAAGGGTCCTGAACTTGGGGAAAGATAACTTCAATGGTATGAGATGTGAATTGGCTAGACTAGACTGGCTAGTGATTCTTAAAAGGTTGACGGTGGACAGGCAATGGCAAACATTTAAAGATCACATGGATGAACTTCAACAATTGGACATCCCTGGCTGGAGTAAAAATAAAACGGGGAAGGTAGCTCAACCATGGCTAACAAGGGAAATTCAGGATAATGTTAAATCCAAGGAAGAGGCATATAAATTGGCCAGAAAAAACAGCATACCTTTGGACTGGGAGAATTTTGGAATACAGCAGAGGAGAACAAAGGGTTTAATTATGAAGGGGAAAATAGAGTATGAGGGGAAGCTTGCTGGGAACATAAAAACTTACTGCAAAAGCTTCTATACATATGTGAAGAGTAAAAAATTAATGAAAACAAATGTAGGTCCCTTGTAACCAGGTTCAGGTGAATTTTTATTGGGGAACAAAGAAATGGCAGACCAGTTAAACAAATACTTTGGTTCTGTTTTCATGAAGGAAGACACAAATAACCTTCCGGAAATACTAGGGGACCGAGGGTCTCGTGAGGAGGAGGAACTGAAGGATATCCTTATAAAGCGGGAAATTGTGTAAGGGAAATTGATGGGATTCAAGGCTCATAAATCCCCGGGGCCAGATAGTCTGCATCCATGAGTATTTAAGGAAGTGGCCATAGAAATAGTGGATGCATTGGTGATCATTTTCCAACAGTCTATCGAATCTGGATCAGTACCTTTGGACTGGAGGGTAACTATTGTAACGTCATTGTTTAAAAATGGAAGGAGAGAGAAAACGGGTAATTATAGACCGGTTAGCCTGACATCAGTAGTGGGGAAAATGTTGGAACGAATTATTAAAGATAAAATAGCAGCACATTTGGAAAGCAGTGACAGGATCAGTCCAAGTCAGCATGGATTAATGAAAGGGAAAACATGCTTGACAAATCTTCTGGAATTTTTTGAGGATGCAACTCGCAGAGTGGACAAAGGGGAACCAGTGGATGTGGTGTATTTGGACTTTCAAAAGGCTTTTGACAAGGTCTCACATGAGAGATTGGTGTGCAAAATCAAAGCACATGGTATTGGGGGTAATGTACCGACATGGATAGAGAACTGGTTGGCAGACAGGAAGCAGAGAGTCGGAATGGCAGGCAGTGACTAGTGGAGTGCCGCAGGGCTCAGTGCTGGGACACCAACTCTTTACAACATACATTAATGACTTAGATGAATGAATTGAGTGTAGTATCTCCAAGTTTGCAGATGACACTAAACTGGGTGGCGGTGTGAGCTGTGAGGAGAATGCTAAAAGGCTGCAGGGTGATTGGACAGGTTAGGTGAGTGGGCAAAGGCATGGTAGATGCAGTACAATGTGGATAAATGTGATCTTATCCAATTTGCAGGCAAAAACATGAAGGCAGAATATTATCTGAATGGCGGCAAATTAGGAAAGGCGGAGGTGCAATGAGACCTTGGTGTCATGGTTCATCAGTCATTGAAAGTTGGTATGCAGGTACAGCAGGCCGTGAAGAAGGTAAATGGTATGTTGGCCTTCATAGCTTGGGAATTTGAGTATAAGAGCAGGGAGGTCTTACTGCATTTGTACAGGGCCTTGGTGAGGTCTCACCTGGAATATTGTTTTCAGTTTTGGTCTCCTAATCTGTGGAAGGACGTTCTTGCTATTGAGGGAGTGCAGCAAATATTCACCAGACTGATTCCCAGGATGGCGGAACTGACACATGAGCAGAGATTGAATCAACTGGGTGTTTATACACTGGAGTTTAGAAGGAAGAGAGGGGATCTCATAGAAACTTATAAGATTCTGACGGGACTGGACAGGTTAGATGCGGGAAGAATGTTCCCGATGATGGGGAAGTCCAGAACCAGGGTACACAGTCTTAGGATAAGGGGTAGGCCATTTAGAACTGAGATGAGGAGAAACTTCTTCACTCAGACAGTTGTTAACCTGTGGAATTCCCTACCGCAGAGAGTTGTTGATACCAGTTCATTGGATATATTCAAAAGGGAGTTAAATATGACCCTTTCGGCTAAAGCGATCAAGAGGTATGGAGAGAAAGCAGGAAAGGGATACTAAGGGAATGATGAGCCATGATCTTATTAAATGGCGGTGCAGGCTCGAAGGGCCGACTGACCTACTCCTGCACCTATTTTCTCTGTTTCTAAGTCTCTTAGCCTTTTCTGCGCATGTGTCCAACACCACGTTACAGCCGAACGCATCCGCCGAGCCTCTGAACCCGTCGCTCGCTGAGCCCTGGTTCTTCCAAGTCCCTGGTGCCTGCAAGCTCGGTGCGAGTGTTACAAGGGATATCGTTCGGTGGTTGAAATCAATAAGTCACGACACTGTCACTATTGACTTCACACCCAATAAATCCCTTAACAATCTGCTCACAATGCCCCACCTATGGGGGCAGTGGGGGGGGGGGGGCGTTGGGCAATGTGGGGGTATGGTCTTGCACTGGGGTAAGCAATTTCGGCTGGAACTTGGCAGTGGGAGGTAGCACATGTGCTGGGGCAAGAGTCTTCAGCTGGCGGAGGGATGCACTTGCACTGGGTCAGGGCTTCAGCTGTGGGAGGTATCACATGTGCTGGGGCAAGAGTCTTCAGCTGGTGGAGGCAGCACTTACGCTGAGGCAAGGGACTTCGGTTGGAACTTGGAGACTTTTGGGGAGATCTATCCTCAGTGGCTTCTGAACTCAAAATGGATCGAATTACAAATTGGAAAGTCACTCAGAACTTGGGCTGGATGGTTCCAATTACACATTCCAAAGGAACTTCAGGCTGTGGCTTATCCTCCAAGGGGACCAATCAGCAATAGGTGATATGAAAATGGAGAGTAATTAGAGAAACGGCTGATTTTCAGTTAGGACAAATAGACACAGCTATAAAACAATTATTCTCACCCTGGCCGTTCCCCGTGGTACAGACTTGATCTTCGCTCCCTTAAGTCCAAGGGACGTAGACTTGAACAGACGTGGCAGACAACTGGTTTAACCATTCACCGCCAGATCTGGCTGGACCAGATAAAGCATAATCGTGTCCTGCTCTCATCTGCCAAAATTGCTCACGACTCCAGAATCTTCTGAAATGTAAAGCTAAACCCCGGCTTCTATTCTCCACTGCTAACCGTCTTTTTAAACCCTTCTCCCCAGTCTCCACCTCCACCTCTGACAATAAGTGTGAGGAGCTCATGGACTTCTTTGCCTCTAAGTTTGAGACCGTCCGTTCAGCCACCTCTGCTTTCCTTCCCCTAGCCCAGTGGGCCAAACTTCCTCTAAGGATCCCTCCTGTCCTCACATCTTTCTCCAGTTTCTCTCCAATCTCTCCTCATGACCACTCTGAGCTCATCCTGTCCATGAGACCCACTTCCTGCTCCCTTGACCCTATTCCCACCAAACTGCTGACCACCCAACTTCCTTTTCTGTCTCCCATGTTAGCTGACATTGTTAACGGTTCTCTCTCCTCAGGTACTGTCCCCCTCTCCCTCAAATCTGCTGTCACCACCCCTCTCCTCAAAAAAAACAACCCTTGACCCCACTTTGTTTGCAAGCTACCACCCCATCGCCAACCTCCCTTTCCTCTCCAAAGTTCTTGAACGTGTTGTCGCCTCCCAACTCCGTGCCCATCTTTCCCTCAATTCCATGTTTAAATCCCTCCAATCCAGTATCCATGACTACCACAGTACCGAAACGGCTCTCATCAAAGTCACAAATTACATCCCTGCTCCTCCTTCCTGAGTTGTCTTCAGCCTTTGACACATTTGACCAATCTATCCTTCTCTAACGCCTCTCCATCGTCGTCCAGCTGGGTGGGCCTGCACTTGCTTGGTTCCATTCTTATCTATCTAATTGTAGCCAAAGAATCACCTGCAATGGCTTCTCTTCCTGCCCCCGCATCATTACCTCTGGTGTCCTCTAAGGATCTATCCTTGGCCCCCTCCTATTTCTCATCTACATGTTACCCTTTGGCGACATCATCTGAAAACACAGCCACAGTTTCACATGTACACTGATGAAACCCAGCTCTACCTCACTTCCCTTCCCTCGACCCCTCCACAGTCTCTAAATTGTCAGACTGCTTGTCCAACATCCAGTTCTGGATGAGCAGAAATTATCTCCAATTAAATATTGGGAAGACCAAAGCCATTGTTTTTAGTACCTGCCACAAACTCCGGTCCCTAGCCATTAACTCCATTCCTCTCCCCTTCCTCTGTCTGAGGCTGAATCTCACTGTTTACAAATTTGGTGTCATATTTGACCCTGAAATGAGCTTTCGACCACATATCCACTGCATAACTAAAATTAACAATTTCCACCTCCGTAACATTGCCTGTCTCCGGCCTTGCCGCAGCTCACCCATGCCTTTATTACCTCTAGACTTGATTATTCCAACGCACTCCTGGCTGGTCTCCTACATTCTATCCTACGTATACTAGAGGTGATCCAAAACTCGGCTGCCAGTGTCCTAACTCGCACCAAGTCCCGCTCACCCATCACCGCTGTGCTCGCTGACCAACATTGGCTCCCCATTAAGCAATGCCTTGATTTTAAAATTCTCATCGTTTTCAAATCCTTCCATGGCACTCGCCCCTCCCTATCTCTTTAATCTCCTTCAGCCCCACAACCCCCCGCGATATCTGCGCTCCACTAATTCTGTTCTCTTTGAGCATCCCTGATTATAATCGCTCAGCCATTGGTGGCCATGCCTTCTGTTGTCTAGATCCTAAGCTCTGGAACTCCCTGCCTAAACCTCTCCACTTCTCTACCTCTCTTTACTCCTTCAAGTTTCTCCTTAAAACCTACCTTGTTGCCTGCCCTAATTTCAATAAGTTCATGGCTGATCTGATCATGGGCTCAGCTCCACTTCGCTGCCCGCTCCACATAACCGTTTACTCCCTTATTACTCAAAAATCTGTCTATCTCCGCCTGAAATAAATTCAATGACCCAGCCTCCACAGCTCTCTGGGGCAGAGAATTCCATAGATTTGCAATCCTCTGAGAGTAGAAATGCCTCCACATCTCAGTTTTAAATGGGCGGCCCCTTATTCTGAAACTATGTCCCCTAGTTTTAGTTTCTCCTATGAGTGGAAATATCCTCTCTGCATCCACCTTGTCGAGTCCCCTCATTATCTTATATGTTTCGATAAGATCACCTCTTATTCTTCTGAACTCCAACATGTATAGGCCCAACCCCTATCTTAATAAGTCAACCCCCTCATTTCCGGACTCATGCTAGTGAACCTTCTCTGAACAGCCTCCAATGCAAGTATATCCTTCCTTAAATAAGGAGACCAAAACTGTACGCAATACTTCAGGTGTGACCTCACCAATATCCTGTACAGTTATAGCAGGACTTCTCTGCTTTTATACTTCATCCCCCTTGCAATAAAGGCCAACATTCCATATGCCTTCCTGATTACCAGTGCGAGCTGCTCCAAGGATTTTGAGATGGACACCTAGGTGACGTCATCAAACCCTGGTTGCCGTTTTGGAGCATTGGCAGGAACATCGGCAGAGCCCAGGTACAGAGGAGTGGGAAGGTCGGGGCGGATGAGCGGCGAGTGTTTGTGGCGAGATGCGGTGAATGTTTATGGCGGAGGAGCAGTGAGAGATTATGGCGGAGGTGCAACAGATGAGGGTACGGAGCCCAGAAGAGCCGAGGCGATATGCGTGCGCTCGGTCCGTGCAGCAGAGCAGGTCTCCAGTCGTCTTGGTTACTCCTTGCAACTGGACCAAGACCTAACTCTGTAAAACCCGTGTGGTGGCTGGTGTGCAACGGTCACCACATATTAAAAAAATTCACGCACAGGCATCTTCCACCCCCTCAATTGGAGTTCAGGACTGGAACATTGGGTCCTTCATCGAAACACCTGTGGACTCATGGAAGCAAGTCATTCTCATTCGAGGGACTGCCTATGATGATGATGACTTGATGTACCTGCATACTAACTTTTTGTGTTTCATGCACAAGGACCCCAGGTCCATCTGAACTGCAGCACTTTATAATTTTTCTCCATTTAAATTATAATTTGCTTTTCTATTTTTTCTGCCAAAATGGATAACCTCACATTTTCCCACGTTATATTACATCTGCCAAATTTTTGCCCACTCACTTAGCCTGTCTGTATCCCTTTGCAGATTTTTTGTGTACTCCTCACCATTTGCTTTCCCACCCATCTTTGTATAATCAACAAATTGGCTACATTACATTTGGTCCATTCATCCAAGTCATTAATATAGATTGTAAATAGTTGAGGACCCAGCACTGATCCGTGCAGCACCCCATTAGTCACTGTTTACCAACCAGAAAATTACCCATTTATCCTGACTCTCTGCTTTCTGTTAGTTGGCCAATCCTCCATCCATGCTAATATATTACCCCCATCCCCGTGAACTTTTGTCTTGTGCAGTAACCTTTTATGTGGCACCTTATCGAATGCCTTCTGGAAATCCAAATGCATCACATCCAGTGGTTCCTCCTTATGCACCCTGCTCGTTACATCCTCAAAGAATTCCAGCATGATTTATCTTTAATAAAACCATGCTGACCTGACTCTGCTTGATTGAATCATGCTTCTCCAAATGTCCTGCTACTGCTTCCTTAATAATGGATTCTAGCATTTTCCCAATGACAGATGTTAGACTAACTCTTCGATAGTTTCCTGCTTTTTGTCTGCCTCCTTTTTTAAATAGGGGCGTTACATTCGCATTTTTACAATCCGCTGGGACCGCCCCAGAAGGCAGGGAATTTTGGTAGATTACAACAAATGCATCCACTATCTCTGCAGCCACTTCTTTTAATACCCTAGGATGTAAGCCATCAGGTCCAGGGGACTTGTCAGCCTTTAGTCCCATTATTTTACCGAGTACTACTTCATTAGTGATTGTGATTGTATTAAGTTCCTCCATCCCTATAACCCCTTAATTATCCACGATTGGGATGTTTTTAATGTCTTCTACCATGAAGACTGATGCAAAATATTTGTTCAATGTCTCTGGCATTTTCCTGTTCTCCATTATTAATTCCCCAGTCTCACCTCTAGGGGACCAACATTTACTTTAGCCACTCTTCCTTTTTATGTACCTGTAGAAACTCTTACTATCTGTTTTTATATATTGTGCTAGTTAATTTTCAAAATCTATCATCCCTCGCTTTATCAATGTTTTAGTCGTTCTTTGCTGGCTTTTAAAAGTGCACTGACATATGAGGAGAGACTGGATCAACTGGGCCTTTATTCACTGGAGTTCAGAAAGATGAGAGGGGATCTTATAGAAATGTATAAGATTCTGACAGGACTGGACAGGTTAGATGCGGGAAGAATGTTCCCGGTTTTGGCGAAATCCAGAACAAGGGGACATAGTCTTAGGATAAGGGGTAAGCCATTTAGGACTGAGATGAGGAGGAACTTCTTCACTCAGTGAGTTGTTAACCTGTGGAATTTCCTGCCGCAGAGAGTTGTTGATGCGGCTAAAGAGATCAAGGGGTATGGAGAGAAAGCAGGAAAGGGGTACTGAAGTTGCATGATCAGACATGATCTTATTGAATGGCAGTGCAGGCTCGAAGGGCCGAATGGCCAATTCCTGCACCTATTTTCTATGTTTCTATGTTTCTATGTTTCCAATCCTCTGGCCTCCCACTAGTCTTGGCCACATTGTATGCCCTTGTTTTCAATTTGATGCCACTGCTCATCAACCGTCCTACACTTTAATCTATGTTCCCAGTCCACTTGAGCCAACTCTGCCCTCATACCTTTGTAGTCTCCTTGATTTAAGATCAAAACCCTAGTTTGAGAACTAACTTTCTCACCCTCCAACTGAATTTGAAATTCAACCATGTTATGGTCACTCATTCCTAAAGGATCATTTATTAATCCTGTCTTGTTACACAGTACCAGATCGAAGATAGCCTGCTCCTTGGTTGGTTCTGCAATGTACTGTTGAGGGAAACTATCCTGGATACACTCTATGAACTCTTCCTCAAGGCTACCCTAGACAATTTGCCTTGTCCAATCAATATGAACGTTAAAATCGTCCATGATTATTGCCGTTCCTTTATTACAAGCCTCCATTATTTCTTGATTTATACTCCATCCAACAGTGTAGCTACTGTTAGGGAGCTTATCGACTACACCCACCTGCGACTTTTTCCCCTTATTATTCTTTATCTCCGCCCAAACTGATTTAGCATCTTGATCATCTGAACCAATATCGTTTCTCACTAACACACTGTTCTCATCTTTTATTAACAGTGCTACCCCACCTCCTTTTCCTTTCTGTCTGTCCTTCCGAATTGTCAAATATCCCTGAATATTCAGTTCCCAGTCCTGGTCACCTTACAACTGTAATATAGTTACAGCAATTTTCTGTATTATATTTCTGGATTTGGGACGTCGGATTGTCTCCAAAATCCAGAAATACCCGAAACTCGGCCCAGGGGTGTCTGGATTTGGAACGTCGGATTTTCTTCTCCGAAATCCGGAAAAACCCGAAAACCGGAATGGCCTCGGTGACGAGGTTTCCGGATTCGGGACGTTGTACCTGTATTCTATATATAAACCACACCGAGCACCTTGATTAGATCCCAGCCTATAACTCACTCCCAGGTATTTGTTATTCTATATAATCCCCCAAACCCCTGGATTAGATTCCATGCTGTAACTCACTCTGCCTGCCCTCCTTACCCGTAGCTGTACTCCTCAGGCAGGGGATAGGGAATGTGTGTGCGGGGGAGCAGGAGGCAGGTACGCAGGATGTGCAAGCAGCTCAGGCAGCTGATGAACAGGAACATGGGCCTCAGGGAGAAGCCAGCCTCGTACAACACCTACAGGGAGAAAGGGTGGGACGCAATAAAACAAGAGGTGACCATTAACAGCAGATCTCGCCTGACACCACTCCGCACTCTCCCCTTTATCTCTCCACCCACTCCCCCTTTATCTCTCCCCCCACACCCCCATTATCTCTCGCCCCTCATTCCCCCTTTATCTCTCCCCTATCCCACCCCACACCCTCCCTGATCTCACTCCGCACCTCCCCTCTCTCTCTCCCACACCCCTCACTCCGCACCCTCCCCTCTCTCTCTCCCACACCACTAACCCCGCACCCTCCCTGATCTCACACTGACCCCTCCCCTCTCTCCCACACCCCTCACTCCGTACCCTCCCCTCTCTCTCTCCCATACCCCTCACCCCGCATCCTCCCTGATCTCACACTGAACCCTTCCCTCTCTTTCTCCGTGTGCCCCCTCTCTCTCTCTCTCTCTCTCTCTCCACCTCTCTCTCCCTCTTCGCCCCCTCTCTTTCTCTTCTCTCTCTCTCTACAGCCAGAACTCTCTCCTCTCCCTCTCCCCTCTCCCCCAGACAGAGGGAGTGAAGGGCTCCTCTCTCTGATGGATAACACTGGGTGGGGTCAGTAGGTCAGGCCCTGACCTTTCACCCTCTGGTCCTCTGAGCTGGATGTTAAGCCAGGCAGTGAGTACAGTTTGAATCCATCTGTTTTTATAAGCTAGTTTGCTGCCTGCACCTCTCACCTTGACCAGCAGAAACACGCCAGATGAGGTATTGAAGGTTCCATTGTACAGTGTGATAACTGTGGATCGTTTGTTCCCAAATAAGTTTCCAACCTGGGGATCAGACACAACAAAAACAGTCAATGGAGCTCTATGTGCCCTTGAAGCCGCTCCCAAACAGATCCATCGTTAGTTGGGCCACACACAGCAGCAAGGGCCCAGGCTCCATGCCCGGCCTGTGCTGAGTCAGCTGATCACAGTCGGTGTGGTACAGAGCCCCACACACACACACACACAGCAGGAAAAGGCCCAGGCTGCATCCTGTGATCTTTATGTGTCATACCCTCTTATGCCAGCAGATGGCACCACACAGCCTCCATTCAGATTGGAATGTGAGTTTTATTTATACAAAAGATGCCGAGGTCTAGAAATTGGATATGGCCTGAAAACGGGCGGTGTCATGGGCCAGTGCAATTTGGCTGCAGCAATTCAAAGTGGTGCAGGCAGCAGGCAAAATTTGTGCTGCCTGCTCATTTACATGATTGGAGAGCTGATCTCAGCAGTAAACGCACTGCTGGTTGGCTTAGTGCTCAACAAGTGGGTCAATATCGGGCGCAGTCTCATGGCCAGTAATGTTTGGCCTGGTCTCTCTCCATTACTTAAAGGGGAGGTGCGATGATGCAGCAGCACCTCATTGTAAGTGAAGTTGGAGACATGGCTCAGCAACAACACGGAGAATGAGCCCGAGGGTCTCGCGGCATTGGTATTGGCACAGGAGAGAAGGTGGGTTCCTGTTCCCGCAGGGTGGCAGGAAGCCATTAAAACCCACTGGCAAGAGGTAGCTGCGTACGTCACGGCCAACAGTGCCATGCCACGGAACTGGATCCAGTGCCGATAAAAGTTTAATGACCTCACACGGCCGGTCAAGGGGAATGAAGGCTTCAGCAAATGTCATATCCCACCATCTGCACCACAAGCCTCACAGTGCTCAATACACCACACCCCATCACTCACCTACCTACAATCTCTACCGTTCACCACTCATACCTCACATTCAGAGCTTCACTTCACACTCACAACCGTACCATGGCTGCAAAACTCACATCCATATATCACACCTTGCACACACTGACAGCTATTCAACTATGGCAGGCACATCATCCAAACACATTGCACCACACTCAATCACTCACACATTCCACCCAAAGACACTGCACCACACTCACTCACTCACACACTCCACCCAAACACACTGCACCACACTCACTCACTCACACTCTCCACTGAAAGACACTGCACCACACTGACTCACTCACACACTCCACCCAGACACACTGCACCACACTCACTCACTCACACACTCCACCCAAACACACTGCACCTCACTCACTCACTCACACACTCCACCTAAACACATTGCACCACACTCACTCACTCACACACTCCATCCAAACACACTGCACCACACTCACTCACTCACACACTCCACCTAAATACATTGCACCACACTCACTCACTCACACACTCCACCCAAACACACTGCACCACACTCACTCACTCACACACTCCACCCAAACACACTGCACCACACTCACTCACTCACACACTCCATCCAAACACACTGCACCACACTGACTCACTCACACACTCCACCCAAACACACTGCACCACACTCACTCACTCACACACTCCACCCAAACACACTGCACCACACTCACTCACTCACACACTCCACCCAAACACACTGCACCACACTCACTCACTCACACACTCCACCCAAACACACTGCACCACACTCACTCACTCACACACTCCACCCAAACACACTGCACCACACTCACTCACTCACACACTCCATCCAAACACACTGCACCACACTCACTCACTCACACACTCCATCCAAACATACTGCACCACACTCACTCACTCACACACTCCACCCAAACACACTGCACCACACTCACTCACTCACACACTCCACTGAAACACACTGCACCACACTCACTCACTCACACACTCCACCCAAACACACTGCACCACACTCACTCACTCACACACTCCACTGAAACACACTGCACCACACTCACTCACTCACACACTCCACCCAAACACATTGCACCACACTCACTCACTCACATACTCCACCCAAACACACTGCACCACACTCACTCACTCACACACTCCACCTAAATACATTGCACCACACTCACTCACTCACACACTCCATCCAAACACACTGCACCACAGGTAAGAATCGGAGGAAACATCGACAGCATCAGCGTAAACATTTTGGACTTTAAGTTTTGGACATTGCTTTTCCATATTTTCTGTTATTGCAGAAGAGCAGATAGAGGACTGGGATAAGTCCAGACATGTTCCACAGGAATACACATCGGGTGAATCGCAGGAAGGTGACTGATGCAGGACCCTTTTTTCATGTAATGGGAACCCATCAGTGAGAGATCAGGTAAACTGGTCAGTGCTCAAGCCATCGAAATGACTGAGAGCCCCGGAGCGCGGGAACCTTAGGTCAAAGGAAGCCACTTGGCCGCCCAGACGATGGAGCCTTTCGCCCCAGGAACAGCCCAGTAACAAAGGCACAGGCCGAAGAGGTGATTCATTGCTGTTAGTTGGACTGCCTCAGGAAAAGGACTGGTTTTTGGTGCGAGAATTCAGAAGTATTTTTTGGGTATAAGAGACAGCAGTTTGTAGCCATCTCTCTCTCTCTCTCCTCTTCTACACTTACTTGCTTCATTCAAGGCACTCAAGGACAGAGCACACCATCTGGGATGGAGAGAAGTAAAAGTGGAGGGCAGAGAAACCCAAGTCAAAAAACAAAAAGGGCCACATTACAGAAACATTCTAAAGGGGCAAAGTGTGTTAGAAATACAAGCCTGAAGGCTCTGTGCCTC
The DNA here is from genome assembly GCF_044704955.1 of Pristiophorus japonicus. NCBI lineage: Eukaryota > Metazoa > Chordata > Chondrichthyes > Pristiophoridae > Pristiophorus > Pristiophorus japonicus. The sequence goes on from NC_091983.1 coordinate 238,234,427, forward strand.
AATGTGAGGAGTATTCGGAATAAGGTGGACAAATTAACTGCGCAGTTAGCATTTAACGGATATGATGAAATTGACATCACGGAGACATGGCTCCAGGGTGACCAAGGCTGGGAACTCAACATCCAGGGGAATTCAACATTTAGGAAGGATAGGCAGAGAGGAAAAGGAGGTGGGGTGGCGTTGCTGGTTAAAGAGGAAATTAATGCAATAGTAAGGAGGGACATTAGCCTGGATGATGTGGAATCAGTATGGGTGGAGCTGTGGAATTCCGAAGGGCAGAAAACGCTAGTGGGAGTTGTGTACAGACCACCAAACAGTTGTACTGAGGTTGGGGACAGCATCAAACAAGAAATAAGGGATGTGTGCAATAAAGATACAGCATTTATCATGGGCGACTTTAATCTACATATTGATTCGGCTAACCTAACTGGTAGCAATGCGGTGGAGGAGGATTTCCTGGAGTGTATTAGGGATGGTTTTCTTGACCAATATGTTGGGGAACCAACTAGAGAGCTGGCCATCCTAGACTGGGTGATGTGTAATGAGAAGGGACTAATTAGCAATCTTATTGTGCGAGGCCCTTTGGGGAAGAGTGACCATAATATGGTAGAATTCTTTATTAAGATGGAGAGTGACACAGTTAATTCGAAAACTAGGGTCCTGAACTTAGGAAAGGTAACATTGACGGTATGAGGCGTGAATTGGCTAGAATAGACTGGCAAAGGATACTTAAAGGGTTGATGGTGGATAGGCAACGGCAAACATTTAAAGATCACATGGATGAACTTCAGCAATTGTACATCCCTGTCTGGAGTAAAAATAAAATGGGGAAGGTGGCTCAACCATGGCTAACAAGGGAAATTAAAGATCATGTCAAAGCCAAGGAAGAGGCATATAATTTGGCGAGAAAAAGCAACAAATCTGAGGACTGGGAGAAATTTAGAATTCAACAGAGGAAGACTAAGGGTTTAATTAAGAGGGGGATAATAGAGTACGAGAGGAAGCTAGCATGGAACATAAAAACTGACTGCAAAAGCTTCTATAAATATGTGAAGAGAAAAAGATTAGTGAAGACAAACGTAGGTCCCTTGCAGTCGGATTCAGGTGAATTTATAATGGGGAACAAAGAAATGGCAGACCAATTGAACAAATACTTTGGTTTTGTCTTCACGAAGGAAGACACAAATAACCTTCCGAATGTACTAGGTACAGTGGGTCTAGTGAGAAGGAGGAACTGAAGGCTAACCTTATTAGATGGGAAATTGTGTTAGGGAAATTGATGGGATTGAAGACCGATAAATCCCCGGGGCCTGATAGTCTACATCCCACAGTACTTAAGGAAGTGGCCCTAGAAATAGTGGATGCATTGGTGATCATTTTCCAACAGTCTATCGATTCTGGATCAGTTCCTATGGACTGGAGGATAGCTAATGTAACACCACTTTTTAAATAAGTAGGGAGACAGAAAACAGTTAATTATAGACCGGTTAGCCTGACATCAGTAGTGGGCAAAATGTTGGAATCATTAAGGATGAAATAGCAGCGTATTTGGAAAGCAGTGACAGGATCGGACCAAGTCAGCATGGATTTACGAAAGGGAAATCATGTTTGATGAACTTTCTGGAATTTTGTGAGGATGTAACTTGTAGAGTGGACAAGGGAGAACCAGTGGATGTGATGTATTTGGACTTTCAAAAGGCTTTTGACAAGGTCCCGTATAAGAGATTGGTATGCAAAATCAAAGCACATGGTATTGGGGTAATGTACTGACGTGGATAGAGAACTGGTTGGCAGATAGGAAGCTGAAAGTCGGGATAAATGGGTCCTTTTCAGAATGGCAGGCAGTGACTAGTGGGGGTGCCGCAGAGCTCAGTGCTGGGACCCCAGTTCTTTACAATATACATTAACGATTTAGATGAAGGAATTGAGTGTAATATCTCCAAGATTGTGGATGACACTAAACTGGGTGGCAGTGTGAGCTGTGAGGAGGACACTAAGAGGCTGCAGGGTGATTTGGACAGGTGAGGTGACTGGGAAAATGCATGGCAGATGCAGTATAATGTGGATAAATGTGAGGTTATCCATTTTGGGGGCAAAAACACAAAAGCAGAATATTATCTGAATGGTGGCAGATTAGGAAAAGGGGAACTGCAACGAGACCTGGGTGACATGGTACATCAGTCACTGAAAGTGGTCATGCAGGTATAGCAGGTGGTGAAGAAGGTAAATGGTATGTTGGCCTTCATAGCTAGGGGATATGAGTATAGGAGCAGGGAGGTTTTACTGGAGTTGTACAGGGCCTTACTGAGGCCTCACCTGGAATATTGTGTTCATTTTTGGTCTCCTAATCTGTGGAAGAATGTTCTTGCTATTGAGAAATTGCAGCAAAGGTTCACCAGACTGATTCCCGGGATGGCTAGACTGTCATATGAGGAGAGACTGGATCAACTGGGCCTTTATTCACTAGAGTTTAGAAGGATGAGAGGGCATTTCGTAGAAACGTATAAGATTCTGCCAGGACTGGACATGTTAGATGTGGAAAGATTGTTCCCGATGTTGGGGAAGTCCAGAACCAGGGGACATAGTCTTAGGATAAGGGGTATGTAATTTAGGACTGAGATGAGGAGAAACTTCTTCACTCAGAGAGTTGTTAACCGATGGAATTCCATGCCGCAGGGAGTTGTTGATGCCAGTTCATTGGATATATTCAGGACGAGTTAGATATGGCCCTTACAGCTAAGGGGATCAAGGGGTATGGAGAGAAAGCAGGAAAGGGGTACTGAGGGAATGATCAACCATGATCTTATTGAATGGTGGTGCAGGCTCGAAGGGCCGAATAGCCTACTCCTGCACCTATTTTCTATGTTTCTATGTTTCTAAACCAGCATCTATGAGCAAAGAGAGCCTCACACATTGGGAGAAGCAGCGAGTAAGCCAGAGGGGTAACTGGTGAGCATTATCCCAACCCACGCATCCTTAAGATCACCACATAGTGTGCAGCGGTGTCGTGTGTCTCAACCAAGCCTTAGTGGTTTTGTGGGGAGGTTTCTGTGCGGATCATAGGCGTAAGCACAATCCATTGGACAGATTCGGTGATGCCCTATTGAGCCAAGCAGGATTGTTTTAATCATGGGTACTTCGTAATAGGGACCTGTTCAGACGGCCAGTGGTATGTGTTGTACTGTGTTTGTCTGTTTTACAGCACCAGGCTGTATTTCACTGGAAGCAGGTGTATGCTTTAACTTGAATAAAAGCATTGTGATGGTTGAGACTGAAAGATTTGTCTATAACTGTGTATTCTGTTCACCACTATAATTCCTGGGTCTAGAACTGTTGTAAGGAGGTTGATTCGAAACCACCAAGGGCAAAACCACTTACAGAATCTGGTGACCATGAAGAGACATTTGATTGAACAGATAGTTATGGAGGATCTCAAGGTCAAGCGATTGGCAATGGTGAATAGGATTTCCTCGTGCTTATTCGGAAATGTTAATGTAACTCATTAGTGGGTGTTAGACCTGTTGCGGGCTGAGAGTCCTGAGGAAAAAGCCGCTGAGTGGATGGGGAGTAAGGAGCACAAAAAGGCAGAAAAAAAGGCCATTTTGCTCCTGTGTTTGTAGAAGCAAGTCCAGCTGCTTAGGGAGCAGGTTGGTAAGCTTAAGGCAGAGCTCCAAGAGTCAGAGGAGCAGTCAGCCGCAAGGGCCACAGTGGGGACCAGATTAGTGGATGAGTTGTGCGAGGAGAGGGAGGAAATGTGCCCTCAGGAGGAACCCTCCCATAACACCAGAGAGTACCTGCAATGCCAGATCACCAAGGCCATGCTCAACGAGCAGGTTGTACAGGAGGAGAACGCCCTGTTAATGGGTAAAGTTGAGGGGCTGAAGGGTCCTCTGAGTGATATTAAGACATCCTGGGAACCAATCTGGTGAAACTTCGCTGCACTCCCTCAATAGCAAGAACGTCCTTCCTCAAATTAGGAGAACAAAACTGAACACAATTTTCCAGGTGAGGCCTCACCAAGACCCTGTACAGCTGCAATAAGACCTCCCTGCTCCGATACTCAAATCCCCTAGCTATGAAGGCTAACATACCATTTGCCTTCTTCACCGCCTACTGTACCTGTATGCCAACTTTCAATGACTGATGTACCATGACACCCAGGTCTCGTCGCACCTCCCCTTTTCCTAATCTGCCTCCATTCAGATAATATTCTGCCTTCGTGATTCTGCCACCAATGTGGATAACCTCACATTATCCACATTATGCTGCATCTGCTATGCATTTGGCCACTCACCTAACCTGTCCAAATCATCCTGCAGCCTTTTAGCATCCTCCTCGCAGCTCACACCGCCACCCAGCTTAGTGTCAGCTGCAAACTTGGAGATATTACACTCAATTCCTTCATCTAAATCATCGATGAATATTGTAACTAGCTGGGGTCCCAGCACTGAGCCCTGCAGCACCACACTAGTCACTGTCTGCCATCCAGAAAAGGGCCCATTTATCCTGACTCTCTGCTTTCTGTCTGCCAACCATTCTTTATCCACATCAGTACATTACCCCCAATGCCATGTGCTTTAAATTTGCACACCAATCTCTTGTGTGGGACCTTGTCAAAAGCCTTTTGAAAGTCTAAATACACCATATCCACTGGTTCTCCCTCGTCCACTCTACTAGTTACATCCTCAAAAAATTCTGGAAGATTTGTCAAGCATGATTTCCCTTTCATAAATCCATGCTGACTTGGACCAATGCTGTCACTGCTTTCCAAATGCGCTGCTATTTCATCTTTAATAATTGATTCCAACATTTTCCCAACTACTGATGTCAGGCTAACTGGTCCATGATTAACCATTTTCTCTCTCCTTTTTTAAAAAGTAGAGTTACATTAGCTCCCTTCCAGTCCATAGGAACTGATCCAATTTTGATAGACTGTTGGAAAATGATCACCAATGCATCCATTCTTTCTAGGGCCACTTACTTAAATACTCTGGGATGCAGGCTATAGGCGCCGGGGATTTATCATCCTTCAATCCCATCAATTTCCCCAAGACAATTTCCCGCCTAATAAGGATTTTCTTCAGTTCTTGCTTCTCTCTAGACACTCGGTCCCCTAGTGTTTCTGGAAGGTTAATTGTGTTTTCCTTCGTGAAGACAGAACCAAAGTATTTGTTCAACTGGTCTGCCATTTCTTTGTTCCCCATTATAAATTCACCTGATTCTGCCTGCAAAGGATCTACGTTTGTCTTCAGTAATCTTTTTCTCTTCACATATCTATAGAAGCTTTTGCAGCCAGTTTTTATGTTCCCAGCAAGCTTCCTCTCATATTCTATTATCCCTCTGCTAATTAAACCCTTTGTCCTCCTCTGCTGAATTCTAAATTTCTTCCAGTCCTCAGATTTGCTGCTTTTTCTTGCCAATTTATATGCCTCTTCCTTGGATTTAACACAATCCTTAATTTCCCTTGTTAGCCATACTTGAGCCACCTTCTCCATTTTATTTTTACTCCAGACAGGGATGTACAATTGTTGAAGTTCATCCATGTGATCTTTAAATGTTTGCCATTGCCAATCCACCGTCAACCCTTCAAGTATCATTTGCCAGTCGCTTCGAGCCAATTCATGTCTCATACCATCGAAGTTACCTTTCCTTAAGTTCAGGACCCTAGTCTCTGAATTAACTGTGTTGCTCTCCATCGTAATAAAGAATTCTACCATATTATGATCACTCTTCCACAAGGGGCCTCGCACAACAAGATTGCTAATTATTCCTTTCTCATTACACATCATCCAGTCTAGGATGGCCAACCCTCTCGTTGGTTCCTCGATATATTGGTCGAGAAAACCATCCCTAATACATTCCAGGAAATCATCCTCCACCGTATTGCTACCAGTTTGGTTAGCCCAATCTAATGTAGATTAAAGTCGACCATGATAACTGCTGTACCTTTATTGCACGCATCCCTAATTTCATGTTTGATACTGTCCCCAACCTCATTACTACTGTTTGGTGTTCTGTACAAAAATCCCACTAGCGTTGTCTGCCCTTTGGTATTCCACAGCTCCACCCATAAAGATTCCACATCATCCAAGCTAATGTCCTTCCTTACTATTTCGTTAATTTCCTCCTTAACCAGCAACGCTACTCCACCTCCTTTTCCTTTCTGTCGATCCATCCTGAATGTTGAATACCCCTGGATGTTGAGTTCCCAGCCTTGTTCACCCTGAAGCCATGTCTCCGTGATGCCAATTAAATCATTTTTGTTAATTGCTGCCTGCGCAGTTAATTCATCCACCTTATTATGAATACTCATCGCATTGAGGCACAGAGCCTTCAGGCTTGTCTTTTTAACACACTTTGTCCCTATAGAATTTTGCTGTAATGTGGCCCTTTTTGATTTTTGCCTTGGGTTTCTCTGTGCTACACTTTTACTTTTCTTCTTTCTATCTTTGCTTCTGCCCCCATTCTACTTCCCTCTGACTCCCTGCATAGGTTGCGATCCACCTGCCATATTAGTTTAACCCCTCCCCAACAGCACTCCCCCTGGGACATTGGCTCTGCTCCTGCCCAGTTGCAGACCGGACAGTTTGTACTGGTCCCAGCTCTCCCAGAAACGGTTCCAATGTCCCAGGAATTTGAATCCCTTCCTTCTGCACCACTCCTCAAGCCACGTATTCATCTTAGCTGTCCTGCCATTCCTACTCTGACTAGCACGTGGCACTGGTAGCAATTCTGAGATTATTACCTTTGAGGTCCTACTTTTTAATTTAACTCCTAGCTCTCTAAATTCAGTTTGTAAGACTTCATCCCGTTTTTTACTCATATCATTGGTACGTATATGTACCATGACAACTGGCTGTTCACCCTCCCCTCCAAAATGTCCTGCAGCCGCTCCGAGACATCCTTGATCCTTGCACCAGGGTGGCAACATACCATCCTGGAGTCTCGATTGCGACTGCCGAAATGCCTATCTCTTCCCCTTACAATAGAATCCCCTACCACTATAGCTCTCTCCACTCTTTTTCCTGCCCTCCTGTGCAGCAGAGCCACCCACAGTGCCATGAAGTTGGCTGCTGTTGCCCTCCCCTGATGGGTCATCACCCCCAACAGTCCCCAAAATGGTGTATCTGTTTTGGAGGGGGATGGCCACAGGGGACTCCTGCATTACCTTCCTTCCACTGCTCTTCATATTTGTCACCCATTCCCTATCTGCCTGTGTATCCTTTACCTGCGATATGACCAACTCACTAAACGCACTATTCACGGCATCCTCAGCATCGCGGATGCTCCAGAGTGAATCCACCTGCAGCTTCAGTGCCGCAATGCGGTCTGTCAGGAGTTGCAGCAAGATACAGTTCCCACACATGTAGTTGTCAGGGACACTGGAAGCATCCCTGAGTTCCCACATAGCACAGGAGGACACATGTCCGAGCTCTCCTGCCTTGACATAACCCTTAGAGCAACATAGTAAAAAGGAATGGCATCAGGAAGGGGTTAGTGCAGGGAAGGCTAGGACGTGTTTCGGGTGTGGGAAGTCGAGACACTAGAGGCAAGACTGCCCAGCCCCGAGGAGGGGGTAAAGCAAAGGGGATCCTCCAGTGCCTAGGATGAAACCTGTCGAGGCGAAGGGACCAATCGTGTGACAATTTGATGTTCTGGTGGCCGCCCTTCGGATAGCTTTTGTGCCAGAGCAGGGAAGGGTAGACGTTGCTATGAACAGGGAAATCCCGACCATTCCGGTCATCCCACCACCCTGACGAGCACACACCCAGCCTGAGTACCTGTGTTCACTCATGTACGATGAGTGGAGTAGACCATGCGTGAGGATGGGGGTGGAGAAGGTAGAGGGGAAATACATGGTGGACACCGGAGCTTCAAGCACGGTGATCCATGTGAGGAATCTGACCGATTCACCCTGTCCAGCAAGGTCCCACACAGTCTGGTGGGGTTCACCAGGAACGAGCAGATGGGGGCGATGTCCAGGTCCTTAGCCATAGATTTAGCATCCCTCCACACCAGGTGGGAATGTGTCCTAATAAAATGGGAACAGTAGGGGCCAACTTTATGTTAGCCCACAGAATTATAGTGGACTAGAGGAATCACTGCCTTTGGGGAACAGTGGGTTCTGATAAGGAGGATGAAGTTGTTGTGATCCCAAGGAAAGGGAAGGAAAAGGCAACACGTGTACCATAAAGCCATAAGGGAGTTACGACCTAGAGCAATTGTTCAAAACTACCCCGGCCGAGTACCAGGCTTACGTGCGGGACAATCTCGCATCGTTCACCACACACAAGCATGGCTGTGGTAGGGTGATGGGGGTGGAAGTCTGAGTACAGGGGGACCCTATGTCCTGGCCACAGAAGCAGTACAGTTTCCCCAGAGAGGCAGAGGCCAACTTGGAGATGGTGATAGGATCCCTGGAAGCACAGGATGTGTTGAGGCCCATAGCCACACACGTGAACTCGCCACTTTGGCCGGTTAGGAAACCGGACCAGTCGTGGAGAGCCACCGTGGACTATCAGGTGCTCAACAGAAACATCCCAGCCTGCGTACCCACAGTCGCGGCCATAGCTGATCCGATAGAGAGTATTTCAGCAACCGCAACCACATTTACGGTGCTGGACATTTCAAACAGGTTTTGGTCAATTCCCCTGAAATGGGATGACCAGTACAAGTTTGCTTTCACCTTTAAGGGACAGTCGTACACATGGACATGCCTTCCCCAGGGATTTCAGAACAGCCTCTCCATATTCCACCAGTGCATGGCAGATGCCTTAAAGTGATTCAGCAGACCCCAGCAGTTGGTGCAGTATGTGGACGAGGTTCTCCGATGAGGGGGAGAAGCATGGTCCACTGCTGGCTGAGCTGCTGGAGCTGCTGAGAGAGACAGGGTTCAAGGTCAATCCTAAGAAAGCTCAGATCAGTCAGAGGGAAGTAAAATTCCTTGGGCTCACCGTGAGGGCTGGGGAAAGGGCTATAGATGAGACCAAATGGAAAGTGGTACAGGAGTTACCAGCCCCCACGACAGTGCCGGGGGTGAGATCCTTCCTGGGGCTCACTGGGTAATGCAGGGATTTTATTGAAGATTACGCTGCCACGGCAGCCCCTCTGCTTCGGCTCCTCCAAAAGCGAGTCGGCTGGGAATGGGATGAGGACTGCACGGCAGCATTTAATCACTTCAAGGGAGACCTGCAGACGGCACCCGCATTAGGGGCGATTAATGGTGGGGAGGACTTCATTTTCGATGTGGCAGCAGCGGGGACAGTTTGAGCGCGGTGCTGCTCCAGGAGCGGCACGGCAAACTGAGGCCCGTGGTGTACTCCTCAAGAGTCCTTACGGATGTAGATCAGGGATATTCCAATTGCAAGAGGCATCTCCTAGCCATGCATTGGGTCATAAAGCGCTCACAGCTCTTTACAGAATCGTCCCTGATCGTTCTACTAACCCACCATAGCCCCACTCAGAAGTTATTAAATGGGAGGATAAAGGACAGCACGGTAAGCAGTGCTCTCATTGCCCACTGGACTTTATTGCTCTCACAAATGCATCTGAGAGTGCAAGGCCTGAGTGAGCCCAAATTGGCCGCCAACATGATCTACGCAGGGACGGCCCACAAGTGTATGGTAGAAGGGGTAAGGGACGTGGATGTAGGATTTTGGGCCGGGTTACACCCAACACGCCTCGAGATCTATGTCGACGGTCTAGTTCGGTGATGAACGTGGAGCGCTTCACCGGGTGTGGGATTTATGATCCTACGGCTGGGATAGCAAGGGCCATTAAACTCCCGAGCACCCTGAGCTCGCAGCACGTTGAACTGTCGGCAGTGCTGTATGTCGTTACCAACGCCGACGAGTTCCTGGCCCCATACACCATTTGCTCGGCTTCCATGTTTACGTGCATTTCATGCACCGAATACTTGGCCATCTGGGTTCGTCGTGGTTTCACATCCGCCAACGGGAAGCCCTTCGCAACAGCACCATTGCTGAGAAAGGTTTTAGAGGCCACGGGGATCCTGGGAAGTTATTACATCCACAAAGTAAAGGCTCACGCTAAGACAGAGCCCAGAGGGGAAGGTAACGAAAGGGCAGACAAGTTAGTGAAGGAGGGAGCCAGGGAAGGAGTTTTTTGGGGTCCAACCCAGTAGCAGCAATCTGGGACAAAGCGGGAACACCAGGGAGTGTAGGGGTAGCATTGGCCCCAGACTTGAGACAAATGCAGGCACAGGATCCCATCCTCAAGGTCGTCCTGGAACAGCTGGCTAAGGGCAAGAAGGTAGAAGGTCCTTTCGGTGTAGCGGGCATCACTATAAAGGAGGAGATTCTCTTTCAGGGGGATCGGTGGATAGTTCCCGAGACGCACTTCCAGTTGGGCCACTGGGGCCCAGGAGCGGGACACCCAGGGCCAGAGACCACCTGGCAAAGGGTAGAACAGACAGGGTGGTGGCCGCAACTGAGGGAGGATGTCCGCGATTTTTGCGCGAACTGTCTGGTGTGTGCAGACAACAACCCCGATCCGCAATGTAGGAAGGTTCCCATGGGACACATGAGAAGGGTAGAGGGACCATGGAAGTCGGTACAGGTCAATTACATCAGGCCATTGCCCACCACAAAGCGGGGTTACAAGTACTGTTTGGTCCTAGTAGGCATGTTCTCCAAGCGGGTGGAAGCCTTCCCTTGCTGATCAGCCATGACGTTGGCAAAGGCAAGGATTTTGGTGAGGGAAATGTTCTCTCAGTGGGGACTGCCACAGATCGTGGAGTCCGACCAGGGGAGCCACTTCACAGGGCAGGTGATTCAGGCCACCTTGAAGGTGCTAGGGATAGAAGGGAAATGGCATGCGTCTCACAACCAATAGTCATCGGCGGTTATGGAGCAACTTAATCGGACCATCAAAGAAAGTCTGCGGAAGGAAACGGGGCCATCCCCGAAAATGTAGGATGAGGTCCTGCCGTTAATTTTGATGGGGGTCCGTGCCAGCCTCTCCAGAAGCACATGGTATTCCCCACATGAGCTCATGACTGGTAGGGTCATGCGCACGCCCAGCCATGTTCTGGCACGGGATCTCACCAAAGGTCAAGTGAGAGAAGTAAACCAGGATAGGTTTGTCAAGAATCTGTATGAGAGTTTGAAGCAGATTCATTGGCAGGCAGCCAGAAACATGGGGAAGCAACACCGGAGTAATCAGTTGCTGCTCGAACCCCACAGAACGCACGAGTGGAAGGTAGGGGACCAGGTGATGGTCTAAAACTACATCTGTGTAAGGACGTTTGAGCCACTGTATATAAGACCCTACAGTATAGTGGATAAAGAAAGCCCCATGGTTTAGGTGTAGGGACGTTTGAGTTGCTGTATATAGGACCCTACAGTATAGTGGATAAAGCAAGCCCCATGGTTTAGGTGTAGGGACATTTGAGACACTGTATACACTGCTTAAACAAAGGGGACTAGAATGGGATGAGGGCAGAGTTGGCTAAAGTAGACTGGAAACACAGACTAACAGTTGAGGAACAGTGGAGGACTTTTAAGAAGCTCTTTCATAGTGCACAACAAAAATATATTCCAGTGAAAAAGAAGGGCGGTAAGAGAAGGGATAACCAGCCGTGGATAACCAAGGAAATAAAAGAGAGTATCAAATCAAAGACCAATGCGTATAAGGTGGCCAAGGTTGGTGGGAAACTAGAGGATTGTGAAAATTTTAAACAACAGCAAAGAATGACTAAAAAAGCAACAAAGAAAGGAAAGATAGATTACGAAGGTAAACTTGCGCAAAACATACAAACAGATAGTAAAAGCTTTTACAGATATATAAAATGGAAAAGAGTGACTAAAGTAAATGTTGGTCCCTTAGAAGATGAGAAGGGGGATTTAATAATGGGAAATGTGGAAATGGCTGAGACCTTAAACAATTATTTTGCTTCGGTCTTCACAGTGGAAGACACAAAAACCATGCCAAAAATTGCTGGTCACAGGAATGTGGGAAGGGAGGACCTTGAGACAATCACTATCACTAGGTGGGTAGTGCTGGACAGGCTAATGGGACTCAGGGTAGACAAGTCCCCTGGTCCTGATGAAATGCATCCCAGGGTATTAAAAGAGATGGCGGAAGTTATAGCAGATGCATTCGTTATAATCTACCAAAATTCTCTGGACTCTGGGGAGGTACCAGCGGATTGGAAAACAGCTAATGTAACGCCTCTGTTTAAAAAAGGGGGCAGACAAAAGGCAGGTAACTATAGGCCGGTTAGTTCAACATCTGTAGTGGGGAAAATGCTTGAAACTATCATTAAGGAAGAAATAGCGGGACATCTAGATAGGAATAGTGCAATCAAGCAGACGCAGCATGGATTCATGAAGGGGAAATCATGTTTAACTAATTTACTGGAACTCTTTGAGGATATAACGAGCATGGTGGATAGAGGTGTACCGATGGATGTGGTGTATTTAGATTTCCAAAAGGCATTCGATAAGGTGCCACACAAAAGGTTACTGCAGAAGATAGAGGTACGCAGAGTCAGAGGAAATGTATTAGCATGGATAGAGAATTGGATGGCGAACAGAAAGCAGAGAATCGGGATAAATGGGTCCTTTTCGGGTTGGAAATCGATGGTTAGTGGTGTGCCACAGGGATCGGTGCTGGGACCACAACTGTTTACAATATACATAGATGACCTGGAAGAGGGGACAGAGTGTCGTGTAACAAAATTTGCAGATGACACTGAGATTAGTGGGAAAGCGGGTTGTGTAGAGGACACAGAGAGGCTGTAAAGCGATTTGGATAGGTTAAGCGAATGGGCTAAGGTTTGGCAGATGGAATACAATGTCGGAAAGTGTGAGGTCATCCACCTTGGGAAAAAAAAAACAATAAAAGGGAGTATTATTTGAATGGGGAGAAATTACAACATGCTGAGGTGCAGAGGGACCTGGGGGTCCTTGTGCATGAATCCCAAAAAGTTAGTTTGCAGGTGCAGCAGGTAATCAGGAAGGCGAATGGAATGTTGGCCTTCATTGCGAGAGGGATGGAGTACAAAAGCAGGGAGGTCCTGCTGCAACTGTATAGGGTATTGGTGAGGCCGCACCTGGAGTACTGCGTGCAGTTTTGGTCACCTTACTTAAGGAAGGATATACTGGCTTTGGAGGGTGTACAGAGACGATTCACTAGGCTGATTCCGGAGATGAGGGGGTTACCTTATGATGATAGATTGAGTAGACTGGGTCTTTACTCGTTGGAGTTCAGAAGGATGAGGGGTGATCTTTTAGAAACATTTAAAATCATGAAAGGGATAGACAAGATAGAGGCAGAGAGGTTGTTTCCATTGGTCGGGGAGACTAGAACTAGGGGGCACAGCCTTAAAATATGGGGGAGCCAATTTAAAACCGAGTTGAGAAGGAATTTCTTCTCCAAGAGGGTTGTGAATCTGTGGAATTCTCTGCCCAAGGAAGCAGTTGAGGCTAGCTCATTGAATGTATTCAAGTCACAGATAGATAGATTTTTAACCAATAAGGGAATTAAGGGTATGGGGAGTGGGCGGGTATGTGGAGCTGAGTCCACGGCCAGATCAGCCATGATCTTGTTAAATGGCAGAGCAGGCTCGAGGGGCTAGATGGCCTACTCCTGTTCCTAATTCTTATGTTCTTATGTTCTTATGTTTTAACGAGATTGCTTCTGGAAATCATGGGTGGGGTGAGGGTAGAATTAGTGGGACTGGCACTTGAAGTAGCAACACTGGCTGGAGGAATGGGTGAGATGGGGGACGACACAGTTAATTCAGAGACTCGGTCCTGAACTTAAAGAAAGGAAACTTCGATGGTATGAGATGTGATTTGGCTCGGATAGACTGGCGAACGATACTTAAAGGGTTGGCGGTGGATAGGCAATGGCAGACATTTAAAGATCACATGGATGAATTACAACTCTTGTACATCCCTGTCTGGCATAAAAATAAAACAGGAAAGGTGTCTCAACCGCAGCTAACAAGGGAAATTAGGGATAGTGTTAAATCCAAGGAAGAGACATATAATTTGGCCAGAAAAAACAGCAAACCTGAGGACTGGGGAAATTTAGAATCCAGCAGAGGAGGACTAAGGGTTTAATAAGGAGGGGGAAAATAGAGTATGAGAGTAAGCTTGCAGAGAATACAAATACTGACTGCAAAAGCTTCTCTAGATATGTGAGGAGAAAAAGATTAGTGAAGACTAATGTAGGCCCCTTGCAATCCACTCTGTATACCGGAGCTGGCTGTGGTGTCCCGACCATTACCGGCATACATAGAAACATAGAAACATAGAAAATAAATGCAGTAGCAGCCCTTCGAGCCTGCACCGCCATTCAATATGATCATTGCTGATCATGCAACTTCAGTACCCTACTCCCACTTTCTCTACATACCCCCGATCCCCTTAGCCGTAAGGGTCACATCTGACTCCCTTTTGAATATATCTAACGGACAGGACTCCACCACTTTCCGTGGTAGAGAATTCCACAGGTTCACCACTCTCTGGGTGAAAAGGTTTCTCCTCATCTCGATCCTGTATGGTTTACCCCTTATCATTAGACTGTGACCCCTGGTTCTGGACTTCCCCAATATCGGGAACATTCTTCCTGCATCTAATTTGTCCAATCCTGTCAGAATTTCATATGTTTCTATGAGATTCCCTCTCATTCTTCTAAATTCCAGTGAATACAAGCCTAGTCGATCCACTCTTTCCTCACATGTCAGTCCTACCATCCCGGGAATCAGTCTGGTGAACTTTCTGTGCTGTAAACAATCTGTGATTCTTGGAGAGACCTTGTGGACCCAGCCATGATACTGTGTGTGGTGGGCGATGTCACAGCTTCCATTGCAGCACAGGCGGAAGTGACGCAACGTCTCACAGCTGCAGTGGAAGCTGAGAGTGCCGCCATCATGGCTGGGTTTATGAATATCGTATGGGGCTTGCAGGGTGTTGCAGGTCAGTAATCTGGCCTCTAACAGATTGCTAGGAATGCTGAGGTGCCGTCCCGGGGAGTGGCAGTGGGTCTGTGCAGGACCCTCTCTCAGTATGACAGCATTCCGACTCCCACCACTGCCACTCCGTCATTGTACTTGCTGCTGCCTGTCAGACAGCCAGCCCAGATGGTGCAGTCTACAGCTGGGCCTTCTAGATCCACACCTGGTTGAGGTGGGCCTGCAAGGCCAGCTGTAGTCTCCCCCCTGGAAACTCAGCAGCCTTCCACCAGCCATGCTTTAGTCACTGAGGGAGCACTGCGTAGGAGCACGAGAGTAGGAGAGGTCACACAAACGGCAGGCACTAAGGGATTGCACAAGTATGATTGGTTGATATTGCACTGTTAATTGAACACTTATAAATTCATTAATTTTGTTTAGAATTTTTGTTTTGTGGTGGCTCTCATTCCAGCTTTGTGCCCAGGAGGACGCTGCGATGTTCTGTGACAGAGGGATGGTATGATGGGGATGTGGTGAGTGACAGGGATCTGGGCCTTCATTCATTGGAATCTGACTTGGATGAGACGACACGGACAGCCTGTCCGGAAGGGGAATTTGCTGCCTGCCCCACAAGAACATAAGAAATATGAGGAGTAGGCCATTTGGCCCCTCGAGCCTGCTCCGCCATTTAATATCATGGCTGATCTGATCATGGACTCAGCTCCGCCTCCCTGCCCGCTCCCCATAATCCTTTATTCCCTTATCGCTCAAAAATCTGTCTATCGCCGCCTTAAATATACTCAAACACCAGCCTCCACAGCTCTCTGGGGCAGAGAATTCCACAGATTTACAACCCTCAGAGAATAAATTCCTCCTCATCTCAGTTTTAAATGAGCTATCCCTTATTCTGATACTATGTCCCCTAGTTTTAGTTTCCACTATGAATGGAAATATCCTCTCTGTATCCACCTTGTCGAGCCCCCTCATTACCTTCGATAAGATCACCTCTCATTCGTCGGAACTCCAATGAGTATGGGCCCAACCTACTCAACCTATCTTCATAAGTCAACCCCCTCATCTCCAGAATCAACCTAGTGAACCTTCTCTGAACAGCCTCCAATGCAAGTATATCCATCCTTAAATACGGAGACCAAAACTTTCGCAGCACTCCAGATGTGGCCTCACCAATACCCTGTACAGTTATTGCAGGACTTCTCTGCTTTTATACTCTATCCCCCTTGAAATACGGAGAGACTGGATCAACTGGGCCTTTATACACTGGCGTTTAGAAGGATGAGAGGGGATCTCATAGAAATGTATAAGATTCTGACGGGACGGGACAGGTTTGATGCGGGAAGAATGTTCCCGATGTTGAGGAAGTCCAGAACCAGGGGACACAGTCTTAGGATAAGGGGTAGACCATTTAGGACTGAGATGAGGAAGAACTTCTTCACTCAGAGAGTCGTTAACCTGTGGAATTCCCTGCCGCAGAGAGTCGTTGATGCCAGTTCATTGGATATATTCAAGAGGGAGTTAGATATGGCCCTTAAGGCTAAAAGGATCAACGGGTATGGAGAGAAAGCGGGAAAGGGATACTGAGGTGAATGATCAGCCATGATCATATTGATTGGTGGTGCAGGCTCGAAGAGCCGAATGGCCTACTCCTGCACCTATTTTCTATGTATCTATGTTTCTAAATAAAGGCCAACATTTCATTTGCCTTCCTGATCACTTGCTGTACCTGCATACTAACTTTTTGTGTTTCATGCACAAGGACCTCAGGTCCCTCTGTACTGCAGCACTTTGCAATTTTTTCCCCATTTAAATTATAATTTGCATTTCTATTTTTTCTGCCAAGGTGGATAACCTCACAGTTTCCCACATTATACTCCATCTACCAAATTTTTTCCCACTCACTTAGCCTGTCTATATCCCTTTGCAGATTTCTCATGTCCTCCTTACAATGTGCTCTCCCACCCATCTTTCTATCAGCAAACTTGGCTATCTTACACTCGGTCCCTTCATCCAAATCATTAATGTAGATTGTAAATAGTTGAGGACCTAGCACTGATCCCTGCAGCACCTAACTAGTTACTGTTTGCCAACTGGAAAATGATTCATTTATCCCGACTCTGTTTTCTGTTAGTTAGCCAATCCTCTATCCATGCTAATATATTAATCCCAACCCCATGAACTTTTATCTTGTGCAGTAACCTTTTATGTACCTTATCAAATGCTTTCTGGAAATCCAAACACATCACATCCACTAACCACCCTACTGGTTACATCCTCAAAGAACTCCAGCAAATTTGACAAACGTGATTTCACTTTCATAAAACCATGTTGGCTCTGCTTGATTGAATCATGATTTTCCAAGTGTCCAGCTACTGCCTCCTCCCTACATCCTCGTTTTCCTGATCTTCCACTTCCTTTTGCTCCTCTTCCTCTGCTTCCTCATCCTCCTTTTCTCCCTCCTCCTCTTTTTGAGGTGGTCCCACAATCCCTGCAGGCAACTGCAGCACTCCCTCAGCACTGCCCCTTTGACAGTGCAGCACTCTCTCAGTACTGCCCCTTTGACAGTGCAGCGCTCCATCAGTACTGCTCCTCTGACAGTGCAGCGCTCCATCAGTACTGCTCCTCTGACAGTGCAGCACTCTCTCAGTACTGCCCCTCTGACAGTGTAGCACTCTCTCAGTACTGCCCCTTTGACAGTGCAGCACTCTCTCAGTACTGCTCCTCTGACAGTGCAGCACTCCCTCAGTACTGCCCCTCTGACAGTGCAGCACTCTCTCAGTACTGCCCCTCTGACAGTGCAGCACTCCCTCAGTACTGCCCCTCTGACAGTGCAGCACTCCCTCAGTACTGCCCCTCTGACAGTGGAGCACTCTCTCAGTACTGCCCCTCTGACAGTGCAGCTCTCCCTCAGTACTGCCCCTCTGACAGTGCAGCACTCTCTCAGTACTGCCCCTCTGACAGTGCAGCACTCTCTCAGTACTGCCCCTCTGACAGTGCAGCACTCTCTCACTACTGCCCCTCTGACAGTGCAGCACTCTCTCACTACTGCCCCTCTGACAGTACAGCACTCTCTCGGTACTGCTCCTCTGACAGTGCAGCACTCTCTCAGTACTGCCCCTCTGACAGTGCAGCACTCCCTCAGTACTGCCCCTTTGACAGTGCAGCACTCTCTCAGTACTGCCCCTCTGAAGGTGCAGCACTCTCTCAGTACTGCCCCTCTGACAGTGCAGCACTCTCTCAGTACTGCCCCTCTGACAGTGCAGCACTCTCTCACTACTGCCCCTCTGACAGTACAGCACTCTCTCGGTACTGCTCCTCTGACAGTGCAGCACTCTCTCAGTACTGCCCCTCTGACAGTGCAGCACTCTCTCAGTACTGTCCCTCTGACAGTGCAGCACTCTCTCAGTACTGCCCCTCTGACAGTGCAGCACTCTCTCAGTACTGCCCCTCTGACAGTGCAGCACTCTCTCAGTACTGCCCCTCTGACAGTGCAGCACTCTCTCACTACTGCCCCTCTGACAGTGCAGCACTCTCTCAGTACTGCTCCTCTGACAGTGCAGCACTCTCTCAGTACTGCCCCTCTGACAGTGCAGCACTCCCTCAGTACTGCCCCTCTGACAGTGCAGCACTCCCTCAGTACTGCCCCTCTGACAGTGCAGCACTCTCTCAATACTGCCCCTCTGACAGTGCAGCACTCCCTCAGTACTGCCCCTCTGACAGTGCAGCACTCTCTCAGTACTGCCCCTCTGACAGTGCAGCTCTCCCTCAGTACTGCCCCTCTGACAGTGCAGCACTCTCTCAGTACTGCCCCTCTGACAGTGCAGCACTCTCTCAGTACTGCCCCTCTGACAGTGGAGCACTCTCTCACTACTGCCCCTCTGACAGTGCAGCACTCTCTCACTACTGCCCCTCTGACAGTACAGCACTCTCTCGGTACTGCTCCTCTGACAGTGCAGCACTCTCTCAGTACTGCCCCTCTGACAGTGCAGCACTCCCTCAGTACTGCCCCTGTGACAGTGCAGCATTCTCTCAGTACTGCCCCTCTGACAGTGCAGCACTCCCTCAGTACTGCCCCTCTGACAGTGCAGCACTCTCTCAGTACTGCCCCTCTGACAGTACAGCACTCTCTCGGTACTGCTCCTCTGACAGTGCAGCACTCTCTCAGTACTGCCCCTCTGACAGTGCAGCACTCCCTCAGTACTGCCCCTCTGACAGTGCAGCTCTCCCTCAGTACTGCCCCTCTGACAGTGCAGCACTCCCTCAGTACTGCCCCTCTGACAGTGCAGCTCTCCCTCAGTACTGCCCCTCTGACAGTGCAGCACTCCCTCAGTACTGCCCCTCTGACAGTGCAGCACTCCCTCAGTACTGCCCCTCTGACAGTGCAGCACTCTCTCAGTACACTTCATGCTCTATCACACACAATCCTACATTACCTGAAAGTTTGTCATGAAAAAACACCTTCCTCCCACTGCCATCAGACAGAGTGCAGGGAACAACAGTGCTGCTGAAGCTGCAACAGAGGGAGAGAGGGAGTGTGAGAAAGAGAGAAAGAACTTTCATTTATACAGTGCCTTTCACCACCTTAGGACGTCCCAAAATCTTTACAGCCAATTAATTACTTTATCTTAACATTATTGTAATGTAGGAAATCCAGCAGTCAATTTGTGCCCAGCAAGCTCCCACAAACAGCAACCTGATAAATGATCAGATCTGCTGTTTTTTTTAGTGTGATGTTGGTTGATGGATAAATATTGGGCGCCCTTCGTCTACTCAATGGAAAAAGAGGGAGGGGTTCCGTTAGCAGCTCTTGGGGCCACTGGCCAGCGACAGATCCCTCGCCTCGTATCAGAAGGGCATCAGTGCCGAGGCCCGTATCTACTATGGGGCTCTGTTCTCTGCGGATCCGTCCTATCGAGGTTGCTCGCATTGTTTTGTGCGAGGACCTGCTGAAGGTCAGCCCGAAGGGTGGCGAGCAGCTCGATGCCCCGCTAAGCCTGGGGGAGCTGGCCAGTGCCCTCAGTCCATTCTCGAGGGGAAAGTCCCCAGGGCTGGACGGTCAGACCGTGGAGTTCTGGGATGTTCTGGGGTGGGGGTGGGCGACGACTTGTGAGTCCTGGGGAAAGTCTGGAGGCCGGGGAGATATCCCTCTCTCAGTGCAGGGCAGTCATCATCCCGCTGCCCAAGAGGGAAAATCTGCCCCTACTGAAGATCTGGCGCCTGGTCTCCCTCCTCAGCACGAACGACAAGTCTTTGCTTGCCTTGGCACCATGCTGGCCCAAATGATCCACCCCGACCAGTCCTACACAGTTCAGGGCCGCACCATCCACAACAGCATCCATCTGTTTCGGGACCTGGTCCACCATTCCCAGAGGACTAGTCTGTCGGTGGCATTCCTTTCCCTGGATCAGGAGAAAGTTTTCAACAGGATGGATCACGAGTGCCTCTTCAGGATACATTCAGCTCATGCGCACATTCAGATTCAGGACACATTTTTTTAACTCGAACTGACTTGCGTGGAGTGTCTGATTAAGGTCAACGGGTCTTTGACGGCGACCCTTGGCTTCGGGATATGGGACCGTCAGGAATGCCCCTTGTCTGGCCAGTTCCATGCTTTCTGTCTGGAGACTTTCCTGCATCTTTTGCGGAAGATGTTTACGGGACGGTCTCTCCAAGGGCCGGGCGTGGAGGTCGTGCTCTCGGCTTACGTCGCTGACGTGCTCCTCATGGTCACGGATGCCGTTGTTTTGCGGAGGTTGCGCGAGTGCCAGCGGGTCTAATCTGCCGCGTCCTCTGTGAGGATCAACTGGGAGAAATGTTCCGCACTCCTGGTCAGTCAGTGGTGGGAGGAGCTCAGAAATTATACCTGGAGTACAACTCATCTCCTCAACCTGGGAGTTTACCTTAGCCCTGCTGAGGAAGCCTGGCTGGCAAACTGGCAAGTGCTGGAGGCTAAAGTCATTGCTCACCGAGGGCGCTGGACAGGACTGCTCCAAGTGCTGTCCTACAGGGGTAGGGCGCTGGTCATAAACCAACTGATGGCCGCTATGTTGTGGTACTGGTTGGTCACTTTGATACATCCCCCGCCCCTCCCCCGAATCTGTTGCTGTCATGTATTCAACCAGCATTGTAACCCATGTATAAACTGACCTAAGTTGTACACCGTGAGAACACTGACCACTAGGTGGGAGACATTCCTAACCTGGACCTTCAGGTATAAAAGGGGAAGCTCCACCCACCTTCATCGCTTGAGTGCTAAGGAATAAAGGACAGGTCACAGACTGACCTTCTCTCAAGCATGGGCCTCGTGTGCATTTATACTGTGTAGTAAGGACGTATCAATGGCGACAAGAAACTGGGATTTAAACCACGCGAGCATGGCCACTAGCAGAACAGACGAGAGATACTGTGTTAAGGAATGGTTGGGACAGAGATTCAACATTGTTAAAGCAGCACACAGTTCTCCAGGCAGACAAGGGCAGTCAGGCATGCCCCAACATGTAGTCGAACCCAGAGGGGGAGTTCGACAGAGACAATGGGAAGCTGAACAACGATTCACGCCATTACAAGGGACAATGCAGCCAGTAATGGGGCCATCAACACCTGTTAATGGTGCACTCAAGGACAATAACAGGGGCAGTCAGGGACGATCGACTGGCAAGGGACCTTTTGTTTCAAACCGCAACTCATGCTGGAGGCGTGGAGGCATACATTCAGCCGGAGTTTGCAGAGATGAGCAAAATACCTGCAGAAATTGCAGAAATGGACACTGGGGGAAATCGCTGGAAGCTGAAGTTCAGCGAGTTCATGTGGAGTACGTATACAGTTCATACACCAGGACGCCACCGATAATGATGAAAGTGCTCCTCAATGGCATCCCAGTATCAATGGAGTTAGACACGGGTGCCAGCCAGTCCCTGATGGGTATCAAACAGTTCAAAAAGTTGTGGGCATCCAAGGCCAGGAGGCCAAAATTATTGCCGATTGACGCACAGCTACGGACTTACACAAAGCAGATCATTCCGGTGCTGGGCAGCGCCATGGTAGTCGTGACCCACAAAGATTCGGAGAACAGGTTGCCACTCTGGATTGTCCCAGGGGGTGGTCCCGCACTACTGGGGAGGAGTTGGCTTGCTGTCATGAACTGGAAATGGGGCGATGTCAATGCAATTTCCTCTGTGGAGCGAGTATCATGCTCACAGGTCCTGGACAAATTTGACTCATTATTTCAACCCGGCATTGGCACTTTCATGGGGGCCAAGGTAATGATTCACATAAATCCGGACGCCAGGCCAGTACACCACAAGGCCAGAGTGGTGCCGTACGTGATGCGGGAAAAGATAGAAGGCGAATTGGACCGCCTGTTGAGGGAAGGCATCATCTCGCCAGTCGAATTCAGTGACTGGGCGAGCCCAATTGTGCGGGTGCTCAAGGCGGATGGGTCGGTCAGGATATGTGGCGATTACAAGGCCACCATCAATCGGGTGTCACTCCAAGACCAGTACCCGCTACCGAGAGCGGAGGACCTCTTTGCGACGCTATCCGGTGGCAAACTTTTTTCAAAATTGGACCTGACCTCAGCTTACATGACCCAGGAGCTGGCGAGTGAGTCGAAGAAGCTGACCACCATCATGACACACAAGGGGTTGTTTGAGTACAACAGATGTCCTTTCGGGATTCGCTCGGCCGCCGCGATCTTCCAATGAAATATGGAAAGCCTCCTCAAGTCGATTCCAAGGACGGTGGTTTTTCAGGACGACATCGTCATTACGGGTTACGATACTGAAGAACACCTCCACAACATGGAGGAGGTGCTACGCAGACTGGATCTGGTAGGTCTGCGACTGAAAAAGGCGAAGTGCGCCTTCCTAGCTCCAGAGATAGAATTACTGGGGATGAGAGTAGCAACAGACGGGATCAGCCCTACTGCATCCAAGACGGAAGCGATCCAGAGAGCACCCAGACCCCGTAACACGACGGAGCTGTGTTCGTTCCTGGGGCTCCTGAACTATTTTGGTAACTTTCTTCCCAAATTGAGCACGCTGCTAGAGCCGCTACATGTGCTCCTACGCAAAGGTCGCGAATGGGTCTGGGGGGACAGCCAGGAAAGAGCTTTTAATAGAGCACGCAATTTGTTATGTTCCAACAATCTGTTAACGCTATATGACCCATATAAGAAACTTGTGTTAACGTGCGATGCGTCGTCCTATGGTGTCGGGTGTGTGTTGCAGCATGTCAATGCCAAGGGTCAGTTACAGCCGGTAGCTTATGCCTCCAGGAGTCTGTTCCAGGCAGAAAGGGGCTACGGGATGGTAGAAAAGGAGGCGCTCGCATGTGTATATTCGGTAAAGAAAATGCACCAGTACCTGTTTGGCAGGAAATTTGAGCTGGAGACAGATGACAAACCCCTAACATCCCTTTTGGCCGACAACAAGGCCATAAATGCAAACGCATCGGCCCGCATACAGAGGTGGGCACTCACGTTAGCTGCCTATGACTACACAATTCGGCACAGACCGGGCACCAAAAACTGCGCCGATGCACTCAGCAGGCTCTCGCTAGCCACTACTGAGGGGGCTACCGAGCATGGTGCTGAGATGGTCATGGCTGTTGAAGCTTTCGGAAGCGAAGGCTCACCCGTGACAGCCCGTCAGATTAAAGTCTGGACAAATAGAGACCCGCTATTGTCTCTAGTCAAGAAATGTGTCCTGAATGGGGACTGGGCAGCCACGTACAGGGCATGCCCTGAGAAATTTAAACCATTTCACAGGCGCAAGGATGAACTCTCGATTCAGGCCGATTGCCTACTGTGGGGAAACCACGTAGTCATGCCCCAGATGGGCAGAGAGGTGTTCATCAGAGAACTCCACAATGGGCACCCGGGCATTGTCACGATGAAGGCAATTGTCAGGTCACACGTTTGGTGGCCAGGGATAGACGCAGATCTGGAACTTTGTATTCGCAGCTGCAACACATGTGCCCAGCTGGGCCATGCGCCCAGGGAAGCCCTCCTTAGCCCCTGGCCATGGCCCGCCAAGCCTTGGTCACGCATCCATGTGGACTACGCAGGTCCTTTCATGGGGAAAATGTTTTTGGTTGTAGTAGACGCCTACTCCAAATGGATCGAGTGTGACATTTTAAATTCAAGCACATCCTCTGCCACGGTCGAAAGTCTACGGGCAATGTTTGCCGCCCACGGTCTACCGGACATCTTGGTCAGTGACAATAGCCCATGCTTCACAAGCACTGAATTCCAGGACTTCTTGGCAGGCAATGGAATTAACCATGTTAGAACGGCACCATTCAAGCCGGCCTGAAACGGCCAGGCAGAACGAGCAGTGCAGATAATCAAACAGGGGATGCTCAGATTCCAAGGGGATTACCTACAAACCCGCTTATCACGCCTCCTGTTGGCCTATAGAACCCGACCACACTCGCTCACAGGGGTTCCACCCGCAGAGCTACTAATGAAAAGGACGCTCAAAACCCGATTATCCCTTATACACCCCACCATGAAAGAAATTGTCGAGAGCAGGCGCCAGTCACAATATCACTACCATGACAGGAATGCGAGGGCGCGATGTATTGATGTAAATTATCCTGTTTTTGTCCTCAACTACGCTGCAGGGCCCAAATGGCTCGCAAGCACTGTGGTTGCCAAAGAGGGAAATAGGATTCTGGTAGTTAAACTTAGCAATGGACAAATCTGCCGCAAACATGTGGATCAAACAAAAAGGAGGTTCAGCAGCCCCACAGAAGAAGCAGAGGAAGAACACGATATAGAATTCACTCCACCACAGGTGACCGAACACCGGAACCAAAGGGAGGAGGGCCCAGTCACTGTGGGCAGTCCGGACAGGCCTGAGGCACTGCAAACAGCAGACACTCAGGCCAGCGCCCAACAACCGGAGCCCCAACTCAGGCACTCTACAAGGGAGCGTAAACCACCAGAGAGACTCAACCTGCGATCCCAATAAGACTTTGGGGGGGGGAGGTGATGTCATGTATTCAACCAGCATTGTAACCCATGTATAAACTGACCTAAGTTGTACACCGTGAGAACACTGACCACGAGGTGGGAGACACTCCTAACCTGGACCTTCAGGTATAAAAGGCGAACTTCCACCCACCTTCATCACTTGAGTGCTAAGGAATAAAGGGCAGGTCACAGACTGACCTTCTCTCAAGCATGGGCCTCGTGTGCATTTATACTGTGTAGTAAGGACGTATCAGTCGCCAAGATTCAGAAGATGCTTGTTGACTTCTTCAGGATCAAAGGGAAGCATTGGGTCTGTGCCATGGTTATCCGACTCCTGCTTAGAGAGGGCGGTCAGGCGCTGGTGTGGGTGTGTACCCAGGCTGCGATCTTCCGTCTTCAGACCCTGTAGAGATATCTGTACGTCAGGGATCCTCCCAGATCGTGTGCGCTGGCGACGTATTTCTTCCGCTAGCTGCATGGCCTCAATTATAGCACTCAGCTATTGCCAATAAATCTGTGGTGTGGCTGGGCCTCCTTGCAGGAGCTGCCTGTCTTTTACCATGTAATGATCAGGATCTGCAAAGCTGTCACCTCCAGCCGGAGTTCTCCCCCGTCAGGAGTGATGGCTATACTCCGGGAGCTGCTGCTCAGGAATCCGTACCTCCACGTCCGCGTGTCACGTGACTGGCAGAGGGAAAGACACTGGCTGGCAAGGTGACCAGAGTCAGGGGCCTATTGGATAAAGGAGGAGCGGGCTGGATGTTCCATGAAGAGTTGGCACAACGCATGTCATGGCACGGTGTCTGGTCCATGGCCAAAGCAATCGAGACGCTAAAAGAGGCACTTAGCCCTGACTCCACGAGGCGTGTCGAGGAGGCTCAAGTGTATGGAGCGATCCTGTCCGTGTTTTCTCATCGGCACCAGGGCTCGAATCCTCCCTCGGGATCCGGTGCCTCACAGCTTGAGCCGTCTCCTGGAGATCTCTGCCGTGCTTTTCCACTCTGCACGGAGGGGTTTCCTGTACGGGCTACTCTTGCACACTCTCCACTTTGTCTTCCTCGTCTGCTGTCCGGACACGCCTTGGTGGGCCATCTTCCCCCGCAGAGGAGGCGGGGTTCCCCAGTGGAGGTTACTCCATGTGGGACTCCTCCCCTTTTCTATTGGGCAGATGGAACCAGCCATCAAACACTGAACTCAACATGGAAAAAGAGTCAGTAACTAAGGACTGGTGCTCTATCCTTCACTCTATCCAACTTTTATAATGCTGATAGAGTTAGATGAGGAAGGATGGGAGGAGGCTGGAGTGGAGCACAAAAGCCGGCATGGACTGATTGGGCCGAATGGCCTGTTTCTGTGCTGTATATTCTACGTAATTCTATGCAGGTATTGAAGGACCATGTGTGGGACCTCACTGGGTTCTGACAGGGGGAGGGGCTAGACTTACCAGCAGTGGAGAAGGCGATGATCAGAGTCGCGGTGGTGTGGAGGAATCTGTGGAGATAAAAATCAGAGCTTAGTTTGAACTCCTTTGTCCACACATTCACCTCCCCTTCCCCTGAAAGGAATGAGCTCCCAGTTATCCAACGTCTCTCACCACCTCAGGACGACCCAAAGCGCTTCACAGCCAATGAAGTACTTGATAAACAGACCCAGAGTACAAAAGCAAGAAGTTATTGCTAAATCCTTCATAAACCACTGGTTAGGCCTCAGCTGGAGCCTTGTGTTCAATTCTGGGCACCGCACTTTAGGAAGGATGTCAAGGCACTAGAGGGCGCAGGGGGGATTTACCAGAATGGTACCAGGGATGAGAGACTTCTGTTATTTGGAGAGACTGGAGAACCTAGGGTTGTTCTCCTTTGAGCAGAGAAGGTTAAAAGGATAATTGATACAGATGTTCAAAATGATGACCGGTTTTGATCGAATAAATAAGGAGGAACTGTTTCCAGTGGAAGGTGGGTCAGGAACCAGAGGACACAGATTTAAGGTCATTGGTGATAGAACCAGAGGCAACATGAGGGAAAAAATTAAGCAACGAGTTGTTATAATCTGGAATGCACTGCCTGAGGACAGTGGAAGCAGATACAACAATTTTCAAAAAGGAATTGGATCAATACTTGAAGGACTATGGTGAAAGAGCAGGGAAGTGGGTCTAATCGGACAGCTCTTTCAAAGCACAGGCAGCATGGGCCAAATGACCTCCTTCTGTGCTGTATCAGTCTATGATTCTATAAGTGCTTTTTAAAGTGCAGCCACTATTGTAATGCAGGAAACATGGCAGCCAATTTGTGCACAGCAAGCTCCCACAAAGAGCAATGTGATAATTGTTATGTATTGAATAAAGAGTCTGACCAGATACTGTGAGCTCAACGTAAGGTGTGACCGCAGTCCTTTATTACAGGTCTCCAGAGTGCCTCTACAGCCTGTGAGGCCTCCTTATGTACAGGTGCTCCCAAGGGATTGTGGGATCCTTTGGGACTCCAGGGGATGAGCCCTCCGGTGGTTAAACAAGGTATTTACGGGTTCACATATGTACAAATAATGATCAGCTTTTTTTATTGATGTTGATCAATCTTAGCCCCAGGACACTGACCCTCCCACTGAAAATGCTCTCCCTTATCCCATTGTCTCCTGTGCCCTCTCTAAACCTATCGTCATTGTCCCAGTGCCAGTACTGAGGGAGCACCGCACTGTGGGAGGGGCCATACTGAGGGAGCACCGCACTGTGGGAGGGGCCGTACTGAGGGAGCACCGCACTGTGGGAGGGGCCATACTGAGGGAGTGCTGCACTGTGGGAGGGGCCATACTGAGGGAGCACTGCACTGTGGGAGGGGCCGTATGAGGGAGCACTGCACTGTGGGAGGGGCCGTACTGAGGGAGTGCTGCACTGTGAGAGACAGACTATTATCTGAATAGTGACAGATTAGGCTAAGGAGAGGTGCAATGAGACCTGGGTGTCATGGTACATCAGTCATTGAAGGTTGGCATGCAGGTACAGCAGGTGGTTAAGAAAGCAAATGGCATGTTGGCCTTCATAGCGAGGGGATTTGAGTACAGGGGCAGGGAGGTGTTGCTACAGTTGTACAGGGCCTTTTGTGTACGGTTTTGGTCTCCTAACTTGAGGAAGGACATTCTTGCTATTGAGGGAATGCAGCGAAGGTTCACCAGACTGATTCCCGGGATGACGGACCTGACCTATCAAGAACGACTGGATCAACTGGGCTTCTATTCACTGGAGTTCAGAAGAATGAGAGGGGATCTCATAGAAACGTTTAAAATTCTGACGGGTTTAGACAGGTTAGATGCAGGAAGAATGTTCCCAATGTTGGGGAAGACCAGAACCAGGGCTCACAGTCTCAGGATAAGGAGTAAGCCATTTAGGACCGAGATGAGGAGAAACTTCTTCACCCAGAGAGTGGTGAACCTGTGGAATTCTCTACCACAGAAAGTTGTTGAGGCCAATTCACTAAATATATTCAAAAAGGAGTTCGATGTAGTCCTTACTACTAGGGGAATCAAGGGGTATGGCGAGAAAGCAGGAATGGGGTACTGAAGTTGCATGTTCAGCCATGAACTCATTGAATGGCTAGAAGGGCCGAATGGCCTACTCCTGCACCTATTTTCTATGTTTCTATGTTTCTGAGAGGGGCAGTAATGAGGGAGTGCAGCACTGCGAGAGGGGCAGTACTGAGGGAGTGCTGCACTGTGGGAGGGGCAGTACTGAGGGAGTGCTGCACTGTGGGAGGGGCAGTACTGAGGGAGTGCTGCACTGTGGGAGAGGCAGTACTGAGGGAGTGCTGCACTGTGGGAGGGGCAGTACTGAGGGAGTGCTGCACTGTGGGAGGGGCAGTACTGAGGGAGTGCTGCACTGTGGGAGGGGCAGTACTGAGGGAGTGCTGCACTGTGGGAGGGGCAGTACTGAGGGAGTGCTGCACTGTGGGAGGGGCAGTACTGAGGGAGTGCTGCACTGTGGGAGGGTCAGTACTGAGGGAGTGCTGCACTATGGGAGAGGCAGTACTGAGGGAGTGCTGCACTGTGGGAGGGGCAGTACTGAGGGTTCGCTGCACTGTGGGAGGGGCAGTACTGAGGGTTCGCTGCACGGTGGGAGGGGCAGTACTGAGGGTTCGCTGCACGGTGGGAGGGGCAGTACTGTGGGTTCGCTGCACGGTAGGAGGGGCAGTACTGAGGGTTCGCTGCACTGTGGGAGGGGCAGTACTGAAGGTTCGCTGCACTGTGGGAGGGGCAGTACTGAGGGAGTGCTGCACTGAGGGAGTGTTGCACAGTAGGAGGGGCAGTCCTGAAGGAGTGCTGTACTGTGGGAGGGGCAGTACTGAAGGTTCGCTGCACTGTGGGAGGGGCAGTACTGAGGGAGTGCTGCACTGAGTGAGTGTTGCACAGTAGGAGGGGCAGTCCTGAAGGAGTGCTGTACTGTGGGAGGGGCAGTACTGAGCGAGCGCTGCACTGTGGGAGTGGAAGTACTGAGGAAGAGCTGCACTGTTAGAGATGCTCTCTTTCAAATGAAAAGCTAAACCAATGTCCCTTCCGCCCTCCGAGGTGGACATAAAAGTTCACACAGCTGGTACTGGAAGAACAGGGCAATTCTCCCCGGAATCCTGTGGCCAATATTTATCCCTCACGCACATTACTAAAAATACAGTTGGTGTCCGGTCATATTGCATTTCTGTCTGTGGGAGCTTGCTGTGCATACATTGACTGCCACGTTTCCTACATTAGAACAGTGACTACACTTCAAAAGAACTTCATTGGTTTTAAAGTGTTTTGGGACATGCTGAGGTGGAGAAAGTATATAGTTCAGTCATAAATTGCTCCAATAAATGCACAGAATGTTTTTTGGATTTATTCGGGGAACTATTCTCAGAGTTTACACTGACAACAAATCAAAATAGCAATCAAACTGTATCTCGATTTGGTCTCTCTTCAATTTTCTCTGCTCGAAAGAGAACAGCCCCAGTTTCTTCAATCTCTCCACATGACTGAAGTTCCTCATTCCCGGTAAACCTCCTCTGTACCTCTGATAGCTTCTTTGTGACATCACAAACACACGGACTACAAGAACATGATGCTTTTATAATATACATCAGCAGTTGTATTTACACAGTAGTCCACTAGGGGGAGCTACATTATACTTCTCCCCCCTTAATGAGTAATTAATCATAACAAAATAATCATCATACATAACTTGCATGGTTATACACATCAAAGATATTCGGGCCAAAATGTCCCCCCGCCCGAAATATTCCATACACAGCACGTTTCTATGGTTTTTACTGCCATGGCGAGTGAGGTCGCCTCTTGTGCAAAATTCTGCTCTTTGTTTTTTTCACTCGGACCTGGAAGTCGCACTTAATGGGGGCGGATATGCGGCGGTGACAAGACTAGAGGGGGGAAGTTGCGGGGGGAGGCTGTGGAGTGGTCCCGGTGATGAGGTCATCACAATGCCACATCACCACGGCTCTCCCCTTCACTTAAAGGTGAGAGCCTGCGCGATCTTTAAACTTCGGTCGACTGGGCCTCTAGGTTGGGTTTCTGCAGGACCAGCGGCCTGGCACTGAAAAGGGGGTGCCAGGCTGTCTGTTGGTGGCCCGGCCGAACCTGGAGGAATAATTGTCGGGCCGACATGGCAGTCGTCCGACAAAATAAAAAACATGGCGGCAGCAGCAGTAGGTCCTCCCCTTTAAGGGGAGATGTGCCACCATTACAGAAGGCCTCAGCCTCACTGGACCACCACAAAAAAGCTTGCTTTGGTACCACCGGGCGGGCCGTAAGTTTTCACGGCAGAATTTCGCCGTTGATGGGGGCGGGGCGGGGAGTAGATCGACGGTACACACTGTGATGATGTACTTAGCACGGATCGGCAACAGCGGAGCAGTGGGGGGGAGCGGGTCACCACCGGGATAGCACAGAAGCGGAATTGTGATAATGGCAGCCATTACACGAAAAGTCAGCGGCCATTGCACTCCGCAGTGTGGCCGCCACTTTCCGGTGTTAAAAAGCCGAAAGGAAAGGAGCAATTTCAGCCCCATGGACTTAGTTTACCATATTTACAAATCAAACTTAACCAGGGGTTTTCTGTTTCAATGAGGATACCTTCGTTCTCCAAACTTGGTGTCGCAGTTAGACTCATCCTAGGCTGAGCCTGAGGAGAGTTTTTCTTCAAGAGATGCCCTTGATCTACATTTGAACTCTGTACAACTTCAGACTGTCTGCCTGCCTGACTCAGACTTAAATTCTGACTTTCTCTTGGACTTGTTTCTAGTACATCAGATGTAGGATTTGCTATTGGTACTCTACTTATAACAAGACTATCTGACTCATCAGAAATAATCGAATCATTTCAACTTTCAGCTCCTTCAATATGAACAAACCTAACATTTCCATCATCAAATATGTGCGAGGACCATATATCTTTAATATTCCTGGTAACCACTTTAACCATTTATGGTGATGGTTCTTCATTCTAACCTTCTTATTCAATATTACACATCTCTCTCTCTTACTCTACCTCTATCATGATTCTCTTTCTGTCTTAATTGTTTCTCTTCTACTGACTGTGTCAAGTCATATCAACCTCTAACAACCCAAAAGCCCAGAAGAGGACAAGTACTTACATGGCCAGGATGTGGGTTACCATGGTGCCAAAGTGGTCAAACAGTAAACCACTGGGGAAGGCCACAAAGCTGATGATGCAGGAGGCGAGGGTGAAGATGAGGGTGAAGCGCTCATCCTGCCGATCGCAGTCCACTGAGAGAGAGAAAGAAAGGACGAGAAAGTGAGTGAGACAGACAGAGAGAAAGAGCATCGATTTCTACAGCGCCTTTCACCAACTCAAGACGTCCCAACTGAAGTCCTTTTGAAGTGTAGTTACTGTTGCAATGTAGAAAACATGGCAGCCAATTTTCACACAGCAAGCCCACACAAACAGCAACGTGATTAATGACCGGATCATCTGTTTTTTTGTGATATTGGTTGTGGGATAAATATTGTCCCTATACCTTGGGCAGAACTGCCCCTGCTCTTCTTCCAATAGTGGCTGTGGGAACTTTTCTTCCACTAAGAGGGCAGACTGGGGCCTTGGTTTAATGTCTCATATGAAAGACGGACCCTCCAACAGTCTGGTGTTCCCTCAGTAATGACTTTCCGACAGTGTAGCCTTCCCTCAGAACTGCCCCTCCAACAGTGTGGCTGTCCTGCAGTATTGTCCCTCTGACAGTGTCGCACTCCCTCAGTACTGCCCCTCTGACAGTGTGGCACTCCCTCAGTAATGCCCCTCCGACAATGTGGCACTCCCACAGTACTGGCCCTCCAACAGTGCGGTGCTCCCTCAATACTGCCTCTCCTATTGACCCTATGCCAATTTGCTCGTGGCTCAGTAAATAATGCAGTGATTACTACCTTTGTGGTTTTGCTTTTCAATTTCGTCCCTCGATGTTCAAACTCTCTCAGCAGAACCTCTTTCTTAGTTCTACCTATGTCATTGGTACCTACATGTATCACGGCAACTGGATGCTCCCCCTCCCACTCCAAGTTCTCCTCCGGCCCGGAGGAGATGTCCTTTACCCTGGCACCAGGTAGGCAACATCGCCTTCAGGATGCACACTCTCGGCTGCAGAGAACCCGATCTATCTCCCGAACTATACTATCCCCAATACAACCATCTGCCTCTTTACTCCCCGCACTTGAATGGCTTTCTGCACCACGGTACTTTGTTCAGTCTGCTTGTCCACCCCGCAGTCTGCACACTTATCCACAAGTTTTGCAAGAACCTAAAATCTATTGGACAAGTGCAGGGACTGAGGCTCCTGCAATACTACCTCCTGGATCCCCTTACCTGCTTCACTCGCAGTCACATGCTCCAGTCCCTGACCATGTGTCAATTCTAAAGTATTTAATCTAGAGGGTGTGGCTGCCTCCTGGAGCAACAGGTCCAAGTAACTTTCTCCCTCTCTCATGTCTCGCAATGGCTGCAGCTCGGAATCCAGCTCCTCAACCTGGAGCCGCAGACACTTACCGCAGATGTAGTCGCCCTCGACCAAAACTTCTAGAACCTCACACATATTGCAGCAACAACACATCTCCTGTTTTCCCATTATTTTATTGAATTAATTAGTTTAGCGTTAATCAAGTATTTACCCTATATAGTTTATCAAATTAGTTAAACAAGTAAAGGTCAGTTTTTAGTATTTAGTTATATGCTATATATTAATTTAAAAGAAAAACTTAGCCCACAATCACTACTAATCACTTACCTGCATTACCTGTGATGTCACATACAGGGTTCTCCTCACCCGGAGCCATGCGATCTCCTGGGAGAGTCATTAACCAGAAAAAAACCCAGGCCAATTGCGGAAAAATCTGGGAAAATTCATCTCCGATCCAACCAGGTGATCAAAACTAGTCCAGGAGATCACACTGGCTGTATGCTGATGGTATGTTGCCTCCCGAGTGCAAGGGTCAAGGATGTCTCAGAACGGCTGCAGGGCATTTTCGAGAGGGAGGGTGAACAGCCAGTTGTCGTGCTGCATATAGGTACCAAAGATATAGGTAAAAAACTGGATGAGGGCCTACAAGCTGATTTTAAGGAGCTAGTTTAAAAAGTGGGACCTCAAAGGTAGTAATCTCAGGATTGCTACCAGTGCCACATGCTAGTCAGAGTAGGAATTGCAGGATAGCTGAGATAAATTGCAGGATAGCTCAGGAATGGTGCAGAAGGGAAGGATTTAAATTCCTGGGACATTGGAACCAGTTCTGCGGATGGTGGGACCAGTACAAACCGGACGGTCTGCACCTGGGCAGGACCGGAACCAATGTCCTAGGGGGAGTGTTTGCTAGTGCTGTTGGGGAGGGGTTAAACTAATATGGCAGGGGGATGGGAAACTAGGCAGGGAGACAGAGGGAAATAGAATGGGGGCAGAAGCAAAAGATAGAAAGAAGAAAAGTAAAAGAAAAAGTGGAGGGCAGAGAAACCTAAGGCAAAAATCAAAAAGGGCCACATTACAGCAAAATTCTAAAGGGGCAAAGTGTGTTAAAAGGACAAGCCTGAAGGCTCTGTGCCTCAATGCGAGGCGTATTTGTAATAAGGTGGAGGAATTAACTGCACAGGCAGTAAAGTGTGTTAAAAACAAATATGATATAATTGGTATCATGGAGACATGGCTCCAGGGTGACCAAGGCTGGGAGCTCAACATCCAGGGGTATTCAACATTCATGAACGATAGACAGAAAGGAAAAGGAGGTGGGGTAGCATTGCTGGTTAAAGAGGAAATTAACGCAATAGTAAGGAAGGACATTAGCTTGGATGATGTGGAATCTGTATGGGTGGAGCTGACCAAACTGGTAGCAATACGGTGAGGAGGATTTCCTGGAGTGTATTAGGGATGGTTTTCTGGACCAATATGTCGACGAACCAACTGGAGGGCTGGCCATCCTAGATGGGTGATGTGTAATGAGAAAGGACTAATTAGCAATCTTCTTGTGCGAGGCCCCTTGGGAAGAGTGACCATAATATGGCAGAATTCTTTTTAAGATGGAGAGTGACACAGTTAATTCAGAGACTAGGGTTCTGAACTTAAGGAAAGGTAACTTCGATGGTATGAGACATGAATTGGCTAGAATAGACTGGCGAATGATATTTAAAGGATTGACGGTGGATAGGCAATGGCAAACATTTAAAGATCACATGGATGAACTTCAACAATTGAACATCGTTGTCTGGAGTAAAATTAAAACGGAGAAGCTGGCTCAACCATGGCTAACAAGGGAAATTAAGGATCGTGTTAAATCCAAGAAAGAGGCATATAAATTGGCTATATAAAGCAGCAAACCTGAGGACCACAAGGAATTTAAAATTCAGCAGAGGAGGACAAAGGCTTTAATCAGGAGGGGGAAAAGAGAGTATGAGAGGAACCTTGCTGGGAACATAAAAACAAATTGCAAAAGCTTCTATAGATATATGAAGAGATCAAGATTAGTGAAGACAACCGTAGGTCCCTTGCAGTCAGAATCAGCTGAATTTATAATGGGGAACAAAGAAATGGCAGACCAGTTGAACAAATACTTTGCTTCTGTCTTCAGGAAGGAAGACACAAATAACCTTCCGGAAATACTAGGGGACCGAAGGTCTAGTCAGAAGGAGGAACTGAAGAAAATCCTTATTAGGCTGGAAATTGTGTTAGCAAAATTGATGGGATTGAAGGCTGAAAAATCCCCAGGGCCTGGTAATCTGCATGCCAGAGTACTTAAGGAAGTAGCCCTAGAAATAGTGGATGCACTTGTGATAATTTTCCAACAGTCTATAAACTCTGGATCAGTTCCTATGGACTGGAGGGTAGCAAATGTAACACCACTTTTTAAAAAAGGAGGGAGAGAGAAAACGGGGAATTATACACCAGTTAGACTGACATCAGTAGTGGGGAAAATGATGGAATCAATTATTAAAGAAGAAATAGCAGCGCATTTGGAAAGCAGTGACAAGATCGGTCCAAGTCAGCATGGATTTGTAAAAGGGAAATCATGCTAGACAAATCTTCTGGAATTTTTTGAGGATGTAACTAGTAGAGTGGACAAGGGAGAACCAATGGATGTGGTGTATTTGGACTTTCAAAAGGCTTTTGACAAGGTCCCACACAAGAGATTGATGTGCAAAATTAAAGCAGATGGTATTGGGCGTAATGTACAGACGTGGATAGAGAACTGGTTGGCAGACAGGAAGCAGAGAGTCAGGATAAATGGGTCCTTTTCAGAATGGCAGGCAGTGACTAATGGGGTGCTGCAGGGCTCAGTGCTGTGACCCCAGCTATTTACAATATACATTAATTATTTAGATGAAGGAATTGAGTATAATATCTCCACGCTTGCAGATGACTCTAAGCTGGGTGGTGGTGAGAGCTGTGAGGAGGATGCTCAGAGGCTGCAGGGTGACTTGGACAGGTTAGGTGATTAGGCAAATGCATGGCAGATGCAGTATAATGTGGATAAATGTGAGGTTATGCACTTTGGTGGCAAAAACACGAAGGCAGAATATTATCTGAATGGCGGTGGATTCGAAAAAGGGGAGGTGCAACGAGACCTGGGTGTCATGGTATATCAGTCATAGAAAGTTGGCATGCAGGTACAGCAGGCAGTGAAGAAGGCAAATGGTATGTTGGCCTTCATAGCTAGGTGATTTGAGTATAGGAGAAGGGAGGTCTTACTGCAGTTATACAGAGCCTTGGTTAGGCCTCACCTAGAATATTGTGTTCAGTTTTGGTCTCCTAACCCCGAGGAAGGACATTCTTGCTATTGAAGGAGTGCAGCGAAGGTTCACCAGACTAATTCCCAGGATGGCAGGACTGACATATGAAGGGAGACTGGATCGTCGGAGCCTGTATTCACTGGAGTTTAGAAGAATGAGAGGGGATCTCATAGAAACATTTAAAATTGACGGGACTGGACAGATTAGATGCACGAAGAATGTTCCCAATGTTGGGGAAGTCCAGAACCAGGGGACACAGTCTAAGGATAAGGGGTAAGCCATTTAGGACTGAGATGAGGAGAAGCTTCTTCACTCAGAGAGTTGTTAACCTGTGGAATTCTTTATTGCAGAGAGTTGTTGATGTCAGTTCATTGGATATATTCAAGAGGGAGTTAGATTTGGCTCTTACAGCTAAGGGGATCAAGGCATATGGAGAGAAAGCAGGAAAGGGGTACTGAGGTGAATGAGCAGCCATGATCTCATTGAATGGTGGTGCAGGCTCGAAGGGCCGAATGGCCTGCTCCTGCACCTATTTTTCTATGTTTCTATGTCTGCTGTGGCTTTTATTCCCACTCTCGGGCCTCGGTCTGCTCCGGCTCAGGTACGTTGCCACTCTGCGGAAAAAGTTAGGAAAAACAAGGCAAAGCAAAACCTCCCGCCCCCACTTCACCAGACTCTCCCACTTACCAAACCCTGTTTTCCCACTCTGAGCTGCTGCACTCCGAGCTAACAGCACGTGCCCTCGATTTTTTAATTGCTTGTGGCTCAGATGAGTCACCACTGGTCAGCTGCTCAAAAAACGGTTTTAACTAGTTTTAACTAACTGGCTATTTAGCAAACTACTGGAGAGCGAGCTAGCTAGTTTGTCTCTACCTCAGCCTGAAAGAATGCTAAATATTTAACTGTTAATCTTACTTAAAGGCGACTAGCAATTGCCACCAACCTCCAAACCCTTAAGACTCTCCCACTTACCAAACTCGGTTTTCCCACTCTGAGTTGCTGCACAGATACAAAGTATTCATTATATATCTTACCGACATCTTCTGCCTCTACACACAGATTTCATTGACGGTCTCTAAGAGGCCCCACTCTTTCTCTAGTTATCCTCTTGCTCATTATATCTATAAAACATCTTTGGCTTTTCCCTGATTTTACTGCCAACATTCTTTCATGCTCTCTCTCTGACTTCCTGATATCTTTTTTAATTCTTATACTCCGCTAGAGTTTCTGCAGTGTTGAGTTCTCCGTATCTGTCATAAGCTTCCCTTTTTTTCTTTATCTTACTCTATATGTCCTCTGACATCAGAGGGCTCTAGATTTGTTAGCCCCACCCTTTTATTAGTGGAACATATTTGCCTTGTACCCTCAGGATCTCCTCCTCGAATGCCTCCCACTGCTCTGACACTGATTTACTATCAAGTAGCCATTTCCAGTCCACTTTGGCCAAATCCCATCTCAGCTCAGCAAAATTGGCGTTTCCCCAGTTGAGAACTGTTTTCACTGGTCCCCCTTTTTCCTTTTCCATAACTACCCAAAATCTTACTGAATTATGGTCACTAGCACCAAAATGCTCTCCCACTGATACCCCTTCCACCTGCCTCTCTTCATTCCCCAAAACTAAGTACAGAACTGACCCTTCCTTGTTGGGTTTGTTATGTACTGACAAAATAATTTTTCCTGAATGCATTTTAGGAATTCCGCACCTTCTGTACCATTCACACTACCTTTTTCCAAGTTAATATGGGCATAGTTGAAATCCCCCACTATTACAGCTCGATAGATTTTGCACTTTGCAGCAATTTGCCCACATATTTGTTCTTCTATCTCACTCTGACTGCTTGGGGGTCTATAGTACACTCCCAATATTGTGATCGCCCCTTTTTTATTCTTTAATTCAACCCATATAGCCTCGTTTGATGACTCCTCTAACATATCATCCCTTCCCACAGATGTGATTGTTTCTTTAATCAATACTGTACACCCGCTCCTGTTTTACCCCCCTCTCTATCCAGTCTGAAAACCCTGTAACCAGGAAAGTAGAGCAGTCATACCTATCCTTCTGTCAGCCATGTCTCAGTAATAGCTATAATATCATACTGCCAAGTGTCAATCTGTGCTCTCAGCTCATCTGCCTTATTTCCTATACTCCTTACATTGAAGTATATCACATTTAGTATTGCTAAACTACCCTTTTGTCTATTTTTCAGCCCTTGTTTCATCTATCTTCCAAATTCACTTTCTACTTCTACTACTCTGATGCCCAATTCCAGCTTTACTTCTCTTCCCACTGAATCTATTCTCCAGTTCCCATCCCCCTGCCAAGCTAATTTAAACCCTCCCCAATAAGAATAGCAAAACCTCCCGCGAGGATATTGGTCATGGGTATATTGAGGAGCAACCTGTCCGGCTTGGACAGGTCCCATCTCCCCCAGAAACAGTCCCAATGCCTCAGGAATCTAAAGCCCTCCCGCATGCACCATCTCTGCAGCCACATATTCATCTTCTCTATCCTCCTATTTCTGTACTCACTAGCACGTGGCTCCGGGAGTAACACGGAGATTGCTACCTTTGAGATCTTGCTTTTTAATCTTTCTCCTAGCTCCCTAAACTCTGCCTGCAGGACCTCACCCCTTTTTCTACCTATGTCATTCCCTTTACTTATCTCTTCCTATTTACATACCTATAGAAATGGTTACAATCTGTTTTTATGTCTCTTCCTAATTTACTCCCATATTCTTTTTCTCTTTCTTGATCAATTTCTTGGTCCTCCTTTGCTGAATTCTAAAATCCTCCTAATCCTCAGGCTTATTAGTCTTTTTGGCACCATTACAAGCCTCTTCATTCGATCTAATAGTAGTTTTAACATCTCTTGTTAGCCATGTTTAACCAGTTTTCCTGTGAGGTTTTTGCGTCTTAAAAGAATGTATATTTGTTGTAAATGATGTATTAGATCTTTAAATGCTAGCCATTGCTTGTCTACCATCATATCTTTTAATGTAGTTTCCCAATCTACCTTAGCCAAGTCACCCCTCATACTGATATAGTTTGCTCTGTCCCTCTCTCCCTGTCACTCTTTTTCACTGTCCCTCTCTCGATCTGTCATCCCTTTCTCTCTCTCAGTTTCTCTCGCTCTCTATCTCTCTCTTTGTCCCTCTCCCTCGCTCTCTCTGTTCCTCTCTCTCTCTGTCCCTCTCTGTCACCCCTGTCTCTCTCTTTCCCTCTCTCTCTTTCTCTGTCTCTCTCTTTGTCCCTCTCCCTCACTCTCTCTCCCTCTCTCTCTCTGTTTCTCTCTCTCTCTGTCCCTCTCCCTCCATCACTCTCTCTCGCGCTCTCTCTCTGTCCCTCTCTCTCTGTCACTCCTTACTCTCTCTCTCTCTGTCCCTCTCTCATTCTCTGTCCCTCTCTCTCTCATTCTCTGTCTTTCTGTCTCTCTCTCTGTCCCGCTCGCTCTTTCTCTCTGTTCCTCTCGTTCTCTGTCCCTCTCTCTCTGTCACCCCTTTCTCTCTCTCTCTGTCCCTCTCTCTCTCTCTCTCTCTTTCTCTCTCTCTGTGTCTCTCTCTCTCCCTCACTCTCTCTCTGTCCCTCTCTCTGTCACCCTTTTCTCTCTCTCTCTTTCTCTCTGTTTCCCTCTCTCTCTCTCTCTGTGTCTCTCTCTCTCTCTCTGTCTCTCTGTTTGTCTCTCTCTCTGGCCCTCTCCCTCCCTCACTCTCTCTGTCCCTCTCTCAATCTCTGTCCCTCTCTCTCTCTCTTTCTCTGTATTTCTGTCTCCCTCTGTCCCTCTCGTTCACTCTCTCTCCTCCTCTCTCTCTGTCCCTCTCTCTCTGTCACCCCTTTCTCTCTCTCTGTCTCTCTCTCTCGTTCTCTGTCACTATCTCTCTCTGTTGCCCTCTCTCTCTGTCCCTCTCTCTCTGTCCCTCTCTCTTTCTGTCCCTCTATCTCCCTCCCTTCGGACACTTACTGGTGCCATTCCAAACTCAGTCACTCTCTCTCCCTCTTTCCCCTACCCCCTCCCTTCCCTCATCCCGCAGATACTCACTGGTGCCATTCCTCGCGCCGGGGTCGCTGGAGTTGTGCAATGGGACACAGAGGTCGGAGAAATATTCCTCCTTCTTCAGGACGAAGACGAGGGAAGCCCAGCCGAAGATCACGCCCGTGAAGCTGATACACTCGAAGAGCCCGGTGGCAAAGGTCAAATACCGCTTAACCTTCTTGTTCAACGGTGCCATTGACCCCGAGTCTTGTAAAATGCCCTTTTATAACCTGGGAGGTTCCTGATCCAGTGCCTGAAAGAAAGAGCTCCCATTTCTACAGTGCCTTTCACCACCTCAGGACATCCCAATCGCTGTACAGTCAATGACCTATTTTTGAAGTGTAGTCATTGTTGTAATGAAGGAAACGCCGCAGCCAATTTGCACACAGCAAGAACCCACAAACAGCAATGTGATCAATGACCAGATAATCTGTTTATATTGATGTTGGTTAAGGGATAAATATTGGGTCCCAGGACACGGGAGAAACCTCATTCCCTGATCTTCTTCCAATAATGGCCAGAGGTTCTATTATGTCCTCCCATGGGGATAGATGGAACTTTGGTTTAAAATCGCGAAAGACAGCGTATCCTACAGTGCAGTGCTCCCTCAGTACTGACCCTCTGACAGTGCAGTGCTCCCTCAGTACTGACCCTACAACAGTGCAGTGCTCCCTCAGTACTGACCCTACAACAGTGCAGCGTCCCTCAGTACTGACCCTACAACAGTGCAGTGCTCCCTCAGTACTGACCCTACAACAGTGCAGTGCTCCCTCAGTACTGACCCTACAACAGTGCAGTGCTCCCTCAGTACTGACCCTCTGACAGTGCAGTGCTCCCTCAGTACTGACCCTACAACAGTGCAGTGCTCCCTCAGTACTGATCCCACAACAGTGCAGCGTCCCTCAGTAGTGACCCTACAACAGTGCAGTGCTCGCTCAGTAGTGATCCCACAACAGTGCAGTGCTCGCTCAGTACTGACCCTCTGACAGTGCAGTGCTCCCTCAGTACTGACCCTACAACAGTGCAGTGCTCCCTCAGTACTGATCCCACAACAGTGCAGTGCTTGCTCAGTACTGATCCCACAACAGTGCAGCATCCCTCAGTACTGACCCTACAACAGTGCAGTGCTCCCTCAGTACTGACCCTCTGACAGTGCAGTGCTCCCTCAGTACTGATCCCACAACAGTGCAGTGCTCACTCAGTACTGAAACTCCAAAAGTGCAGTGCTCCCTCAGTACTGACCCTACAACAGTGCAGCGTCCCTCAGTACTGAACCTACAACAGTGCAGTGCTCCCTCAGTACTGACCCTACAACAGTACAGCACTTGCTCAGTACTGACCCTACAACAATGCAGTGCTCCCTCAGTACTGACCCTACAACAGTGCAGTGCTCCCTCAGTACTAACCCTACAACAATACAGCGTCCCTCAGTACTGACCCTACAACAGTGCAGTGCTCCCTCAGTACTGACCCTCTGACAGTGCAGTGCTCCCTCAGTACTGATCCCACAACAGTGCAGTGCTCACTCAGTACTGAAACTCCAACAGTGCAGTGCTCCCTCAGTACTGACCCTACAACAGTGCAGCGTCCCTCAGTACTGACCCTACAACAGTGCAGTGCTCCCTCAGTACTGACCCTACAACAGTGCAGCATCCCTCAGTACTGACCCTACAACAATGCACTGCTCCCTCAGTACTGATCCCACAACAGTGCAGCGCTTGCTCAGTACTGATCCTACAAAAATGCACTGCTCCCTCAGTACTGACCCCACAACAGTGCAGCGCTTGCTCAGTACTGACCCTACAACAATGCACTGCTCCCTCAGTACTGACCCTGCAACAATGCAGTGCTCCCTCAGTACTGACCCTACAACAGTGCAGTGCTCCCTCAGTACTGATCCCACAACAGTGCAGTGCTTGCTCAGTACTGATCCCACAACAGTGCAGCGTCCCTCAGTACTGACCCTACAACAGTGCAGTGCTCCCTCAGTACTGACCCTCTGACAGTGCAGTGCTCCCTCAGTACTGATCCCACAACAGTGCAGTGCTCACTCAGTACTGAAACTCCAACAGTGCAGTGCTCCCTCAGTACTGACCCTACAACAGTGCAGCGTCCCTCAGTACTGAACCTACAACAGTGCAGTGCTCCCTCAGTACTGACCCTACAACAGTACAGCACTTGCTCAGTACTGACCCTACAACAATGCAGTGCTCCCTCAGTACTGACCCTACAACAGTGCAGTGCTCCCTCAGTACTAACCCTACAACAATACAGCGTCCCTCAGTACTGACCCCACAACAGTGCAGCGCTTGCTCAGTACTGATCCTACAAAAATGCACTGCTCCCTCAGTACTGACCCCACAACAGTGCAGCGCTTGCTCAGTACTGACCCTACAACAATGCACTGCTCCCTCAGTACTGACCCTGCAACAGTGCAGCGTCCCTCAGTACTGACCCTACAACAGTGCAGCGTCCCTCAGTACTGACCCTACAACAGTGCAGCGTCCCTCAGTACTGACCCTACAACAGTGCAGCACCCCTCAGTACTGACCCTACAACAGTGCAGCGTCCCTCAATACTGACCCTACAA
This sequence comes from Pristiophorus japonicus, assembly GCF_044704955.1. NCBI lineage: Eukaryota > Metazoa > Chordata > Chondrichthyes > Pristiophoridae > Pristiophorus > Pristiophorus japonicus. Next base: position 238,277,209 of record NC_091983.1, read on the forward strand.
CAGTGCAGCACTCCCTCAGTACTGACCCTCCGATAGTGCAGTGCTCCCTCAGTAATGACCCTCCGATAGTGCAGTGCTCCCTCAGTAATGACCCTACAACAGTGCAGCGTCCCTCAGTACTGACCCTACAACAGTGCAGTGCTCCCTCAGTACTGACCCTACAACAGTGCAGTGCTCCCTCAGTACTGACCCTACAACAGTGCAGTGCTCCCTCAGTACTGACCCTCTGACAGTGCAGTGCTCCCTCAGTACTGACCCTACAACAGTGCAGTGCTCCCTCAGTACTGATCCCACAACAGTGCAGCGTCCCTCAGTAGTGACCCTACAACAGTGCAGTGCTCGCTCAGTAGTGATCCCACAACAGTGCAGTGCTCGCTCAGTACTGACCCTCTGACAGTGCAGTGCTCCCTCAGTACTGACCCTACAACAGTGCAGTGCTCCCTCAGTACTGATCCCACAACAGTGCAGTGCTTGCTCAGTACTGATCCCACAACAGTGCAGCATCCCTCAGTACTGACCCTACAACAGTGCAGTGCTCCCTCAGTACTGACCCTCTGACAGTGCAGTGCTCCCTCAGTACTGATCCCACAACAGTGCAGTGCTCACTCAGTACTGAAACTCCAAAAGTGCAGTGCTCCCTCAGTACTGACCCTACAACAGTGCAGCGTCCCTCAGTACTGAACCTACAACAGTGCAGTGCTCCCTCAGTACTGACCCTACAACAGTACAGCACTTGCTCAGTACTGACCCTACAACAATGCAGTGCTCCCTCAGTACTGACCCTACAACAGTGCAGTGCTCCCTCAGTACTAACCCTACAACAATACAGCGTCCCTCAGTACTGACCCTACAACAGTGCAGTGCTCCCTCAGTACTGACCCTCTGACAGTGCAGTGCTCCCTCAGTACTGATCCCACAACAGTGCAGTGCTCACTCAGTACTGAAACTCCAACAGTGCAGTGCTCCCTCAGTACTGACCCTACAACAGTGCAGCGTCCCTCAGTACTGACCCTACAACAGTGCAGTGCTCCCTCAGTACTGACCCTACAACAGTGCAGCATCCCTCAGTACTGACCCTACAACAATGCACTGCTCCCTCAGTACTGATCCCACAACAGTGCAGCGCTTGCTCAGTACTGATCCTACAAAAATGCACTGCTCCCTCAGTACTGACCCCACAACAGTGCAGCGCTTGCTCAGTACTGACCCTACAACAATGCACTGCTCCCTCAGTACTGACCCTGCAACAATGCAGTGCTCCCTCAGTACTGACCCTACAACAGTGCAGTGCTCCCTCAGTACTGATCCCACAACAGTGCAGTGCTTGCTCAGTACTGATCCCACAACAGTGCAGCGTCCCTCAGTACTGACCCTACAACAGTGCAGTGCTCCCTCAGTACTGACCCTCTGACAGTGCAGTGCTCCCTCAGTACTGATCCCACAACAGTGCAGTGCTCACTCAGTACTGAAACTCCAACAGTGCAGTGCTCCCTCAGTACTGACCCTACAACAGTGCAGCGTCCCTCAGTACTGAACCTACAACAGTGCAGTGCTCCCTCAGTACTGACCCTACAACAGTACAGCACTTGCTCAGTACTGACCCTACAACAATGCAGTGCTCCCTCAGTACTGACCCTACAACAGTGCAGTGCTCCCTCAGTACTAACCCTACAACAATACAGCGTCCCTCAGTACTGACCCCACAACAGTGCAGCGCTTGCTCAGTACTGATCCTACAAAAATGCACTGCTCCCTCAGTACTGACCCCACAACAGTGCAGCGCTTGCTCAGTACTGACCCTACAACAATGCACTGCTCCCTCAGTACTGACCCTGCAACAGTGCAGCGTCCCTCAGTACTGACCCTACAACAGTGCAGCGTCCCTCAGTACTGACCCTACAACAGTGCAGCGTCCCTCAGTACTGACCCTACAACAGTGCAGCACCCCTCAGTACTGACCCTACAACAGTGCAGCGTCCCTCAATACTGACCCTACAACAGTGCAGCACTCCCTCAGTACTGACCCTCCGATAGTGCAGTGCTCCCTCAGTAATGACCCTCCGATAGTGCAGTGCTCCCTCAGTAATGACCCTCTGACGGGGAAGAGCTCCCTCAATACTGACCCTCCGACACGGCAGCGCTCGATCAGTACTGACCTTCCGACAGGGCAATGCTCCTTCAGTACTGACCATCCGAAGTACAGCGTTCCCTCACTACTGAGCCTCCGACAGGACAGCACTCACTCAGTACTGACCCTCCCAGTATTGTCCCACCCTCATGAGACGTCATCGTTGGTTACACTCCGAAAGGAATGCGGAGAATCCTGTTCAGTGATTCTCAATTTTACCCAGGGAGGGGTGAGAATGAGGAACTCATGATTGAGGTGAGATACAAAAAGGGGAAGCTGGATAATCACAAGTGTGAGAAAGCAATTGAAGGATAAGTTGACGGGGTGAGATGAAGTGTGGTGGGAGAAGGCCCGTGTGGAGCATAACCACTGGCATAGACCTGTTGGGCCCAATGGCTATTTTCTGTGCTGTAAATATTTTGTTACACTTGCGGAAAACTCTTCCTCATTCATCTATAATTTGCTGACTACTTCCGTAAAATCTAAAATGCAAATTATACAGTGCTCAAAATCAAAACAAAAATAAATGTGGTGAGATAAGAAGAAATTATGGTAGATAATAATTGTTGTGTATGCAACAACTGTTAGACTGAGTACTGTTTAACTCCAAGAGGTATGTCCTTGGCTCTGCTTTAGTAAGGCCCAAAATGAATAATATACAAAATGGCTGGCCTTTTATACTTGGGCTGCACACATATGCGTGCAGCCCAATGGCCTCCAACAGTGATGCCATCTAGTGGCTAGTGATCCCGAAAGTACATACATGACAATACCCACCTCTGAGATATTAACACAGTCTTTTATAAATTGAGATGGTCCGGTGTTTTACCCTCTCGGGTTGACCATCTCAATTCAACTCCAGCCTTGGGTGAGTGTTCAGAGTCTGTTGTGACTGTTGGCTGGGTGGCTGACCTGATGGGAGTGGCAATGGCCATGTCAGGGATTGAAAGTCTATTTTCATTGAACATGTCAGTGATTGAAAGTCGTGGTTCACTGATGACCACTGAGTCCTCTGATGACTGGGGGTAGGTTGGTTGGTCATAGAAACAGAGAAACATAGAAAATAGGTGCAGGAGTAGGCCATTCGGCCCTTCTAGCCTGCACCGCCATTCAATGAGTTCATGGCTGAACATGCAACTTCAGTACCCCATTCCTGCTGTCTCACCATACCCCTTGATTCCCCGAGTAGTAAGGACTTCATCTAACTCCTTTTTGAATATATTTAGTGAATTGGCCTCAACAACTTTCTGTGGTAGAGAATTCCACAGGTTCACCACTCTCTGGGTGAAGAAATTCCTCCTCATCTCGGTCCTAAATGGCTTCCCCCTTATCCTTAGACTGTGTCCCCTGGTTCTGGACTTCCCCAACATTGGGAACATTCTTCCTGCATCTAACCTGTCTAACCCCGTCAGAATTTTAAACGTTTCTATGAGATCCCCTCTCATTCTTCTGAACTCCAGTGAATACAAGCCCAGTTGATCCAGTATTTTTGATAGGTCAATCCCGCCATCCCAGGAATCAGTCTGGTGAACCTTCGCTGCACTCCCTCAATAGCAAGAATGTCCTTCCTCAGGTTAGGAGACCAAAACTGTACACAATACTCCAGGTGTGGCCTCACCAAGGCCCTGTACAATTGTAGCAACACCTCCCTGCCCTTGTACTCAAATCCCCTCGCTATGAAGGCCAACATGCCATTTGCTTTCTTAACCGCCTGCTGTACCTGCATGCCAACCTTCAATGACTGATGTACCATGACACCCAGGTCTCTTTGCACCTGCCCTTTTCCTAATCTGTCACCATTCAGATAATAGTCTGTCTCTCTGTTTTTACCACCAAAGTGGATAATCTCACATTTATCCACATTATACTTCATCTGCCATGCATTTGCCCACTCACCTAACCTATCCAAGTCGCTCTGCAGCCTCATAGAATCCTCCTTGCAGCTCACACTGCCACCCAACTTAGTGTCATCCGCAAATTTGGAGATACTACATTTAATCCCCTCGTCTAAATCATTAATGTACAGTGTAAACAGCTGGGGCCCCAGCACAGAACCTTGCGGTACCCCACTAGTCACTGCCTGCCATTCTGAAAAGTCCCCATTTACTCCTACTCTTTGCTTCCTGTCTGACAACCAGTTCTCAATCCATGTCAGCACACTACCCCCAATCCCATATGCTTTAACTTTGCACATTAATCTCTTGTGTGGGACCTTGTCGAAAGCCTTCTGAAAGTCCAAATATACCACATCAACTGGTTCTCCCTTGTCCACTCTACTGGAAACATCCTCAAAAAATTCCAGAAGATTTGTCAAGCATGATTTCCCTTTCACAAATCCATGCTGACTTGGACCTATCATATTACCTCTTTCCAAATGCACTGCTATGACATCCTTAATAATTGATTCCATCATTTTACCCACTACCGCTGTCAGGCTGACCGGTCTGTAATTCCCTGTTTTCTCTCTCCCTCCTTTTTTAAAAAGTGGGGTTACATTGGCTACCCTCCACTCCATAGGAACTGATCCAGAGTCAATGGAATGTTGGAAAATGACTGTCAATGCATCCACTATTTCCAAGGCCACCTCCTTAAGTACTCTGGGATGCAGTCCATCAGGCCCTGGGGATTTATCGGCCTTCAATCCCATCAATTTCCCCAACACAATTTCCCGACTAATAAGGATTTCCCTCAGTTCCTCCTCCTTACTAGACCCTCCGACCCCTTTTATATCCAGAAGGTTGTTTGTGTCCTCCTCAGTGAATACCGAACCAAAGTACTTGTTCAATTGGTCCGCCATTTCTTTGTTCCCCGTTATGACTTCCCCTGATTCTGACTGCAGGGGACCTACGTTTGTCTTTACTAACCTTTTTCTCTTTACATATCTATAGAAACTTTTGCAATCCGTCTTAATGTTCCCTGCAAGCTTCTTCTCATACTCCATTTTCCCTGCCCGAATCAAACCCTTTGTCCTCCTCTGCTGAGTTCTAAATTTCTCCCAGTCCCCGGGTTCTCTGCTATTTCTGGCCAATTTGTATGCCACTTCCTTGGCTTTAATGCTATCCCTGATTTCCCTTGATAGCCACGGTTGAGCCACCTTCCCTTTTTTATTTTTACGACCGACAGGAATGTACAATTGTTGTAGTTCATCCATGCGGCCTCTAAATGTCTGCCATTGCCCATCCACAGTCAACCCCTTCAGTATCATTCGTCAATCTATCCTAGCCAATTCACGCCTCATACCTTCAAAGTTACCCTTCTTTAAGTTCTGGACCATGGTCTCTGAATTAACTGTTTCATTCTCCATCCTAATGCAGAATTCCACCATATTATGGTCACTCTTCCCCAAGGGGTCTCGCACAACGAGATTGCTAATTAATCCTCTCTCATTACACAACACCCAGTCTAAGATGGCCTCCCCCCTAGTTGGTTCCTCGACATATTGGTCTAAAAAACCATCCCTTATGCACTCCAGGAAATCCTCCTCTACCGTATTGCTTCCAGTTTGGTTAACCCAATCTATGTGCATATTAAAGTCACCCATTATAACTGCTGCACCTTTATTGCACGCATCGATTGTCTCTTCCTCTGACAGTTCCGGTTCGTCTGTGTGCCACAGCTTTGTCTGATCCATATGTTTCCCGCATGTTTGGCCATTTTTGAGCTTGACAATAAATACTCTGTTGCCCTCCTTGGCCATGACAGTGCCAGCGATCCACTTGGGACCCTGACCATAATTCAGAATATATACAGGATCATTTACAGAGATATCGTGTGACACAGCAGCGCGATCGTGATACCCGTGCTGACTTTGTCTTCTATATTCAACATGATCATTCAAGTCAGGGTGTACAAGAGATAGCTTGGTCTTAAGACCTCTCTTCACCATTAGTTCAGCCGGTGAGACCCAGGTAAGCGTGTGTGGTCTTGTCCTGTAACTAAGCAGTATGCATGATAGGTGGGTCTGCAGTGACCCTTGGGTTACTCGCTTCATACTCTGCTTTATGATTTGGATAGCACGTTCTGCTTGCCAATTGGATGTAGGTTGAACCGTGCTGACTTTACATGTTTGATACTATTGAGTTTCATAAATCCTGACTGGTGAAGCACGATCCGTTGTCGCTAACAACCATGTCAGGCAGACCATGTGTCGCAAGCATGACACTGACATTCTCAATGGCAGCTGTGGATGTACTGGATGACATGATTATACACTCTATCCACTTCGAATATGCATCCACCACAACTAAAAACATCTTCTCCAGGAATGGACCTGCAAAGTCTATGTGGATCCTGGACCATGGTTTGGACGGTCACGACCACAGACTCAATGGTGGTTCCGCTGGTGCTTTGCTGAGCTGCATGCAAGTGTTGCACTGATGCACACATGATTCCAGCTCAGAGTCAATTCCTAGCCACCATACATGAGACCTGGTGATGGCTTTCATCATTACAATGCCGGGATGTGTGCTATGTAGCTCACGCACAAATTTCTCTCTCCCTTTCTTGGGCATAACAACACGACTGAATAGACAGTTCGTCTTTACGACCAATGTAAGGTTTGGTCTCCTCGCACATTTGCTTGGGTATGGCAGACCAATCAACTTTGAGGATGCAACTCTTCACCACCGATAAAATCAGGTCATGGATGGTCCAGGTCTTAGCTTGTTGAGCCGTGACAGGGAATCCTTCACTCTCAAAAGCATCCATAACTAACAATAGGTCCGCCAGTTGTGGTGTTTCCACCTCCGGTGTGGGCAACGGCAGATGGCTCAAAATATCGGCACAATTCTCGGTGCCAGGTCTATGGCGAATGACATAATCGTAAGCGGATAATGTCAGCGTCCACCTCTGGATGCACGATGGAGCATTGGTATTGATACCTTTGTTTTCAGAGAACAGTGAAATGAGCAGCTTGTGATCTGTCTCCAGTTCAAGCCAAAGACCAAACAGATACTGATGCATCTTTTTAACCCCATACACACAGGCTAGTGCTTCTTTCTCTGCTATACTGTAGGCTCTTTCCACTTTAGACAAACTTTTTGAAGCATACACGACTGGTTAAAGTTTATCCAACTCATTAGCTTGTTGGAGTACGCAACCAATTCCATATGACGAAACATCGCAGGCCAATACTAAATGTTTACATGGGTCATAATGTACCAACAGCTTGTTAGAGCAAAGCAGATTAGTGGCTTTCTCAAAAGCTCTGTCGTGAGACGCATCCCACACCCAGTTGACGCCTTTTTTTAGCAGCATGTGCAGTGGTTCTAATATGGTGCTCAATTTAGATAGGAAGTTACCGAAGTAGTTGAGTCGACCCAGGAACAAATGCAGCTCCGTCACATTCTGCGGCTTGGGTGCATTCTTGATGTCCTTGGTTTTTGCGTCCGTGGGCCTGATGCCGTCAGCAGCAATTTTCCTCCCCAGGAATTCAACCTCTGGTGCCATGAAGACGCACTTCGAGCATTTCAGTCTGAGTCCCACTTTGTCCAGACGATGTAGAACCTCTTCCAGGATGTTCAGAAGCTCCTCGGAGTCACGATCTGTGATCAGGATGTCAAGTTGGAACACGACGGTTCTGGGAACAGACTTCAGTAGACTCTCCATGTTCCTCTGAAATATTGCTGCAGCCGAGCGAATTCCACCTGTGATAAATAAACTGTCCTTTATGCGTGTTAATGCATGGAAGTCTCTTCGACTTCTCGACCAGCTCCTGTGTCAAGTAGGCCAACATCAAGTCCAGTTTGGTAAACGACTTCCCCTCCGGCTAGCATTGCAACAAGTCATCAGCCTTCGGTAATGGGTACTGATCCTGTTTCGAAACCCTGTTGATCGTAGCCTTGTAGTCTCCACAGATTCTGACTGTGCCATCACTTTTCAGCACAGGAACAATGGAGCTGGCCTATTCATTAAATTCAACCAGTGATATGATCCCTTCATGCTGGAGTCTGTCCAGTTCGATTTCGACCTGCTCCCTCATCATATATGGAATTGCCGAGCTTTATGATGGACGGGCCTTGCATCCAAGTCCACGTGGATCTGTACCTTGGCTCCCGTGAAGTTGTCGATGCCTGGTTCGAACAGTGAGGGGAACTTTTTCAATATTTGGGCACATGTATCTTCCTCCGACGACAATGCCTTGACGTCATTCCAGTCACATCATATTTTTTCAAGCCAGTTCCTGCCGAACAGCATTGGGCCGTTGCTTGGGACAATCCACAGCAGTAACTCATGAACCGCACTGTCATACGACACTTTAAATGTGGCACTGCCAATCATCGTTATGAGTTCTTTGGTGTACGTGCGCAACTTGGCAGTGACTGGAATCAGCCTGGGCCTCACAGCCTTAATGTTCCACAGCTTGTTGAATGCCCTCTGGCTCATTATCGATCGACTCGCCCTCATGTCCAGTTCCATCGATACCGGTACCCCATTAAATTTCATGTTGATCATTATTGGTTTGCTCTTCATTAGAAATGAGTACAGTCCATACACTTCCTCCTCTGGTATCATGGATTGCGTATCTAGATCCGCACTTCTGACCATCATCCTCCACATGGTGTGTTGCAGCACGCTTGCTCATCTGCAGACACTTGCCCCACTCTCAGACAACCTTTGCAACTATATTGCTTAAATCAGCACTGCTGGTGCCGGTGATTTCCCCCACAATGCCAACACAGAGAAATCAGATTAATTGCCGCTGGCGGACTTTGGGCAGCAACAGGTTTTGCATACGCAGTCAGGTAGGCCCTGCCATGTGTCGTTCTGCCGAACGCCGAATCAATCATATTTACAGTACTTCCTGATTTTCGATTTTTCACTGATATCTGCTTTAGACTTCTATCCGTCGTCATGTATGACTGAGCGATCATGATGGCCCTATTCAAGTCCAATGTCTCCACTGCCAGTAGCTAACGCAGGATCACCTCGTGGTTCATGCCGACTACAAAGAAGTCCCGCAGCATGTCTGCCAACACAGCCCCGAACTTACACGGTCCCGCTAGATGTCACAGGTCAGCAACAAATTCTGCCGCATTCTGGCCCTCTGAGCGAACGTGTGTTTAAATCTGTATCTCGAGATGATGATGCCTTTGTCTGTCTTAAGGTGGTCCTGTACCAGTGTACACAATTCTTCATATGTCTTCTCTGTTGGACTCACAAACAGGAGTAGATTCTTTATCAGACCATAAATTGTTGAACCGCAAACCACGAGGAACACCACCTGGCGCCGATCTGCGTCGCCGACCTCCTCCATTTTGTTGGCCATGAAGAACTGGCTCAAACAGCTCACAAAGTCTGCTCAATCTTCTCCTTCCACAAATCACTCCAACAATCCAATTGTGCTCATTTTTGCATGCAAAGGTTCTTGTTGCCTCATCGCCAAATGTTGTGTATGCAGTAACTGTTAGACTGAGTACTGTTTAACTCCAAGAGGTATAACCTTGGCTCTGCTTTATTAAGGCCCAAAGTGACTAATATACAAAATGGCTGGCCTTTTATACTTGGGCTGCACACACTTGGTGCAGCCCAATGGCCTCCCAGTGCCACCATCTAGTGCTAATGATCCCAAAGTACATCCATGACAATAATCTATGCAGAAGAATGTAATATCAGTAATGTGCCAAGAAAGTCCATCTGAAAACGTTGCCAAGTCTCCTGCAACATTGTTGGAAAGAATTCCGTGGGCTCGATTGTACTTTCTGAAAATGATCATTCGCCCATGGGAGGAAAATCATAAGAACATAAGAATTAGGAGCAGGAGTAGGCCATTCGGCCCCTCGAGCCTGCTCCACCATTCAATAAGATCATGGCTGATCTTCTAGATCAACTCCACTTTCCTACACTATCCATATATCCCTTGATTCCTTAATATTCAAATATCTATCAATCTCCGTCTTGAATACACTCAACTACTGAGCCTCCATCGCCCTCAGGGGTAGAGAATTCCAAAGATTTACCACCGTCAGAGTGAAGAGATTTCTCCTCATCTCAGTCCGAAATGGCCAACCCCTTACTCTGAGACAGTGACCCCTGTTTCTAGACTCCCCAGCCAGGGGAAACATCCTCCCTGCATCTACCCTGTCAAGTCCTGCAATCATTTTTTATGTTTCAATGAGATCCCCTCTCATTCTTCTAATCTCTAGAGAATATACACCTAGTCTATTCAATCTCTCCCCACAGGACAATCCCCCCATCCCTGGAATCAGTCTGGTAAACCACTGTTACACTCCCTCTATGGCAAGTATATACTTCCTTAGGTAAGGAGATCAAGGGGCAAAATTGTTCTCCGACTGAAAGGGTTCGCACTCGCCGATCCTGAAGGAGAACAAAATTCAGTTCTTTGATTTTTTTTCTGGTCGGGGCGGTGTTTGGGGCAGCTGCGGGACGGAAGTACACTTGGAGCAGAGCGGACATCACTCAAAGTCATCAGTGTTGTGTTGATGCGTCACAACGTCCCTCCCCTCAGTTAAAGGGGAAGGCCGCTGTGAGCTCTGCACTTAGTTTAATTTGGTCCACTGGGCCACCAGGGAGGGTTTGGCCGGGCCAGCCGCCCGGTACCCAAGAGGGTTGCCGGGCTGCCTCCTGGAGGCCCGGCCAAACCCGTGGCCGCCATTGTCGGGCCTAACTTGTAATCGGCTGACAATTGAAATAAAATGGCGGCAGCGGCAGAGCGACCTCCCCTTTAAGGACGGACGCACTGCCCAGCCACACTCAGCTTCCTGCAGGAGAACGCTGTCGGGGGCATCGAGCGACGGCCTATCCGCTCCTGCGGGCAATTTCCCGCCGGGCAATTTCCCACGCGGGGTGGAAAAGGGTTGCCGCCGGTGGGTGGGGTTTGGAGCGGACCAACACCGCTGGTAAACAAATGGAGGGCAATTTCATAAATGTTGGTGACTCCATGCTCACAAGGCGGTGAGTCCTTAATGTCCTCCTGCTGCCTCTTTAATGTGGTCACATCTCTTAAAGAAAAAGGGGCAATTTCAGCCCCAAAACTGTACACAATGCTCCAGGTGCCGTCTCACCAGGGCCCTATATAATTGTAGTAAGATGTCGAGCCAACATACCATTTGCTTTCTTAATTGCTTCCTGTATCTGCAAGTGAACTTTCAGTGATCCGTGTCCAAAGACACCCAGCTTCCTCTGAACACCAATCTCTCACCAGTTAAAAAATAATCTGCTTTTCTATTTTTCCTACCTAAGTGGATAATTTTGCATTTTACCACAATCGTGACAAATGTACTGCCCTTCAATACTTGATTTATTTCTCTCTCCTCTCTTTCTCTCTCCCTCGCTCCCTCCCTTTGTCTCTCCCTCACTTTCTTTTTCTCTCTCTCTCACTACCCATATCACTTTTGTTGAAATACAGAACATTTGATGGAGCTATAGAAAACATTAACGAGACGCTAAAAATAAAAGACAGCTCATTGATGCTGAAAGATACAGGGACCCGCAGATAAAAATATTTGTCATATTACCTTTGCAAAACTTCCTTAAAGTTCAAATAAATTCCCTTCCCAAAATAGTGATATTCCAAACTCCAACTGCCCATATAAGTGCGTGATTCAGCACCGCCCGTTCACTGCTGCACTGACGCAGAGGCAGTACTGAGGGAGTGCTGCACTGTCAGAAGGGCAGTACTGAGGGAGTGCTGCACTGTCAGAGGGGCAGTACTGAGGGAGTGCTGCACTGTCGGAGAGGCAGTACTGAGGGAGCGGTGCACTGTCAAAGGGGCAGTACTGAGGCAGCACTCCACATTCAGATGGGCAGTACTGACGGAGTGCTGCACTGTCAGAAGGGCAGTACTGAGGGAGCGCTGCACTCTCAGAGGGGCAGTACTGAGGGAGCAGTGCACAGTCAGAGGGTCAGTACTGAGGGAGCGCTACACTGTCAGAGGGGCAGTACTGAGGGAGCACTGCATAATCAGAGGGGCAGTAATAAGGGAGTATTGCACGGTCAGAGAGGCAGTACTGAAGAAGTACTGCACTTTCAGAGGGGCAGTACCGAGGAAGTGCTGCACTGTCGGAGGGGCAGTACCGAGGAAGTGCTGCACTGTCAGGAGGGCATTACTAAGGGAGCGCTGCACTGTCAGAGGGACAGTACTGAGAGGGCCTTACAATGTCGGAGGGCAATACTGAGTGAGTGCAGCACAGTCAGAGGGGCAGTACTGAGGGAGTGCTGCACAGTCAGAGGGGCAGTACTGAGGGAGTGCTGCACTGTCAGAGGGGCAGTACTGAGGGAGCACTGAACTGTCGGAGGGGCAGTACTGAGGGAGCACTGCACTGTCGGAAGGGAAGTACTGAGGGAGCGCTGCACGTTTGAGTGACAGTACTGAGGGAGCACTGCATTGTTGGAGGAGGCAGGACTGAGGGTGTGCTGCACTGTCTCCCTCTCCCTCTCGCTTCCTCCTTCTTTCTCTCCCTTCCTCTCCCTTAAGACAAGATAGAGGCAGAGAGGTGGTTTCCACTGGTCGGGGAGACTAGAACTAGGGGGCACAGCCTCAAAATACGGGGGAGCCAATTTAAAACTGAGTTGAGAAGGTATTTCTTCTCCCAGAGGGTTTTGAATCTGTGGAATTCTCTGCCCAAGGAAGCAGTTGAGGCTAGCTCAGTGAATGTAATCAAATCACAGATAGAAAGATTTTTAACCAATAAGGGAATTAAGGGTTATGGGGAACGGGCGGGTAAGTGGAGCTGAGTCCACGGCCAGATCAGTCATGATCTTGTTGAATGGCGGAGCAGGCTCGAGGGGCTAGATGGCCTACTCCTGTTCCTAATTCTTATGTTCTTATGTTCTATATGTCCTCATGCGTGATTTCTCTCTCCCTCCCTCCCTCCTTTGATCGCTCCCACTCTCACTCTTGCACTTTTTCCTTGCGTTCGTTCTCGCTCTCCCTCACCGCCTCCCGACACCGCCGCCCCCCGCCCCACCCCGGACACTCTCTGGTGCCATTATTCGCTTTGAGGTTGCTGGAGTTGTGCAGTGGGATACAGAGGTTGGAGAAATATTCATCCTTCTTCAGTATGAAGACAAGCCCAGCCAAAGATCACGCCCGTGAAGCTGATACACTCGAAGAGCACAGTGGTGGCAAAGATCAAATGCCGCTTAACCCTTTCATTCAGCGGTCTCATTCACCCTGAGTCCACAGTGATTCACGCCTGTGTGCTTTCCTTCTCCTTCCAATATTAGGCTTAAGCTAATCCATTCTCCTGTCGGAAACCAGCCACTCTATTAACACTGTCATCTCCCACCTTTAACTGGTGCTCACCCAGGGACACCAATGTTAGCGGGTCGAGGAGGAGGCGCGGTGAGTCTGGAGGCCTATAAAAGGCCCAACACTCGGAGAGCGGCAGCGTGGATGAGGATCCAGTTGGAGCAGGGAGAGAACTGCAAAAAATATTAGAAAGAAATCGAAGGGTGACGTCACAGCCAAGGATGTAAGTGATTGGCTGGTGAGCAGTTTTTCTTCTTTTTCTTTTCCTTTATCATTAGGTAACCTTTATCATTGTTGCCAAATTATGTTAATTTAAGGGTTAAGTCATGGCAGGAGAGCCCAGACACATGTTATGCTCCTCCTGTGCTATATGGGAACTCAGGGACGCTTCCAGCGTCCATGACAACAAATTGTGCAGGAAGTGTATCCAACTGCAGCTCCTGACAGACAGTATTGCGGCACTGGAGCTGCGCATGGATTCACTCTGAAGCAGCCGCGATGCTGAGGATATCGTGAATAGCATGTTTAGTGAGTTGGTTACACCGTAGACAAAGGTTACAAAGACAGAGAGAGAATGGGTGACCAGCAGGAAGGGCAGTGGAAGGAAGGTAGTGCAGGGGTCCCCTGTGCTCATCAACCTGCAAAACAGATACACCATTTTGTGTACTGTTGCGGGGCATAACTCATCAGGGGAGGGCAGTAGCAGCCAAGTTCATGGCACCATGGGTGACTCTGCTGCACAGGAGGGCAGCAAATAGAGTGGGAGAGCTATAGTGGTAGGGGATTCTATTGTAAGGGGTATCGATAGGCGTTTCTGCGGCCACAATCGAGACTCCAGGATGGTATGTTGCCTCCCTGGTGCAAGGGTCAAGGATGTCTCAGAGCGGATGCAGGACATTTTGGAGGGGGAGGGTGAACAGCCAGTTGTCATGGTGCATATAGGTACCGACGATATAGGTAAAAAAATGGGATGAGGTCCTGCAAGCTGAATTTAGGCAGCTAGGAATTAAATTAAAAAGCAGGACCTCAAAGGTAGTAATCTCAGGATTGCTACCAGTGCCACGTGCTCGTCAGATTAGGAATTGCAGGATAGCTAAGATGAATATGTGGCTTGAGCAGTGGTGCAGGAGGGCGGGATTCAAATTCCTGGGACATTGGAACCGGTTCTAGGGGAGGTGGGACCAGTACAAACTGGACGGTCTGCACCTGGGCAGGACCGGAACCAATGTCCTTGGGGGAGTGTTTGCTAGTGCTGTTGGGGAGGGGTTAAACTAATATAGCAGGGGGATGGGAACTTAGGCAGGGAGACAGAGGGAAATAAAATGGAGTCAGAAGCAAAAGATAGAAAGAAGAAAAGTAAAAGTGAAGGGCAGCATTACAGCAAAATTCTAAAGGGACAAAGTGTGTTAAAAAAAACAAGCCTGAAGGTTCTGCGCCTCAATGCGAGGAGTATTCTTAACAAGGTGGATGAATTACCTGCGCAGGCAGCTATTAACGAATATCATATAATTGGCATCACGGAGACATGGCTCCAGGGTGACCAAGGCTGGGAACTCAACATCCAGGGGTATTCAACATTCAGGAAGGATAGACAGAAAGGAAAAGGAGATGGGGTAGCATTGCTGGTTAAAGAGGAAATTAACGCAATAGTAAGGAAGGACATTAGCTTGGATGATATGGAATCTGTATGGGTAGAGCTGCGGAATACCAAAGGGCAGAAAACGCTAGTGGGAGTTGTGTACAGACTACCAAACAGTAGTTGGAAGGTTGGGGGCAACATCAAACAAGAAAGTAGTGATGCGTGCAATAAAGGTACAGCTGTTATCATGGGCGACTTTAATCTACATATAGATTGGACTAACAAACTGATAGCAATACGGTGGAGGAGGATTTCCTGGAGTGTATTAGGGATGATTTTCTCGACCAATATGTCGAGGAACTAACTAGCAAGGACTAATTAGCAATCTTGTTGTGCGAGGTCCCTTGGGGAAGAGTGACTATAATATGGTAGGATTCTTTATTAAGATGGAGAGTGACATAGTTATTTCAGAGACTAGCGTCCAGAACTTCAGGAAAGGTAATGTTCATGGTATGAGATGGGAATTGGCGAGATTAGACTTCGGAATTATAGTTAAAGGGTTGACGGTGGATAGGCAATGGCAGGCATTTAAATATCATATGGATGAATTTCAATAATTGTACATCTCTGTCTGGAGTAAAAATAAAACTGGGAAGGTGGCTCAACTGTGGATAACAAGGGAAATTAGGGATAGTGTTAAATGCAAGGAAGAGGCATATAAATTGGCGAGAAAAAGCAGCAAACCTGAGGACTGGGAGAAATTTAGAATCCAGCAGAGGAGGACAACGTGTTTAATTAGGAGGGGAAAAATAGAGTATGAGAGGAAGCTTGCAGGGAACATAAAAACTGACTGCAAAACCTTCTATAGATATGTGAAGAGAAAGAGATTAGTGAAGATAAACATAGATCCCTTACAGTCAGAATCAGGTGAATTTATAATGGGGAACAGAAAAATGGCAGACCAATTGAACAAATACTTTTGGCTCTGTCTTCACGAAGGAAGACACAATTAACCTTCTGGAAATACTAGGCGACAGAGGATCTAGCAAGAAGAACTGAAGGAAATCATTATTAGTCAGGATATTGTGTTCGGGAAATTGATGGGATTGAACGCCGATAATTCGCCAGGGCCTGATAGTCTGCATCCCAGAGTACTTAAGGAAGAGGCCCTAGAAATAGTGGATGCATTGATGGTCATTTTCCGACAAGCTATCGAATCTGGATCAGTTCCTATGGACTGCTGGGTAGCTAATGTAACACGACTTTTTAAAAAAGGAGGGAGAGAGAAAACGGGGAATTATACACTGGTTAGCGTTACATCGGTACTGAGGAAAATGTTGGAATCAATTATTAAAGATGAAATAGCAGCGCATTTGGAAAGCAATGATATGATCAGTCTAAGTCAGCATGGATTTATGAAAGGTAAATCATGCGTGACAAATCTTTTAGAATTTTTTGAGGATGTAACTAGCAGAGTGGACAAGGGAGAACCAGTGGATGTGCTGTACTTGGAATTTCAAAAGGCTTTTAACAAGGTCCCACACAAGAGATTGTTGTGCAAAATTAAAGCACATGGTATTGGGGGTAATGTACAGACGCGGATAGAGAACTGGTTGGCAGACAGGAAGCAGAGAGTCGGGATAGATGGTTACTTTTCAGAATGGCAGGCAGTGACTAGTGGAGTGTCGCAGGGCTCAGTGCTGGGACCCCAGCTATTTACAATATGCATCAATGATTTAGATGAAGGAATTGAGTGTATTATCTCCAAGTTTGCAGATGACACTAAGCTGGATGGCGGTGTGAGCTGTGAGGGGGATGCTCAGGGGCTGCAATGTGACTTGGTCAGGTTACGTGAGTGGGCAAATGTATGGCAGATGCAGTATAATGTGGATAAATGTGAGGTTATCCACTTTGTTGGCAAAAACGTGAAGGCAGAATATTATCTAAATGGCGGCAGATTAGGAAAAGGGGAGGTGCAATGAGACACGGGTGTCATGGTAAATCAGTCATTGAAAGTTACAAGCAGGTACAGCAGGCGGTGAAGAAGGCAAATGGCATGTTGGCCTTCAAAGCTAGGGGATTTGAGTATAGGAGCAGGGATGAGTTAAATATGGCCCTTATGGCTAAAGGGATCAAGGGGTATGGAGAGAAAGCAGGAAAGGGGTTTGGAGGTGAATGATCAGCCATGATCTTATTGAATGGTGGTGCAGGCTCGAAGGGCCGAATGGCCTACTCCGGCATCTATTTTCTATGTTTCTATGTTTCTCTGTGGTTACCTTCACAACAAAGAGTTGTTAATCCGGACACAGTAATTCCGCTGTGGTTTTCATAATAACACATTGCAGTGACTACTTTGATCTTATTTTATGAAATGCATATTTTTTAATTAATTCCCGGAATGTGGGTGTTGCCCGTCTCTAATTGCCCTTGAGAAGGTGGTGCTGAGCTGCAGTCCTTCATTTAAAAAATCAATCTACTCCAGCATCTCTTTCTTTTAGCATTTTTCATCATAGAGCAAATGTGAGAGAATGGAACTTAATCTTGTCTCCAGATATAAACAACAGGATGAGGGAACAGGCAAAAGATTTGACCTAACCACTTACTGTACTATAAACAAAGCTCGTAGCATAGGGGCAAATGTGAAAAGATTAGAAGCTGCGGCCTCAGCTGAGCGTACAATTTACATATTGCGTAGGACGGGCCAAGGTTGTATTATAGTATAAGAATAGAACCAGGACCCCTTCAACTTCAGGGCGTTCTCATGGGTCAGGATACAACCGCACGGAGGGCCAGGAGGGCAGGAGCTGATCACCCCAGGACTTGTGTTGTTCTCGGAGATCAGAGAGTGTTGTCGGAGATGGTCGGAGCCTAGGAACCAGGTTTTATTATTTGCATATCATTTATTATAAATGGAAGACCAAATGAGTCACTGAAATAAAGTTGTTATGATAAAATCACCAGAAAAGCAGAAAGTGAATTTGGAAGACAGGAAACAAGGGCTGGAAAATAGACATCAAGTGAGTTTGGCAGTGCTAAATGGTATATACTTCAGTGCAAGGAGTATAGGGAATTTGGCAGATGAACTGAGAGCACAGATTGACATTTGAGAGTCCGATATTATAACTATTAGAGACATGGTTGAAAGAAGGGCAGGTATGGCAGCTCAACATTCCTGGTTACAGGGTTTTCAGATGAGATTGAGAGGGGGATAAAAAAGGCAATATTAATTAAAGAAACAATTACATCTGTGAGAAGGAATGATATGTTAGAGTGGTCATCAAATGACACCATATGTGTTGAATTGAACAACAAACAAAGGGTGATCACACTACTGGGAGTATACTATAGACCCCAAACAGTCAGAGGGAGATAGAAGAATAAACATGTGGGCAAATTGCTGCAAAGTGCAAAAACTATAGAGCTGTAATAGTGGGGGATTTCAACTACCCTAATATTAACTGGGGAAAAAAGTAGTGTGAATGGTACAGAAGGTGCAGAATTCCTAAAATGCATTCAGGAGTAATTCTTTAGCCAGTATGTAACTCGCCCAACAAGGGAGCGGCGGTTCTGGACTTAATTTTGGGGAATGAAGAGGGGCAGGTGGAAGGGGTATCAGTGAGAGAGCATGTTGGTGTCAGTGATCATAATTCAGTAAGATTTAGGGTAGTTATGGAAAAGAACAAAGGTGGTCCAGGAATAAAAGTTCTCAATTGGAGTAAAGCCAATTTTGCTGAGCTGAGATGGGATTTGGCCAAAGTGGACTTGATTGTAACTCAGTGTCAGAGCAGTGGGAGACATTCAAGGAGGAGATCCTGACGGTACAGAGCAAGTATGTTCCCCTAAAAAAAAGGGTAGGCCGAACAAATCTAGAGCCCTCTTGATGTCAAGGGACATACATGGTAAGATAAAGAAAAGCAGAGAAGCTTATGACAGATACCGAGAACTCAATACTGCAGAAACTCTAGCGGAGTATAAGAAGTGCAGGGGTGCAACTAAAAAATAGATCAGGAAAATAAAGAGAGAGCATGAAAGAATGTTGGCAAGTAAAATCAGGGAAAACCCAAAGATGGTTTTTAAAGACATGAAGAGCAAGAGGATAATTAGAGAAAGATTGGGGCCTATTAGAGACCATAAAGGAAATCTATGTGTAGAGGCAGAAGATGTGGGGATGGTTCTTAATGAATACTTTGCATCTGTTTTCACAAAGAAGAGGGGTGATGCAGACTTTCCAATGAGGGAGGAGGAGTGTGAAATATTAGATAAGATAAACATAGTGAGAGAGGAAGTATTGCAGGGCTTAGCAGCTTTGAAAGTGCATAAATCCGTAGGCCCAGATGAAATGTAGCCCAGGCTGTTGAGAAGCAAAAGAGGCAATATCAGAGGTTCTGACCATCATTTTCCAGTCCTCTCTGGCTACACGTGTGGAGCCAGAGAGGACTGGAAGACTTCTAATGTTGTACCTTTGTTTAAAAAGGGAGAAAGCGATAGACCGAGTAATTACAGGCCAGTCAGTGGTGGGAAATTTATTGGAAAATATCCTGAGGGACAAGATAAATCTTCATTTGGAAAGATATGGATTAATCAAGGTTATTCAGCATGGATTTGTTAAGAGAAGGTCCTGTCTGACGAACTTGATTGAATTTTTCGAGGAGACAACCGGGAGGGTTGATGAGCGCAGTGCATATGATGTAGTGTATATGGATTGTAGCAAAGCTTTTGATAAGGTCCCACATGGCAGACTCGTCATGAAAGTAAAAGCCCATGGGATCCAGGGCAAAGTGGCAAGTTCGATCCAAAATTGGCTGAGAGGCAGGAAACAAAGGGTAATGGTTGATGGGTGCTTTTTTGGCTGGAAGGCTGTATCCAGTAGCATTCCACAGGGCTCAATGCTGGGTTCCTTGCTTTTTGTGATATATATCAATGACTTGGAATAGAATGTTGGGGGTATGATTAAGAAGTTGGGAGATGACACTAAAATAAGCTGTATGGTTGATAATGAAGAAGAAAGCTGCGGACTGCAGGAAGATAACAATATACTGGTCAGTGGGCAGAACAGTGGTTTTGAGTACTGTTGAGGGGGATGACTCATCAGGGGGGAGCAGCAGCAGCCAAGTTCATGGCACCGTGGCTGGCTCTGCTGCACAGGAGGGCAGGAAAAAGAGTGGGAGAGCGATAGTGATAGGGGATTCGATTGTAAGGGGAATAGATAGGTGATTCTGCGGCCACAACCGAGACGCCAGGATGGTATGTTGCCTCCCTGGTGCAAGGGTCATGGATGTCTCGTAGCGGGTGCAGGACATTCTGAAAAGGAAGGGTGGACAGCCAGTTGTCGTGGTGCACATTGGTACCAACGATATCGGTAAAAAATGGGATGAGGTCCTACAAGATGAATTTAAGGAGCTAGGAGCTAAATTAAAAAGTAGGACATCAAAAAAGTAATCTCGGGATTGCTACCAGTGCCACGTGCTAGTCAGAGTAGGAATCGCAAGATATCTTCAGCAGTGGTGCAGCAGGGAGGGATTCAAATTCTTGGGGCTTTGGAACCGGTTCTGGGGGAGGTGGGACCAGTACAAACCAGATGGTCTGCACCTAGGCAGGACCGGAACCAATGTCCTAGCAGGAGTGTTTGCTAGTGCTGTTGGGGAGGATTTAAACTAATATGGCAGGGGGATGGGAACCAATGCAGGGAGACGAGGGGAACAAATTGGAGACAGAAGCAAAAGACAGAAAGGAGATGAGTAAAAGTGGAGGGCAGAGAAACCCAAGGCAAAAAACAAGAAGGGCCACTTTGCAGCAAAATTCTAAAGAGTCCGAGTGTGTTAAAAAGGCAAGCCTGAAGGCTCTGTGCCTCAATGCGAGGAGTATTCGGAATAAGTTGGACGAATTAACTGTGCAGATAGCAGTTAATGGATACGATGTGGTTGGCATCACGGAGACATGGCTCCAGGGTGACCAAGGCTGGGAACTCAACATCCAAGGGTACTCAACATTTAGGAAGGATAGACAGAAAGGAAAAGGAGGCGGTGTGGCATTGCTGGTTAAAGAGGAAATTAAGGCAATTGTAAGGAAAGACATTAGCTTGGATAATGTGGAATCGGTATGGGTGGAGCAACGGAATACCAAGGGGCAGAAAACGCTAGTGGGAGTTGTGTACAGACCTCCAAACAGTAGGAGTGATGTTGGGGAGGGCATCAAACAGGAAATTAGGGGTGCATGCAATAAAGGTGCAGCAGTTATCATGGGTGACTTGAACTCAGCAGAGGAGGACGAAGGGTTTGATTAGGGCAGGGAAAATAGAGTACGAGAGGAAGCTTGCAGGGAACATTAAAATGGACTGCATAAGCTTCTATAGATATGTAAAGAGAAAAAGGTTAGTAAAGACAAATGTAGGTCCCCTGCAGTCAGAATCAGGGGAAGTCATAACTGGGAACAAAAAAATGGCAGACCAATTGAACAAGTAATTTGGTTCAGTAGTCACTAAAGAGGACATAAAAGGGGTCAAAGGGTCTTGTCAGAAGGAGGAACTGAGGGTTATCCTTATTAGTTGAGAAATTATGTTGGGGAAATTGATGGGACTGAAGGCCGATAAATTCCCAGGGCCTGATGGTCTGCATCCCAGAGTACTTAAAGAGATGGCGTTGGAAATAGCGCTTGCATTGACAGTCATTTTCCAACATTCCATAGACTCTGGATCAGTTCCTATCGAGTGGAGGGTAGCCAATGTAACCCCACTTTTAAAAAAAGGAGGGAGAGAGAAACCAGGGAATTATCGACCGGTCAGCCTGACATCGGTAGTGGGTAAAATGATGGAATCAATTATTAAGGATGTAATAGCAGCGCATTTGGAAAGAGGTGACATGATAGGTCCAAGTCAGCATGGATTTGTGAAAGGGAAATCATGCTTGACAAATCTTCTGTAATTTTTTGAGGATGTTTCCAGTATAGTGGACAAGGGAGAACCAGTTGATGTGGTGTATTTGGACTTTCAGAAGGCTTTCGACAAGGTCCCACACAAGAGATTAATATGCAAAGTTAAAGCACATGGGATTGGGGTTAGTGTGCTGACGTGGATTGGGATTGAGAACTGGTTGTCAGACAGGAAGCAAAGAGTAGGAGTAAATGGGTACTTTTCAGAATGGCAGGCAGTGACTAGTCAAGGTTCTGTGCTGGGGCCCCAGCTGTTTACATTGTACATTAATGATTTAGACGAGGGGATTAAATGTAGTATCTCAAAATTTGTGGATGACTCTAAATTGTGTGGCAGTGTGAGCTGCGAGGAGGATGCTATGAGGCTGCAGAGTGACTTGGATAGGTTAGGTGAGTGGGCAAATGCATGGCAGATGAAGTATAATGTAGATAAATGTGAGGTTATCAATTTTAGTGGTAAAAACTAAGAGCCAGCCTATTATCTGAATTGTGACAGATTAGGAAAAGGGGAGGTGCAACGAGACCTGGTATCATGGTACATCAGTCATTGAAGGTTGGCATGCAGGTACAGCAGGCGGTTAAGAAAGCAAATGGCATGTTGGCCTTCATAGCGAGGAGATTTGAGTACAGGGGCAGGGAGGTGTTACTACAGTTGTACAGGGCCTTGGTGAGGCCACACCTGGAGTATTGTGTACAGTTTTGGTCTCTTAACTTGAGGAAGGACATTCTTGCTATTGAGGGAGTGCAGCGAAGGTTCACCAGACTGATTCCCGGGATGGCGGAACTAACATATCAAGAAAGACTGGATAAACTGGGCTTGTATTCACTGGAGTTCAGACGAATGAGAGGGGACCTCATAGAAACGTTTAAAATTCTGATGGGTTTAGACAGGTTAGATGCAGGAAGAATGTTCCCAATGTTGGGGGAGTCCAGATCCGGGGGTTACAGTCTAAGGATAAAGGGTAAGCCATTTAGGACCGAGATGAGAAGAAACTTCTTCACCCAGAGAGTGGTGAACCTGTAGAATTCTCTACCACAGAAAGTTGTTGCGGCCAATTCACTAAATATATTCAAGAAGGAGTTGGATATAGTCCTTACTACTAGGGGATCAAGGGGTATGGCGAGAAACAGGAATGGGGTACTGAAGTTGCATGTTCAGCCATGAACTCATTGAATGGCGGTGCAGGCTCGAAGGGCCGAAGGGCCTACTCCTGCACCTATTTTCTATGTTGCTATTCAATCCAGATAAGTGTGAGGCAATGCATTTGGGGAGGGCTAGCAAGGAAAGGGGATATATATATATTAAATGGTACTGAGAAGTGCAGAGGAACAGAAGGACCTTGGAGTGCAGGTCCACAGATCCCTGAAGATAGCAGACCAGGTAGATAAGATGGTTAAGAAGGCATATGGAATACTTGCCTTTATTAGTCGAGGCATGGAACACAAGAGCTAGGAGGGGTTGCTTGAATTGTATAAAACACTGGTTAGGCCGCAGCTGGAGTACCGTGTGCAGTTCTGGTCACCACATTACAGGAAAGATGCGATTTCACTGGAAAGGGTGCAGAGCAGATTTAGAGGAATGTTGCCTGGACTGGAGAATTTTGGCTGTGAGGAAAGATTAGAGATGCTGGGTCTGTTTTCTTTGGAACTGAGGAGGCTGAGCAGAGACCTGATTGACATATATAAAATTATGAGGGGCCTGGATAGAGTGGATAGGAAGGACTTGATTCCCTTGGCAGAGCGGTCAACAACCAGAGGGCATAGAAACATAGAAACATAGAAAATTGGTGCAAGAGTAGGCCATTCGGCCCTTCTAGCCTGCACCGCCATTCAATGAGTTCATGGCTGAACATGCAACTTCAGTACCCCATTCCTTCTTTCTCGCCATACCCCTTGATCCCCCTAGTAGTAAGGACTTCATCTAACTCCTTTTTGAATATATTTAGTGAATTGGACTCAACAATTTTCTGTGGTAGAGAATTCCACAGGTTCACCACTCTCTGGGTGAAGAAGTTTCTCCTCATCTCGGTCCTAAATGGCTTACCCCTTATCCTTAGACTGTGACCCCTGGTTCTGGACTTCCCCAACATTGGGAATATTCTTCCTTCATCTAACCTGTCTGAACCCATCAGAATTTTAAACATTTCTATGAGGTCCCCTCTCATTCTTCTGAACTCCAGTGAATACAAGCCCAGTTGATCCAATCTTTCTTGATAGGTCAGTCCCGCCATCCCAGGAATCAGTCTGGTGAAACTTCGCTGCACTCCCTCAATAGCAAGAATGTCCTTCCTCAAGTTAGGAGACCAAAACCGTACACAATACTCCAGGTGTGGCCTCACCAAGGCCCTGTACAACTGTAGCAACACCTCCCTGCCCCTGTACTCAAATCCCCTCGCTATGAAGGCCAACATGCCATTTGCTTTCTTAACCGCCTGCTGTACCTGCATGCCAACCTTCAATGACTGATGTACCATGATACCCAGGTCTCATTGCACCTCCCCTTTTGCTAATCTTTCACCATTTAGATAAT
This sequence comes from Pristiophorus japonicus, assembly GCF_044704955.1. Lineage (NCBI taxonomy): Eukaryota > Metazoa > Chordata > Chondrichthyes > Pristiophoridae > Pristiophorus > Pristiophorus japonicus. The sequence continues at coordinate 238,301,585 of NC_091983.1, forward strand.
AGTCTGTCTCTCTGTTTTTACCACGAAAGTAGATAACTTCACATTTATCCACATTATACTTCATCTGCCATGCATTTGCCCATTCACCAAACCTATCCAAGTCACTCTGCAGCCTCATAGCATCCTCCTCGCAGCTCACACTGCCACCTAACTTAGTGTCATCTGCAAATTTGGAGTTACTACATTTAATCCCCTCGTCGAAATCATTAATGTACAATGTAAACAGCTGGGGCCCCAGCATAGAACCTTGCGGTACCCCACTAGTCACTGCCTGCCATTCTGAAAAGTACCCATTTACTCCGACTCTTTGTTTCCTGTCTGACAACCAGTTCTCAATCCACGTCAGCACACTACCCCCAATCCCATGTGCTTTAACTTTGCACATTAATCTCTTGTGTGGGACCGTGTCGAAAGCCTTCTGAAAGTCCAAATACACCACATCAACTGGTTCTCCCTTGTTCACTATACTGGAAACATCCTAAAAAAATTCCAGAAATTTTGTCAAGCATGATTTCCCTTTCACAAATCCATGCTGACTTGGACCTATCATGTCACCTCTTTCCAAATGTGCTGCTATGATAACCTTAATAATTGATTCCAACATTTTCTCCACTACTGATGTCAGGCTAACCGGTGTATAATTCCCTGTTTTCTCTCTCCCTCCTTTTTTAAAAAGTGGAGTTACATTGGCTACCCTCCACTCGATAGGAATTGATCCAGAATCAATGGAATGTTGTAAAATGACTGTCAATGCATCCGCTATTTCCAAGGCCACCTCCTTAAGTACTCTGGGATGCAGTCCATCAAGCCCTGGGGATTTATCGGCCTTCAATCCCATCAATTTCCCCAACACAATTTCCCGACTAATAAGGATTTCCCTCAGTTCCTCCACCTTACTCGACCATCTGACCCCTTTTATATCCGGAAGGTTGTTTGTGTCCTCCTCAGTGAATACTGAACCAAAGTACTTGTTCAATTGGTCTGCCATTTCTTTGTTCCCCGTTATGACTTCCCCTGATTCTGACTACAGGGGACCTACGTTTGTCTTTACTAACCTTTTTCTCTTTACATATCTACAGAAACTTTTGCAATCCGTCTTAATGTTCCCTGCAAGCTTCTTCTCATACTCCATTTTCCCTGCCCTAATCAAACCCTTTGTCCTCCTCTGCTGAGTTCTAAATTTCTCCCAGTCCCCGGGTTCGCTGCTATTTCTGGCCAATTTGTATGCCACTTCCTTGGCTTTAATACTATCCCTGATTTCCCTTGATAGCCACGGTTGAGCCACATTCCCTTTTTTATTATTACGCCAGACAGGAATGTACAATTGTTGTAGTTCATCCATGCGGTCTCTAAATGTCTGCCATTGCCCATCCACAGTCAACCCCTTAAGTATCATTCGCCAATCTATCCTAGCCAATTCACGCCTCATACCTTCAAAGTTACCCTTCTTTAAGTTCTGGACCATGGTCTCTGAATTAACTGTTTCATTCTCCATCCTAATGCAGAATTCCACCATATTATGGTCACTCTTCCCCAAGGGGCCTTGCACAATGAGATTGCTACTTAATCCTCTCTCATTACACAACACCCAGTCTAAGATGTCCTCCCCCCTAGTTGGTTCCTCGACATATTGGTCTAGAAAACCATCCCTTATGCACTCCAGGAAATCCTCCGCCCCCGTATTGCTTCCAGTTTGGTTAGCCCAATCTATGTGCATATTAATGTCACCCATTATAACTGCTGCACCTTTGTTGCATGCACCCCTAATTTCCTGTTTGATGCCCTCCCCAACATCACTACTACTGTTTGGAGGTCTGTACACAATTCCCACTAACGTTTTTTGCCCTTTGGTGTTCTGCAGCTCTACCCATATAGATTCCACATCATCCAAGCTAATGTCCTTCCTAAATATTGCATTAATCTCCTCTTTAACCAGCAATGCTACCCCACCTCCTTTTCCTTTTATTCTATCCTTCCTGAATGTTGAATACCCCTGGATGTTGAGTTCCCAGCCCTGATCAACCTGGAGCCACGTCTCTGTAATCCCAATCACATCATATTTCTTAACACCTATTTGCACAGTTAATTCATCCACCTTATTACGGATACTCCTTGCATTAAGACACAAAGCCTTCAGGCTTGTTTTTTTAACACCCTTTGTCCTTTTAGAATTTTGCTGTACATTGGCCCTTTTTGTTCTTTGCCTTGGATTTCTCTGCCCTCCACTTTTCCTCATCTCCTTTCTGTCTTTTGTTTTTGTCTCCTTTTTGTTTCCCTCTGTCTCCCTGCATTGGTTCCCATCCCCCTGCCATATTAGTTTAACTCCTCCCCAGCAGCACTGGCAAACACTCCCCCGAGGACATTGGTTCTGGTCCTGCCCAGGTGCAGACCGTCCGGTTTGTACTGGTCCCACCTCACCCAGAACCGGTTCCAATGCCCCAGAAATTTGAATCCCTCCCTGCTGCACCACTGCTAAAGCCACGTATTCATCTGCGCTATCCTGCGATTCCTACTCTGACTAGCACGTGGCACTGGTAGCAATCCCGAGATTACTACTTTTGAGGTCCTACTTTTTAATTTAGCTCCTCGCTCCTTAAATTTGTTTCGTAGGACCTCATCCCTTTTTTTACCTATGTCGTTGGTACCAATGTGTACCACGACAACTGGCTGTTCTCCCTCCATTTTTAGAATGTCCTGCACCCGCTCTGAGACATCCTTGACCCTTGCGTCAGGGAGGCAACATAGCATCCTGGAGTCTCGGTTGCAGCCACAGAAGTGCCTATCTATTTCCTTTACAATTAACTCCCCTATCACTATCGCTCTCCCACTCTTTTTCCTGCCCTCCTTTGCAGCAGAGCCAGCCACGGTGCCATGAACTTGGCTGCTGCTGCCCTCCCCTGATGAGTCATCCCCCTCAACAATACTCAAAGCAGTGTATCACTTTTGCAGGGGGATGACCACAGGGGACCCCTGCACTACCTTCCTTGCACTACTCTTCCTGCTGGTCTTCCATTCCCTAGCTGGCTGTGGACCCTTCACCTGCGGTATGACCAACTCGCTACACATGCTACTCATGTCATTCTCAGCATCGTGGATGCTCCAGAGTGAATCCACCCTTAGCTCCAATTCCACAACGCGGTCCGTCAGGAGCTGGAGGCGGATACACTTCCCGCAGATGTAGTCGTCAGGGACACCGGAAGTGTCCCTGAGTTCCCACATGGTACAGGAGGAGCATATCACGTGACCGAGCTCCCCTGCCATGACTTAACCCTTAGATGCACTTAAATTGGCAATAACAATGCTAAAAGTTACTGACTGATATAAAAAAGAAAGAAAATGAAAAGCTACTAACCAATCACCAGCCAATCACTTACCCCCTTGGCTGTGACGTCACCTCTTGATTTCATTCTACTTCTTTTTTGCTTTCTCTCCAAGCTGGAGCTGTACAAGCTCCGCCTCTCTCGACTCTCCCCGGACTGCCCGACTGCTGAGCCGTTATAGGCCGCTGCCTCTCACCGACTCCCGCCTCTCTCGACTCTCCCCAGACTGCCCGACTGCTGAGCCGTTATAGGCCGCTGCCTCTCGCTGACTCCCGCCTCTCTCGACTCTCCCCGGACTGCCCGACTGCTGAGCCTTTATAGGCCGCTGCCTCTCACCGACTCCCGCCTCTCTCGACACTCCCCAGACTGCCCGACTGCTGAGCCTTTATAGGCCGCTGCCTCTCACCGACTCCCGCCTCTCTCGACTCTCCCCGGACTGCCCGACTGCTGAGCCTTTATAAACCGCTGCCTCTCGCTGACTCCCGCCTCTCTCGACTCTCCCCAGACTGCCCGACTGCTGAGCCTTTATAGGCCGCTGCCTCTCACCGACTCCCGCCTCTCTCGACACTCCCCAGACTGCCCGACTGCTGAGCCTTTATAAACCGCTGCCTCTCACCGACTCCCGCCTCTCTCGACGCTCCCCAGACTGCCCGACTGCTGAGCCTTTATAGGCCGCTGCCTCTCACCGACTCCCGCCTCTCTCGACTCTCCCCAGACTGCCCGACTGCTGAGCCTTTATAGGCCGCTGCCTCTCACCGACTCCCGCCTCTCTCGACGCTCCCCGGACTGCCCGACTGCTGAGCCTTTATAGGCCGCTGCCTCTCCCCGACTCCCGCCTCTCTCGACGCTCCCCGGACTGCCCGACTGCTGAGCATTTATAGATTAAAAGTAATTGGGGGGCGGTTCAGAGGAGGAAAGCAGGAAACTATAGACAAGGAAACTAAAATCTGTCGTTGGAAAAATGCTGGAGTCCATTATTCAGCAAGCAGTAGCAGGACATTTGGAAAAGCATGATTCAATCAAGCAGAGTCAGCATGGTTGTATGAAAGGCAAATCACATTTGACAAACCTGTTGGAGTTCTTTGAGGATGAAATGAGCAGGACGGTTAAGGGGGAACCAGTAGATGTGGTGTATTTGCATTTCCAGAAGACTTTCGATAATGTGCCACATAAGAGGTTACTGCACAAGATAAAAGCTCATGGGGTTAGGGGTAATATATTAGCATGGATAGAGGATTGGCTAATTAACAGAAAACAGAGAGTCAGGATAAATAGATAATTTTCCAGTTGACAAACAAAACAGTGACTAATAGGGTGCCGCAGGGATCGGTGCTGGGGCCTCAACTATTTACAATCTATATTAATGAGTTGGATGAAGGGACCGAGTGTAATGTAACCAAGTTTGTTAATGACACAAAGACGGGTGGGAAAGCAATTAGTGGGGAGGACACAAATAATCTGCAAAGGGATATAGAGAGGCTAAGTAAGTGGGCAAAAATTTGGCAGATGGAGTATAATGTGGGAAAATGTGAGGTTAGCCACTTTGGCAGAAATAATAGAAAAGCAAATTATAATTTAAATGGAGAAAAATTGCAAAGTGTGGCAGTATAGAGAGACCTGGGGTTCCTTGTGCATGAAACACAAAAGGTAATCAGGTACAACAAGTAATCAGGAAGGCAAATGGAATGTTGGCCTTTATTGCAAGGGGGATAGAGTATAAAAGCAGATAAATCCTGCTACAACAGTATAGGGTATTGGTGAGGCCACACCTGGAGTAATGTGTACAGTTTTGGTCTCAGTATTTAAGGAAGGATATACTTGCATTGGAGGTTGTTGAGAGAAAGTTCACTAGGTTCATTCCAGACACAAGGGGGTTGATTTATGAGCACAGGTTGAGTAGGTTGGGCCTATACACATTAGAGTTCAGAAGAATGAGAGGTGATCTTTTTGAATTGGAGCTGAGGGTGGATTCACTCTGGAGCATCCATGATGCTGAGAATGACGTGAGTAGCACGTGTAGTGAGTTGATCTTACCACAGGTGAAGGGTCCACAGCCAGCTAGGGAATGGAAGACCAGCAGGAAGAGCAGTGCAAGGGTCCCCTGCGGTCATCCCCCTGCAAAACAGATACACCGTCTTGAGTACTGTTGAGGGGGATGACTCGTCAGGGGAGGGCAGCAGCAGCCAAGTTCATGGCACTGTGGCTGGCTCTGCTGCACAGGAGGGCAGGAAAAAGAGTGGGAGAGCAATAGTGATAGGGGATTCGATTGTAAGGGGAATAGATAGGCGTTTCTGCGGCCACAACCGAGATTCCAGGATGGTATGTTGCCTCCCTGGTGCAAGGGTCAAGGATGTCTTGGAGCGGGTGCAGGACATTCTGAAAAGGGAGGCTGAACAGCCAGTTGTCGTGGTGCACATTGGTACCAAAGATATAGGTAAAATAAGGGATGAGGTCCTATGATACAAATTTAAGGAGCTAGGAGCTAAATTAAAACGTAGGACCTCAAAAGTATTAATCTTCAATTGCTACCAGTGCCACGTGCTAGTCAGAGTAGGAATCGCAGGATAGCTCAGATGAATACGTGGCTTGAGCTGTGTTGCAGCAGGGAGGGATTCAAATTCCTGGGGTATTGGAACCGGTTCTGGGGGAGGTGGGACCAGTACAAACCGGACGGTCTGCACCTAGGCAGGACTGGAACCAATGTTCTAGGGGGAGTGTTTGCTCGTGCTGTTGGGGAGGAGTTAAACTAATATGGCAGGGGGATGGGAACCAATGCAGGGAGACAGAGGGAAACAAAAAGGAGACAAAAGCAAAAGACAGAAAGGAGATGAGTAAAAGTGGAGGGCAGAGAAACACAAGGCAAAAAACAAAAAGGGCCACGAATTATAACGGGGCTACAGGAGCGATCAAAACTAAAAATCATGGTTTAAAAACTAGTATTAAAAAACTCTACCTAAACGCACGCAGCATTCGAAATAAAGTAAATGAGTTGATGGCACAAATCATTACAAATGGGTATGATTTGCTGGCCATTACAGAAACGTGGTTGCAGGGTGGCCAAGACTGGGAATTAAACATACAGGGGTATCTGACGATTCGGAAAGATAGACAAGAAGGGAAAGGAGGTGGGGTAGCTCTGTTAATAAAGGATGATATCAGGGCAGTTGTGAGAGAAGATATTGGCTCTAATGAACAAAATGTGAATCATTGTGGGTGGAGATTAGAGATAGTAAGGGGAAAAAGTCACTGATGGGCATAGTTTACAGGCCCCCAAATAATAACTTCACGGCGGGGTAGGCAATAATCTAGGGAATAATGGAGGCATGTGAAAAAGGAATGGCAGTAATCATGGGGGATTTTAACCTACATATCGATTGGTCAAATTAAATCGCACGCGGTAGCCTTGAGGAGGAATTCATAGAATGCATACGGGATTGTTTCTTCGAACAGTATGTTACAGAACCTACAAGGGAGCAAGCTATCTTAGATCTGGTCCTGTGTAATGAGACAGGAATAATAAACGATCTCCAAGTAAAAGATCCTCTCGGAATGAGTGATCACAGTATGGTTGAATTTGAAATACAGATTGAGGGTGAGGAACTAGTGTCTCAAACGAGCGTACTATGCTTAAACAAAGGGGACAAAATGGGATGAGGGCAGAGTTGGCTAAAGTAGACTGGAAACACAGACTAAACGGTGGCACAATTGAGGAACAGTGGAGGACTTTTAAGGAGCTCTTTCATAGTGCTCAACAAAAATATATTCCAGTGAAAAAGAAGCGTGGTAAGAGAAGGGATAACCAGCCGTGGATAACCAAGGAAATAAAGGAGAGTATCAAATTAAAAACCAATGCATATAAGGTTGCCAAGGTTAGTGGGAAACAAGAAGATTGGGAAAATTTTAAACAACAGCAAAGAATGACTCAGAAAGCAATAAAGAAAGGAAAGATAGATTACGAAGGTAAACTTGGGCAAAACATAAAAACAGATAGTAAAAGCTTTTACAGATATACAAAACAGAAAAGAGTGACTAAAGTAAATGTTGGTCCCTTAGAAGATGAGAAGGGGGATTTAATAATGGGAAATGTGGAAATGGCTGAGACCTTAAACAATTATTTTGCTTCGGTCTTCAGAGTGGAAGACACAAAAACCATGCCAAAAATTGCTGGTCACAGGAATGTGAAAAGGGAGGACCTTGAGTCAATCACTATCACTAGGGGGGTTGTTAGCGTGAATATTTTCTCGGAAGAATCACTCAACACTCAGAGTCAGTTCCAACGCCAATGCGGCCCTTATTTTAACCGGCGGGGAGGAAGCCTCAGGACTGAATCCAGGCACTTCTCTCCAACGAACAAAGAAATTCATCGATATTTATCTGTTTTACAATAGTTATTTACAGTTACTCAGCCCACTTCGGCTGGACACAATCCAATCATAACGATTATAGATTACATATAGGTTTCTTTAACCCAATAAAATTCCCCTGATACCTCAGGGGCTGCATGTTCGATTTTTGTCAGCTCGGGCTGATTAATGACTTCGTTATGTGAGGGGGGCCCCCCCCCTCCCTTATCTCTGTTCCTCGGACTCTGCTGTGTGAAGTCCTTAATCAAAGGACATTCCACATCAGGTACTATAATGGTTCCTTATAGTTATCTTGTCTCAAGTGAGTGAGCCAAGGCATTCCCGGTAGTGGGCCTCACAGGGTCATTGCTCGGTCATTGCTCGGTCAGCCCCAGTTCATTACTTGACTAACTGAGTTCCCATCATGCTTGGGCAGCCGTTTTATATGTGGCTACTTTAAACCTATATGAGTTTAGATATATTCAGCAGGTGCATAATGCCTAGTGTTTTGATATATTCAGCAGGTGCCTAATGCCTACAACAGGGGTTGTGCTGGACAGGCTAATGGGACTCAAGGTAGACAAGTCCCCTGGTCCTGTGGAAATGCATCCCAGGGTATTAAAAGAGATGGCGGAAGTTATGGCAGATGCATTCGTTATAATCTACCAAAAGTCTCTGGATTCTGGGGAGGTACCAACGGATTGGAATACAGCTAATGCAACGCCTCTGTTTAAAAAAGCAGGCAGACAAAAGGCAGGTAACTACAGGCTGGTTAGTTTAACATCTGTAGTGGGGAAAATGCTTGAAACTATCATTAAGGAAGAAATAGCGGGACATCTGGATAGGAATAGTGCAATCAAGCAGACGCAGCATGGATTCATGAAGGGGAAATCATGTTTAACTGATTTACTAGAATTCTTTGAGGATATAACAAGCATGGTGGATAGAGGTGTACCGATGGATGTGGTGTATTTAGATTTCCAAAAGACATTCGATAAGGTGCCACACAAAAGGTTACTGCAGAAGATAAGGATATGCGGAGTCAGAGGAAATATATTAGCATGGATAGAGAATTGGCTGGCAAACAGAAAGCAGAGAGTCGGGATAAATGGGTCCTTTTCGGGTTGGAAATTGGTGGTTAGTGATGTGCCACAGGGATCGGTGCTGGGACCACAACTGTTTATAATATACATAGATGACCTGGAAGAGGGGACAGAGTGTAATGTAATAAAATTTGCAGATGACACTAAGATTCGTGGGAAAGCGGGTTGTGTAGAGGACTCAGAGAGACTGCAAGGAGATTTGGATAGGTTAAGCAAATGGGCTAAGGTTTGGCAGATGGAATACAATGTCGGAAAATGTGAGGTCATCCACCTTGGAAAAAAAAACAGTAAAAGAGAATATTATTTGAATGGGGAGAAATTACAACATGCTGCGGTGCAGAGGGACCTGGGGGTCCTTGTGCATGAATCCCAAAAAGTTAGTTTGCAGGTGCAGCAGGTAATCAGGAAGGCGAATGGAATGTTGGCCTTCATTGCGAGAGGGATGGCGTACAAAAGCAGGGAGGTCCTTCTGCAACTGTATAAGGTATTGGTGAGGCCGCACATGGAGTACTGCGTGCAATTTTGGTCACCTTAATTAAGGAAGGATATACTAGCTTTGGAGGGGGTACAGAGATGATTCACGAGGCTGATTCCGGAGATGAGGGGGTTACCTTATGATGATAGATTGAGTAGACTGGGTCTTTACTCGTTGGAGTTCAGAAGGATGAGGGGGGATCTTATCGAAACATTTAAAATAATGAAAGGGATAGACAAGATAGAGGCAGAGATGTGGTTTGCACTGGTCGGGGAGGCTAGAACTAGGGGGCACAACCTCAAAATACGGGGGAGCCAATTTAAAACCGAGATGAGAAGGAATTTCTTCTCCCAGAGGGTTGTGAATCTGTGGAATTCTCTTCCCAAGGAAGCAGTTGAGGCTAGCTCATTGAATGTATTCAAGTCACAGATAGATAGACTTTTAACCAATAAGGGAATTAAGGGTTACGGGGAGCGGGTGGGTAAGTGGAGCTGAGTCCACGGCCAGATCAGCCATGATCTTGTTGAATGGTGGAGCCGGCTCGAGGGGCTAGATGGCCTACTCCTGTTCCTAATTCTTATGTTCTTATGTTCTTATGAGGCCTCACCTGGAATATTGTGGTCAATTTTGGTCTCCTAATCGAAGGAAGGAGTTCTTGCTATTGAGGGAGTGCAGTGAAGATTCACCAGACTGATTCCCAGGATGGCAGGACTGACATATGAGAAGAGACTGGATCGACTGGGCCTGTATTCATTGGAGTTTAGAAAGATGAGAGGGGATCTCATAGAAACATATACAATTCTAATGGGACTGGACAGGTTAGATGCAGGAAGAATGTTCCCGATGTTGGGGAAGTCCACAACCAGGGGACACAGTCTAAGGATAAGGGGTAAGCCATTTAGGACTGAGATGAGGAGAAATTTCTTCACTCAGAGAGTTGTTAAGCTGTGGAATTTCCTACCGCAGAGAGTTGTTGATGCCATTTCATTGGATTTATTCAAAAGGGAGTTAGATGTGTCCCTTGCGGCTAAAGGGATCAAGGGCTATGGAGAGAAAGCAGGAACGAGGTATTGAAGGAATGATCAGCCATGATCTTATTGAATGGTGGTGCAGGCTCGAAGGGCCGGATGGTCTACTCCTGCACCTATTTTCTATGTTTCCATGTTTCTATGCAAGAAATGATATTAAAATCTACCTTCTATTCCAAAAATTAACTTTAAAATTATTGATAAATATATTCCTGCTTCTCCATTATAGTAGAGGCTAGATACAGTCCCATCAGTAAATTATCTCAGCAATAATTCCCATAATTAGTGATGTGTATCAGGAAACGGAATTTTAATGTCTCCGAAATAATGTCCTTTTGTTTGCAAGGCTTCCTGGCATCATACACCAATCGGAATCTTTGCCCCTTACACCAAACCATATTCCCAGTTGATTTCCAGATTTTCATTTGTTTGCCTAATATGAAATTTGGGAACCAATCATTGAACCCCTTTTTGATCTGATTAATTAAAAACCTCCAATCATAAAACATGTAATTGCCTTTGAGATCAATTGTTCCTTATTATGTTTTTTGTTCTGATACAACGTTCCCTGACTGTCTATTTATTCTGTTCATGACCGAGCCCACAAGTCACGCTCCATTATCACTGTCTATCACCTTGAACTCCCCACCGCGAAAGAACTTATTTAACAAGAACTTTTGCAGTAGTGAGCATCATGGTATCACTTCGAGCTGATACTTAAAAACCAAATACAGCCTGTCTTTACATTCAGCAATCCAATGTGGCAAATACAAGTAAGGAGTTAATTACTTGTTCACTGTGAATATCCCTTGAAGCTGGGCAGGAGTGAACAAGAACAAGTCAAATTAAAAACGTGTATTCACTGTTCAAATTGTAACTTTGTAATTCTCCAAAGTTGCTTTTTATCCACTTTTTTAAAAATTGTGCATTTCAACAGTGATATAATGTAAATGTCCGTCAAGATAAATCCACACCAGTCTCTTTAATTTAAAATGTCCAAACTCTTTTCATGAAAGCACAAAAGTTTTCCTTAAATCTCTTATTACTGGGGACACCATTCTGACATTATTATGAGCTTAACAACCATATTCACGCTGTCATCATAACACACCACAGGTACCTGAATCACACTCAATCATTCAATCCTTTTTTGCTCTTATCCACCTTAAAGAATGAATTCCCTGTAATGGTTATGAGTTCACAAGTCATATGCCCAAGGAACATAAACATAGTTTAACTAATTCTCCATCTGCAGGGGCGGGCATTCATCTCTCAAATTCAAATGGGCAGATCGACGTGCAACACCTGATTGACACAAGACTGTAATTTTGAACTCGAGGCATGCCACAACACCCTGTATTAACCACGTATTGAAGAACTGCAGTGCTGCTGTGAGCACTTCTTAAAGGGACACACATGGCTTTCAGGTATTGCAGTGTTTCTTTGTATTTTATTGAAGTTGCTGTTTGGTGCAATACTTTTCAAATGTTGTTAAAATGTGAATGGAGAGCGACTCGATGCTCGCAAGGCTTTGGATGGTAAATGAATACCTCGGATAAGAAAATAAATGCTCCAAATACTCAACAGGTCAGGCAGCATCTATGGAGCGAAAAACAGAGTTAGTGTTTCAGGTCGAGATGTTGCCTGACTTGCTGAGTATTTCCAGCATTCTGTCTTTATTTAAATTTCCCGCGTCCTGTCCTGGCCTTTTCTCACCAACCCCTTCCCTTCCCTTTCTGGCCTTTACTCACCAGCCCCTTCCCTTCCTGGAGGGATCAGCGGCTCCGATCCGTCATTTAATCAGGGAGGGTGAGAAAGCAAGTGCTGCATGCTTACACCATGCGCAGCTTGTACATCAGAAGATATTGTGGGATGAGCGGGAAGTGGAACGTGAGAAAGAGGATATCAGGATGCCAGCATCTTGTATTTATTCAGGCCTAATGCTGACCAAGGGCTCAGCCATGCCCCTGCCAAAAATGGCCACGTCATCTCTTCCATGGGGTAAGTTGAAGCTAAGAATGTGAGGGATCCCTCATGTTTGGTAGAGATTGCTGGTCAGTGAGAGATGGGGAGCGGGGTTGGGGTGAGGGGTGGGGAGAGTCGTGCATTGAGCAGTGCGTGAGGCGAGTGGTGCAATTGGTAGGAGACGGTTTTTGAAATGAATTCACTAACCTTGATCACTGGTCTGATGTCATAGAATCATAGAATGGTTACAGCACAGAACTAGGCCATTTGGCCCATCGAGCCGGTGCTGGCTCTCTGCAGGAGCAGTTCAGCTAGTCCCACTCCCACACCCTTTCTCCATAGTCCTGCAATTTCTTTTCCTTCAGGTTCTTATCCAATTCCCTTTTGAAAGCCACGATTGAGTCTGTCTCCACCACCCTTTCAGGCAGTGCATTCCAGATCCTAACCACTCGCTGCATAAAAAGGTTTTTCCTCATGTTGCCTTTGGTTCTTTTGCCAATCACCTTAAATCTGTGTCGTCTGGTTCTCAACCCTTTCACCAATGGGAACAGTATGTACTGTGTCTAGACCCATCATGATTTTGAACACCTCTATCAGATCTCCTCTCAACCTTCTCTGCTGTAAGGAGAACAACCTTAGCTTCTCCAGTCTATCCACATAACTGAAGTTTCTCATCCCTGGAACCATTCTCGAAAATCTTTTCTGCAGCCTCTCGAAGGCATTCACATCCTTCCAAAAGTGTGCTGCTCAGAATTGGACACAATACTCCAGTTGAAGTCAAACCAGTGTTTTATAATGTTCATCATAACTTCCTTGAATCATAGAATCATAGAAATTTACAGCGGGAAGTAGGCCATTTTGGCCAATCGTGTCCGCGCCGGCTGATGAAGAGCTATCCAGACGAATCCCACTTTCCAGCTCTTTGTCCGTAGCCCTGTAGGTCATGGCACTAAGTGCACATCCAAGTATTTTTTAAATGTGGTGAGGCTTTCTGCCTCTACCACCCTTTCAGGCAGTGAGTTCCAGACCCCCACCACCCTCTGGGTGGAGAGATTACCCCTCTTATTTCCTGGAACATAAGAACATAAGAACATAAGAAATAGGAGCAGGAGTCAGCCATTTGGCCCATTGAGCCTGCTCCGCCTTTCAATAAGATCATGGCTGATCTGATCATGGATTCAGGTCCACTTCCCTGCCCGCTCCCCCTAATCCTTTACTCCCTTATCGCTAAAAAATCTGTCTATCTCCACCTTAAATATAGTCAACGACACAGCCTCCACAGCTCTCTAGGGCAGAACATTCCATAGATTTATAACTCTCTGAGAGAAGAAATTTCTCCTCATCTCTGTTTTAAATCGGCAGCCCCTTATTCTGAGACAATATCCCCTAGGTTTAGTTTCCCCTAGGGGTGGAAATAGCCTCTCTGCATCCAACTTGTCGAGCCCCCTCATTATCGTGTATGTTTCAATGAGATCACCTCATTCTTCTGAACTCCAATGTGTGTAGTTCCAACCTACTCAACCTATCCTCATAAGTCAACCAGCTCATCTCCGGAATTAATCTAGTGAACCTTCTCTGAACTGCCTCCAATGCAAGTATATCCTTCCTTAAATACGGAGACCAAAACTGTACGCATTACTCTAGGTGTGGCCTCACCAATACCCTGAACAGTTGTAGCAGGACTTCTCTGTTTTTATACTCTATCCCCTTGCAATAAAGGCCATCATTCCATTTGCCTTCCTGATTACTTGCTGTACCTGCATACTAACTTTTTGTGTTTCATGCACAAGGAACCCCAAGTCTCTCTGTACTGCAGCACTTTGCAATTTTTCTCCATTTAATTATAATTAGCTTTTCTATTATTTCTGCCAACGTGGATAACCTCACATTTTCCCACATTATACTCCATCTGCCAAATTGTTGCCCACTCAATTAGCCTGTTTATATCCGTTTGCAGATTGTTTGTGTCCTCCTACAAATTGCTTTCCCACCCGTCTTTGTGTCATCAGCAAACTTGGTTACATTACACTCGGTCCCTTCATCCAAGTCATTAATATAGATTGTAAATAGTTGAGGCCCCAGCACTGATTCCTGCGGCACCCCACTAGTCACTGTTTGTCAACTGGAAAATGATCCATTTATCCCAACTCTCTTTTCTGTTCGTTAGCCAATCCTCTATCCATGCTGATATATTACCCCCCAAATCCATGAGCTTTTATCTTGTGCAGTAACCTCTTATGTGGCACTTTATCGAATGCCTTCTGGAAATCCAAATACACCAAATCCACCGGTTCTCCCTTATCCACCCTGCTCGTTTCATCCTCACAGAAATCCAACAAATTAGTCAAATATGATTTACCTTTCATACAACCATGCTGACTCTGCTTGATTGAATCATGCTTTTCCAAATGCTTCCTGAATAATAGACTCCAGCATTTTCCCAACGACAGATTTTATGCGAACTGGTCTATAGTTTCCTGCTTTCCTCCTCTGAATCTCCCCCCAATTACTTTAAATCTATGCCCTCTGGTTATTGACCCCTCTGCCAAGGGAATCAGGTCCTTCCTATCCACTCTATCCAGGCCCCTCATAATTTTATACACCTCAATCAGGTCTCTGCTCAGCCTACCCTGGTCCAAAGAAAACTGACCCAGCATCTCCAATCTTTCTTCACAGCCAAAATTCTCCAGTCCAGGCAACATTCTGGCTAATCTTCTCTGCACCCTTTCCAGTGAAATCACATCTTTCCTGTAATGTGATGACCAGAACTGCACACGGTACCCAGCTGCAGCCTAACCAGTGCTTTGTTCAGTTCATGCAACACCTCCGAGCTCTTGTATTCCATGCCTCGACTTATAAAGGTAAGTATTCCATATGTCTTCTTAACCACCTTATCGACCTGGTCTGCTACCTTCAGGGATCTGTGGACTTGCACTCCAAAGTCCCTCTGTTCATCTACATTTCTCAGTGCCTTACCATTTAATATATATCCCCTTTCCTTGTTAGCCCTCCTCAAATGCATTGCCTCACACTTATCTGGATTGAATTCCATTTGCCACTGTTCTGCCCACCTGACCAATATATTAATATGTACCTGCAGTCCGCAGTTTTCTTCTTCATTATCAACCATACAGCTAATTTTAGTTTCATCTGCAAACTTCTTAATCATACCCCCAACATTCCATTCCAAACCATTGATATATAACACAAAAAGCAAGTGATCCAGACATGAGCCCTGTGGAACACTACTGGATGCAGCCTTCCAGTCAAAAAAGCACCCATCAACCATTACCCTTTGCTTCCTGGCTCTAAGCCAATTTTGGATCCAACTTGCCACTTTGCTCTAGATCCCATGGGCTTTTACTTTCGTGACCAATCTGCCCTGTCGGACCTTATCAAAAGTTTTGCTAAAATCCATATACACTACATCATATGCACTGCCCTCAACGACCCTCCTGGTTATCTCCTCGAAAAATTCAATCAAGTTAGTCAGACATGACCTTCTCTTAACAAATCCATGCTGAATGTCCTTGATTAATCCATATCTTTCCAAATGAAGATTTATCCTGTGCCTCAGGATTTTTTCCAATAATTTTCCCACCACTGATTGGCCTGTAATTACTTGGTCTATCCCTTTCTCCCTTTTTAAACAAAGGTACAACATTAGCAGTCCTCCAGTCCTCTGGCTCCACACCCTGTAGCCAGAGAGGACTGGAAAATAATGGTCAGAGCCTCTGCTATTTCCTCTTTTGCTTCTCAACAGCCTGGGATACATTTAATCTGGGCTGGGGATTTATACACTTTCAATGCTGCTAAGCCCCTTAATACTTCCTCTCCCACTATGTTTAACTCATCTAATATTTCACACACCTCCTCCCTCATTGGAAAGTCTGCATCGCCCCTCTCCTTTGTGAAAACAGATGCACAGTGTTCATTAAGAATCATCCCTACATCTTCTGCATCGACACACAGATTTCCTTTATGTTCTCTAATAGGCCCCACTCTTTCTCTAGTTATCCTCTTGCTCTTAATGTATTTTCAACCATCTTTGGGTTTTCCCTGATTTTACTTGCCAACATTCTTTCATGCTCTCTCTTTACTTTCCTGATATATTTTTTAATTGCACCCCTGCACTTCTTATACTCCTCTCATGTTTCTGCAGTACTGAGTTCTCGGTGCCTGTCATCAGCTTCCCTGCTTTTCTGTATCTTATCATGTATGTCCCTTGACATCAAGAGGGCTCTAGAATTGTTAGCCCCACCCTCTTTTTTTTTTAGGGGAACATACTTGCTCTGTACCCTCAGGATCTCCTCCTTGAATGCCTCCCACTGCTCTGACACTGATTTACCATCAAGTAGCCATTTTCAGTCCACTTTGGCCAAATCCCATCTCAGCTCAGCAAAATTGGCCTTAACCCAATTGAGAACTTTTATTCCTGGACCACCTTTGTTCTTTTCCATAACTACCCTAAATCTTAATGAATTATGATCACTTGCACCAAAATGCTTTCCCACTGATACCCCTTCCACCTGCCCCTCTTCATTCCCAAAACTAAGTCCAGAACTGCCCTTCCCTTATTGGGCTTGTTATGTACTGGCTAAAGAATTTTTCCTGAATGCATTTTAGGAATTCTGCACCTTCTGTACCATTCACACTACTTTTTTTCCCAGTTAATATTTGGGTAGTTGAAATCCCTCACTATTGCAGCTCTGTAGCTTTTGCACTTGCAGCAATTTGCCCACATATTTGTTCTTCTATCCCCCTCTGTTTGGGTGTCTATAGTTTACTCCCAGTGGTGAGATCACCCCTTTTTTGTTCTTCAGTTCAACACATATGGTCTCATTTGATGACCCCTCTAACATATTATTCCTTCTCACAGATGTAATTGTTTCTTTAATTAATATTGCCTTTTTTATCCCCCACGCTATCCCATCTGAAAACCCTGTAACCAGGAATGTTGAGCTGCCATACCTGCCCTTCTTTCAGCCATGTCTCAGTAATAGCTATAATATTATACTCCCAAGTGTCAATCTGTGCTCTCAGCTCATCTGCCTTATTCCCTATACTCCTTGCACTGAAGTATATACCATTTAGTGGTGCCAAACTCACTTGTTGTCTATTTTGCATCCCTTGTTTCCTCTGTCTTCCAAATTCAATTCCTGCTTTTCTGATCTTTTATATAATAACAACTTTATTACAGTGACTCATTTGTCCTTCCAATTATAATAAATGATATGCAAATAATAAAACCTGTTTTCCAGGCTCCGACCATCTCCGACAACACTCTCTGATCTCAGAGAGCAAAACAAGTCCTGGGGTGATCAGCTCCCGTCCTCCTGGTTCTATTCTTATACTGTAATACAACCTTGGCCTGTGCTACGCAATATGTAGGTTGTACGCTTGGCCGAGGCCACAGCTTCTAATCTTTTCACATTTGCCCCAATGCTACAAGCTTTGTTTATAGTACAGTAAGTGGTTAGGCCAAACCTTCCTCCTGTTCCCTCGTCCTGTTGTTCATGTCTGGAGACAAGATTAAGTTCCATTCTCTCACATTTGCTCTATGATGAAAAATGCTAAAAGAAAGAGATGCTGGAATAGATTGATTTTTTAAATGAAGGACTGCAGCTCAGCACCACCTTCTCAAGGGCAATTAGAGACGGGCAACACCCACATTCCGGGAATTAATTAAAAAATATACATTTCATAAAATTAGAAGATCAAATCAGTCACTGTAATAAAGCTTGTTATTCTGAAAACGACAGGTGCGTGAAGCATTAACAGAGTTACTGTGGTCAGACTAACAACCGTTTGTTGTGAAGGTAACCACGGAGAAACCCACTAACATTGTGTCCCTGGGTGGGCACCAGTTAAAAGTATGCAGATGACAGTGTTGATAGATTGGCTGGTTTCCCACAGGAGAAGGGATTAGCTTAAGCCTAATATAGGAAGGGGAAGGAAAGCACACAGGCGTGAATCACTCGTGGACTTTGGGTGAATGGGCCCACTGAATGAGAGGGTTAAGCGGTATTTGACCTTAGCCACCACTGTGCTCTTCGAGTGTATCAGCTTCACGGTCGTGATCTTTGGCTGGGCTTGTCTTCATACTGAAGGAGGATAAATATTTCTCCAATGTCTGTATCCCACTGCACAACTCGAGCAACCTCAAAGCGAGGGATGGCACCAGAGAGTGTCCGGGGATGGGGGGGCGGGGAGGTGGGGGGGCGGTGAGGGAGAGCGAGAATGAACGCAAGGAAAAAGTGCAAGAGTGAGAGTGAGAGCGATCAAAGGAGGGAGGGAGAGAGAGAGAGAGAAATCAAGCATGAGGACAAGGGAGAGGAAGGGAGAGAGAGAAGGAGGAAGCGAGAGGGAGACAGTGCAGCACTCCCTCAGTACTGCCTCCTCCAACAATGCAGCACTCCCTCAGTACTGTTCCACCAACAGTGCAGCGCTCCCTCAGTACTGTCCCATCAAAAGAGCAGCATTCCCTCAGTACTTCCCCTCTGACAGTGCAGTACTCCCTCAGTACTGCCCCTCCGACTGTGCAGCGCTCCCTCAGTACAGCAACACCGACAGTGCAGCGCTCCCTCAGTACTGCCCCTCCGACATTGCAGCACTCCCTCATTACTGCCCGTCTGACAGTGCAGCGCTCCCTCTGTCTGTGCAGCGCTCCCTCAGTATTGCCTCTCTGACAGTGCAGCGTTCCGTCAGTATTGCCCCTCTGACAGTGCAGCCCTCCCTCAGCACCGCCCCTCTGACAGTGCAGCAATCCCTCAGTACTGCCTCTCTGATAAAGCAGCATTCCCTCAGTACTTCCACTCTGACTGTGCCGCACTCCCTCAATTCTGCACCTCTGTCTGTGCAGTGCTTCCTCAGTACTGCCCCTCTGACAGTGCAGCGCTCCCTCAGTACTGCCCCTCCAAAAGTGCAGCACTCCCTCAGTACTGCCCCTCTGACAGTGCAGCGCTCCCTCAGTACTGTCCCTCTGACAGTGCAGCGCTCCCTCAGTACTGTCCCTCTGACAGTGCAGCACTCCCTCAGTACTGCCTCTGCATCAGTGCAGCAATGAACGGGCGGTTATATGGACGGTTGGGGTTGGAATATCACTATTTTGGGAAGGGAATTTATTTGAACCTTAAGGAAGTTTTGCAAAGGTAATATGACAAATATTTTTATCTGTGGGGCCCTGTATCTTTCAGCATCAATGTGATGTGTTATATTTTTATCTTGTCTCATTCATGTTTTCTTTTGCCCCACCAAATGTTCTGTATTTCAGCAAAAGTGAAATGGGTAGTGAGAGAGAGAGAGAGAGAAGAAGAAAGTGAGGGAGAAATAAAGGGAGGGAGAGAGTGAGAGAGAAAGAGAGGAGAGAGAAAGAAAGACAGTATTGAAGGGCAGTACATTTGCCACAATTGTGGTGATATGCAAAATTATCCACTTTGGTAGAAAAAAATAGAAAACTAGAGTATTTTTTAAATGGTGAGAGATTGGGAAATGTTGGTGTTCAGAGGGATCTGGGTATCCTTGTACACGGATCATTGAAAGTTCACCTGCAGGTACAGCAAGAAATTAAGAACGCAAATGGTATGTTGGCTAGATGTCTTACTACAATTATGTAGGGCCCTGGTGAGACGGCACCTGGAGCATTGTGTACAGTTTTAATTGTTAACAATTGTACATCCCTGTCTGGAGTAAAAGTAAAATGTGGAAGGTGGCTCAACCGTGGCTACAAGGGAAATTAAGGATTGTGTTCAATCCAAGGAAGAGGCATATAAATTGGCCAGATAAAGAAGCAAACCTGAGTACTGGGAGAAATTTAGAATTCAGAAGAGGAGGACAAAGGATTTAATTAAAAGGGGGAAAATAGAGTATGAGAAGAAGCTTGCTGGCAACATAAAAACTGACTGCAAAAGCTTCTATAGATATGTGAAGAGAAAAAGATTAGTGAAGACAAATGTCGGTCTGTTGCAGTCAAATTCAGGTGAATTTATAATGGGGAAGCAAGAAATGGAAGACCAGTTCAACAAATACTTTGGTTCTGTCTTCACAAAGGAAGACACAAATAACCTTCCGGAAATACTCGAGGACCGAGCGTCTAGAGAGAAGGAGGAACTGAAGGAAATCCTTATTAGGTGGGAAATTGTGTTCGGGAAATTGATGGGTTTGAAGGCCAATAAATCCCCGGGGCTGAATATTCTGCATCCCAGAGTACTTAAGGAAGTGGCCCGAGAAATAGTAGATGCATGGGTGATCATTTTCCAACAGTCTATTGACTCTGGATCAGTTCCTATGGACTGGAGGGTAGCTAATGTAACACCACTTTTTTAAAAAGGAGAGAGAGAAAACGGGTAATTATAGACCGGTTAGCCTGACATCAGTAGTGGGGAAAATGTTGGAATCAATTATTAAAGATGAAATAGAAGTGCATTTGCAAAGCAGTGACAGGATCGGTCCAAGCTGGCATGGATTTATGAAAGGGAAATCATGCTTGACAAATCTTCTAGAATTTTTTGAGGATGTAATGAATGGTATGGACAAAGGAGAACCAGTGGATGTGGTGTATTTGGACTTTCAAAAGGCTTTTGACACGGTCCCACACAAGAGATTAGTGTGCAAAATTAAAGCACATGTTATTGGAGGTAATGTAATGACGTGGATAGAGAACTCATTGGCAGACCGGAAGTCGAGAGTTGGGATAAATGGGTCCTTTTCAGAATGGCAGGCAGTGCCTAGTGGGGTGCCGCAGGACTCAGTGCTGGGACCCCAGCTCTTTACAATATACATCAATCATTTTAGATGAAGGAATTGAGTGTAATATCTCCAAGTTTGCAGATGACACTAAGCTGGGTGGTGGTGTGAGCTGTGCGAAGGATGCTAAGAGGCTGCAGGATGACATGGACAGGTTTGGTGAGTTGGCAAATGCATGGCAGATGCAGTATAATGTGGATAAATGTGAGGTTATCCAATTTGGTAGCAAAAACACGAAGGCAGAATATTATCTGAACGGCGGCAGATTAGGAAAAAGGGAAGTGCAACGAGACCTGGGTGTCATGGTACATCAATCATTGAAAGTTGGCATGCAGTTACAGCAGGTGGTGAAGAAGACAAATGGTATGTTGGCCTTCATAGCTAGTGGATTTGAGTATAGGAGCAGGGAGGTCTTACTTTAGTTGTACAGGGCCTTGGTGAGACCTGACCTGGAATATTTTGTTCAGTTTTGATTTCCTAATCTGAGGAATGACGTTCTTGCTATTGAGGGAGTGCAGCGAAGGTTCATCAGACTGATTCCCGGGATGGCAGGACTGACATATGAGGAGAGACTGGATCGACTGGGCCTGAATTCACTGGAGTTTAGAAGGATGAGAGGGGATCTCATAGAAACATATAAAATTCTGACAGGACTGGACAGGTTAGATGCAGGAAGAATGTTCCCGATGTTGGGAAGTCCAGAACCAGGGGATACAGTCTAAGGATAAGGGGTAAGCCATTTAGGACTGAGATGAGGAGAAACTTCTTCACTCAGAGAGTTGTTAACCTGTGGAATTCCCTACCGCAGAGAGTTGTTGATGCCAGTTCATTGGATATATTCAAGAGGGAGTTAGATATGGCTCTTACGGATAAAGGGACCAAGGGGTATGGAGAGAAAGTAGGAAAGGAGTACTGAGGTGAATGATCTGGCTGGGGAGTCTAGAAACAGTGGTCACCGTCTCAGAATAAGAGGTTGGCCATTTAGGACTGAGATGAGGAGAAATCTCTTCACTCCGAGGGTGGTAAATCTTTGGAATTCTCTACCCCAGAGGGCTATGGAGACTCAGTAGTTGAGTGTATTCAAGACCGAGATTGATAGATATTTGAATATTAAGGAAATCAAAGGATCTGTGGATAGTGCAGGAAAATTAAGTTGAGGTAGAGGATCAGCCATGATCTTATTGAATGGTGGAGCAGGCTCGAGGGGCCAAATGGCCTACTCCTGCTCCTAATTCTTATGTTCTTATGATTATCCTCCCATGAGCGAATGATCATTTTCAGAAAGTATAATCGAGCCCACGGAATTCTTTCCAGCAATGTTGCAATTTAGCCCAACAGATCCATGCCAGTGTTTATGCTCCACACGGGACTTCTCCCACCACACTTTATCTCACCCCGTCAAGCTATAGAAACATAGAAAATATCCTTCAATTCCTTTCTCCCATTTGTGAATATCCAGCTTCTTTTTGTATCTCACCTCAACCATGAGTTCCTCATTCTCACCCCTCCCTGGGTAAAATCGAGAATCACTGAACAGGATTCTCCACATTCCTTTCGGAGTGTAACCAACGTCTGACGTCTCATGAGGGTGGGACAGTACTGGGAGGGTCAGTACTGAGTGAGCGCTGTCCTGTCGGAGGATCAGTACTGAGCGAGCGCTGAATCGTCGGAGGGTCAGTAGTGAGGGAGCACTGCACTGTTGTAGGGTCAGTACTGAGGGATCACTGCACTGTTGTAGGGTCAGTACTGAGGGATCACTGCACTGTTGTAGTGTCAGTACTGAGGGAGCACTGCACTGTTGTAGGGTCAGTACTGAGGGATCACTGCACTGTTGTAGTGTCAGTACTGACGGAGCACTGCACTGTTGGAGGGTCAGTGCTGAGGGAGCACTGCACTGTTGTACGGTCAGTAGTGAGGGAGCACTGCACTGTTGTTGGGTCAGTACTGAGGGATCACTGCACTGTTGTAGGGTCAGTACTGAGGGATCACTGCACTGTTGTAGTGTCAGTACTGAGGGAGCACTGCACTGTTGGAGGGTCAGTGCTGAGGGAGCACTGCACTGTTGTAGTGTCAGTACTGAGGGAGCACTGTACTGTTGGAGGGTCAGTACTGAGGGAGCACTGCAGTGTTGTAGGGTCAGTACTGAGGGATCACTGCACTGTTGTAGTGTCAGTACTGAGGGAGCACTGCACTGTTGTCGGGTCAGTGCTGAGGGAGCACTGCATTGTTGTAGTGCCAGTACTGAGGGAGCACTGCACTGTTGTCGGGTCAGTACTGAGGGAGCGCTGCACTGTTGTTGGGTCAGTACCAAGCGAATGCTGCACTGTTGGAAGGTTAGTACTGAGGGACGCTACACTCTTGTAGGGTCAATACTGAGGAAACGCTGCACTGTTGTAGGGTCAGTACAGAGGGACGCTGCACTGTTGTAGGGTCAGTACTGAGGGAGCACTGCACTGTTGTAGGGTCAGTACTGAGGGAGCACTGCACTGTTGTTGGGTCAGTACCAAGCGAATGCTGCACTGTTGGAAGGTTAGTACTGAGGGACGCTACACTCTTGTAGGGTCAATACTGAGGAAACGCTGCACTGTTGTAGGGTCAGTACAGAGGGACGCTGCACTGTTGTAGGGTCAGTACTGAGGGAGCACTGCACTGTTGTAGGGTCAGTACTGAGGGAGCACTGCACTGTTGTAGGGTCAGTAGTGAGGGAGCACTGCACTGTTTTTGGGTCAGTACTGAGGGAGCACTGCACTGTTGTAGGGTCAGTACTAAACGAACGCTGCACTGTTGTAGGGTCAGTACTGAGGGACGCTGCACTGTTGTAGGGTCAATACTGAGGAAAAGCTGCACTGTTGTAGGGTCAGTACTGAGGGAGCACTGCACTGTTGTAGGGTCAGTACTGAGGGAGCACTGCACTGTTGTAGGGTCAGTACTGAGGGAGCACTGCACTGTTGTAGGGTCAGTACTGAGGAACGCTGCACTGTTGTAGGGTTAGTACTGAGGGATGCTGCACTGTAGGAAATGCTGTCTTTCAGGATTTTAAACCAAAGTCCCATCTATCCCCTTGGACGTTATTGGAAGAAGATCAGGAGAAGAGGTTTCCCCCATATCCCGGGACCCAATATTTATCCTCAACCAACATCAATATTAACAGATTACCTGGTCATTGATCACATTGCTGTTTGAGGGTTCTTGCTGTGTGCAAATTGGCTGCGGCGTTTCCTTCATTACAACAATGAATACATTTCAAAAAGTAGGTCATTGATTGTACAGCGATTGGGATGTCCTGAGGTGGTGAAAGGCACTGTAGAAAAGGGGGCTCTTTCTCTCAGGCACTGGATCAGGAACCTCCCAGGTTATCAAAGGACATTTTACAAGACTCGGGGTCAATGGCACCGTTGAACAAGAAGGTCAAGCAGTATTTGACCTTTGAACATAAGAACATAAGAACATAAGAATTAGGAACAGGAGTAGGCCATCTAGCCCCTCGGGCCTGCTCCACCATTCAACAAGATCATGGTTGATCTGGCCGTGGACTCAACTCCACTTACCCGCCTGCTCCCCATAACCCTTAGTTCCCTTATTGGTTAAAAATCTATCTATCTGTGATTTGAATACGTTCAATGAGCTAGCCTCAACTGCTTCTTTGGGCAGAGAATTCCACAGATTCACAACCCTCTGGGAGAAGAAATTCCTTCTCAACTCGGTTTTAAATTGGCTCCCCCGTATTTTGAGGCTGTGCCCCCTAGTTCTAGTCTCCCCGACCAGTGGAAACAACCTCTCTGCCTCTATCTTGTCTATCCCTTTCATTATTTTAATGTTTCTACAAGATCACCCCTCATCCTTCTGAACTCCAACGAGTAAACACCCAGTCTACTCAATCTATCATCATAAGGTAACCCCCTCATCTCGAGAATCAGCCTAGTGAATCGTCTCTGTAACCCCTCCAAGGCTAGTATATCCTTCCTTAAGTAAGGTGACCAAAACTGCACGCAGTACTCCAAGTGTGGCCTCACCAATACCCTATACAGTTGCAGCACGACCTCCCTGCTTTTGTACTCCATCCCTCTCGGAATGAAGGCCAACATTCCATTCGCCTTCCTGATTACCTGCTGCACCTGCAAACTAACATTTTGGGATTCATGCACAAGGACCTCCAGGTCCCTCTGCACCGCAGCATGTTGTAATTTCTCCCCATTCAAATAATATTCAATTTTAGTGTTTTTTTTTTCCAAGGTGATTGACCTCACTTTTTCCGACATTGTATTCCATCTGCCAAACCTTAGCCCATTCGCTTAACCTATCTAAATCTCTTTGCAGCCTCTCTGTGTCCTCTACACAACCCGCTTTCCTACTAATCTTTGTGTCATCTGCAAATTTTGTTGCACTACACTCTGTCCCCTCTTCCAGGTCATCTATGTATATTGTAAACAGTTGTGGTCCCAGCACCGATCCCTGTGGCACACCACTAACCACCGATTTCCAACCCAAAAAGGACCCATTTATCCCGACTCTCTGCTTTCTGTTAGCCAGCCAATTGTCGATCCATGCTAATATATTTCCTCTGACTCCGCATACCTTTATCTTCTGCCACCGGGCTCTTCGAGTGTATCAGCTTCACGGGCGTGATCTTTGGCTGGGCTTCCCTCATCTTTGTACTGAAGAAGGAAGAATATTTCTCCGACCTTTGTGTCCCACTGCACAACTCCAGCGACCCCGGAGCAAGGAATGGCACCAGTGAGTATCTGTGGGATGAGGGAAGGGAGGGGGGAAGGGAAAGAGTGAGAGGGAGTGACGGAGCATGGAATGGCACCAGTAAGTGTCCGAAGGGAGGGCGAGAGAGAGGGAGAGAGAAAGGGGTGACAGAGAAAGGGACAGAGAGTGAGGGAGAGAGAGAGGCACAGAGAGAGAGAAGGACAGAGAAAGAGAGAAAGGGGTGACAGAGAGAGACAGACAGAGAGAGAGGGAGACAGACAGAGAGAGAGAGGGACAGACAGACAGAGAGAGAGACAGACAGAGAGAGAGAGGGAGACAGAGGGAGAGAAAAAGGGACAGCGAGAGAGAGAGGGAGACAGAGAGAGAGAAAGGAGGGACAGAGAGAGAGCAGGAGAGAGAGAGAGTGAGGGAGAGGGACAGAGAGAGCTGGACAGAGAAAGAGAGAGAGGGACACAGAGAGAAAGGGGTGGCAGAGAGAGAGAGGGACAGAGAGAGAGAGAGGGACAGAGAGAGAGAGAAACAGAGAAAGAGCGAGGAGAGGGACAAAGAGAGGGACAGAGAAAAAGAGTGACAGAGAGAGAAGGACAGAGCAAACTATATCAGTATGAGGGGTGACTTGGCTAAGGTAGATTGGGAAACTACATTAACAGGTATGATGGTAGACAAGCAATGGCTAGCATTTAAAGATCTAATACATCATTTACAACAAATATACATTCCTTTAAGACACAAAAACCTCACTGGAAAACTGGTTAAACATGGCTAACAAGAGATGTTAAAACTAGTATTAGATCGAATGAAGAGGCTTATAATGGTGCTAAAAAGACTAATAAGCCTGAGGATTAGGAGGATTTTAGAATTCAGCAAAGGAGGACCAAGAAATTGATCAGGAAAGAGAAAAAGAATATGGGAGTAAATTAGGAAGAGACATAAAAGCAGATTGTAACCATTTCTATAGGTATGTAAATAGGAAGAGATAAGTGAAGGGAATGATATAGGTAGAAAGAGGGGTGAGGTCCTGCAGGCAGAGTTTAGGGAGCTAGGAGAAAGATTAAAAAGCAGGACCTCAAAGGTAGCAATCTCCGTGTTACTCCCGGAGCCACGTGCTAGTGAGTACAGAAATAGGAGGATAGAGAAGATGAATATGTGGCTGGAGAGATGGTGCATACGGGAGGGCTTTAGATTCCTGAGGCATTGGGACTGTTTCTGGGGGAGATGGGACCTGTACAAGCCGGACAGGTTGCTCCTCAATATACCCACGACCAATATCCTCGCGGGAGGTTTTGCTATCCTTATTGGGGATGTTTAAATTAGCTTGGCAGGAGGATGGGAACTGGAGAATAGATTCAGTGGGAAGAGAAGTAAAGCTGGAATTGGGCAGCAGAGTAGTATAAATAGAAAATGAATTTGGAAGACAGATGAAACAAGGGCTGGAAAATAGACAACAGGGGAGTTTGGCAATACTAAATGTTATATACATCAATGCAAGGAGTATGGGAAATAAGGCAGATGAGTTGAGAGCACAGATTGACACTTGGGAGTACGATATTATAGCTATTACTGAGACGTGACTGAAAGAAGGGCAGGTATGGCAGCTCAACTTTCCTGGTCACAGGATTTTCAGATGGGATAGAGAGGGGGGTAAAATAGGAGGGGATGTTGCAGTATTGATTAAAGAAACAATCACAGCTGTGAGAAGGGATGATATGTTCGAGGAGTCATCAAATGAGGCCACATGGGTCGAATTAAAGAACAAAAAAGGGGCGATCACAATACTGGGAGTGATGTATAGACCCCCAAGCAGTCAGAGGGAGATAGAAGATCAAATATGTGAGCAAATTGCTGTGAAGTACAAAATCTATAGAGCTGTAACAATGTAAGATTTCAACTATGCTAATATTAACTTGGAACAAGGTAGTGTGAATGGTACAGAGGGTGCGAAATTCCGAAAATGTATTCAGGAGAAATTCTTCAGTCAGTACATAACAAGCCCAACAAGGGAGGGGCGGTTCTGTACTTGGTTTTGGGGAATGAAGAGGGGCAAGTGGAAGGGGTATCATTGAGAGAGCATTTTAGTGTCAATGATCATAATTCAATAAGAGTTACGGTAGTTATGGAAAAGCAAAAACGGGGACTGAAATATCCTTACTATACAGTACAAATGCACAAGAGGCCCATGCTTGAGAGAAGGTCACTCTGTGACCAGTAACCTTTATTGACTAGACCTCAAGTGATGAAGGTGGATGGAGCTTCCCCTTTTATACCTGGAAGTCCAGGTTAGGAGTGTCTCCCACAGGTTCACCACCTAGTGGTCAATGTTCTCATGGTGTACAACTTAGATCAGTGCAGACATGGGTTACAATGATGGTTGAATACATGACACCACCTCCCCGCCAAAGTCTCATCTAACCTGTCCAATCCCGTTAGAATCTTGTAAGTTTCTATGAGATCCCCTCTCATCCTTCTAAACTCCAGTGTATAAAGGCTCAGTTGATCCAGTCTCTCCTCATATGTCAGTCCCGCCATCCCGGGAATCAGTCTGGTGAACTTTCGCTGCACTCCCTCAATCGCAAGAGTGTCCTTCCTCAGATTAGGAGACCAAAACTGACAGAATATTCCAGATGAGGCCTCACCAAGGCCCTGTACAATTGCAGTAAGACCTCCCTGCTCCTATAATCAAATCCCCTAGCTATGAAGGCCAACATACCATTTGCCTTCTTCACCGCCTGCTGTACTTGCATGCCACCATGACACCCAGGTAACGTTGCACCTCCCCCTGTCCTAATCTGCCACCATTCAGATAATATTCTGCCTTTGTGTTTTTGCCCCCAAAGTGGATAAACTCACATTTGTCCAAATTATACTGCATCTGCCATGCATTTGCCCACTCACCTAACCTGTCCAAGTCACCCTGCAGCTTTTTAGCGTCCTCCTCACAGCTCACACCGCCACCCAGCTTAGTGTCATCTGCAAACTTGGAGATATTACACTCAATTCCTTCATCTAAATCATTGATATATATTGTAAATAGCTGGGGTCCCAGCACTGAACCTTGCGGTACTTTACTAGTCACTGCCTGCCATTCTGAAAAGGACCCGTTTATCCCGACTCTCTGCTTCCTGTCTGCCAACCAGTTCTCTATTACCGCCAATACCATGTGCTTTGATTTTGCACACCAATCTCTTGGCAAAAGCCTTTTGAAAGTCCAAATACACCACATCCACTGGTTCTCCCTTGTCCAACCTACTAGTTACATTCTCAAATAATTCCAGAAGATTTATCAAGCATGATTTCCCTTTCATAAATCCATGCTGACTTGGACTGATCCCGTCACTGCTTTCCAAATGTACTGCTATTTCATCTTTAATAATTGATTCCAACATATTCCCCACTACTGATGTCAGGCTAACCAGTCTATAATTACCCGTTTTCTCTCTGAAGGGGTAGTCATGTTTGACAAATTTGCATTAATTCTTTGAGGATGTAACGAACAGGGTGGATAAAGGGGAACCAGTGGATGTGGTGTATTTGGACTTCCAGAAGGCATTTGACAAGGTGCCACATAAAAGGTTACTGTACAAGATGTGCAGATGTTCATGGTGTTGGGGGTAATATATTAGCATGGATAAGGGATTGGATAACTAAAAGAAAACAGAGTCGGGATAAATGGTTCATTCTTTGGTTGGCAATCAGTAACTAGTGGGTGCCGCAGGGATAAGTGCTGGGTCCCCAACTATTTACAATCTATATTAACTACTTGGAAGAAGGGTTTAACGAAGGCAAGTTTGCTGATGATACAAAAATGTGAGGAAAAGCAATGTGTGAGGAGGACACAAAAAATCTGCAAAAGGACATAGACAGGCTAAGTGAGTGGGCAAAAATTTGGCAAATGGAGCATAATGTTGGAAAGCGTGAGGTCATGCATTTTGGCAGAAAAAAAATCAAAGAGCAAGTTATTATTTAAATGGAGAAAGATTGCAAAGTGCAGCAATGCAGCAGGACCTGGGGGTACTTGTGCATGAAACACAGAAGGATAGTATGCAGGTACAGCAAGTGATCAGGAAGGCCAATGGAATATTTGCCTTTATTGCAAAGGGGATGAAGTATAAAAGCAGGGAAGTCTTGCTGCAGCTGTACAGGGTGTTGGTGAGGCCACACCTGGAATACTGTGTGTTGTTTTAGTTTCCATATTTACAAAAGGATATACTTGCTTTGTAGGCGGTTCAGAGAAGATTCACTAGGTTGATTCCAGAGATGAGGCGGTTGACTTATGAGGAAAGGTTGAGTAGGTTGGGCCTCTATTCATTGGAATTCAGAAGAATGAGAGGTGATCTTATTGAAACATATAAGATTATGAGGGGGCTTGACAAGGTGGACGCAGAGAGGATGTTTCCACTGATGGGGGAGACTAGAACTAGAGGGCATAATCTTAGAGTAAGGGGCTGCCCATTTAAAACTGAGATGAGGAGAAATTTCTTCTCCTCTCAGCGGGTTGTAAATCTGTGGAATTCGCTGCCTCAGAGAGCTGTGGAATCTGGGACATTGAATAAATTTATGACAGAAATAGACAGTTTCTTAAAGGATAAGGGGATAACCGGTTATGGGGAGCCAGCAGGGAAGGGCACCTGAGTCAATGATCGGATCAGCCATGATCGTATTTAATGGCGGAGCAGGCTCGAGGGTCCGTATGGCCTACTTCTGCTCCTATTTCTTATGTTCTTATGTTGGTAGGATTCATAATGAATACTTTGCATCCATTTTCACAGAAGAGAGGGGCAATGCATTCAGGGAGGAGGAGTGCGAAATATTTGATGAAATAAACATAGTGAGAGAGGAAGTATTAAGGGACATTGCAGCTTTGAAAGTGGATAACTACCAAGGCCTGAATGAAATGCATCCCCGGCTGTTAAGAGAAGGAAAAGGGGAAATAGCAGAGGCTCTGACCATCATTTTCCAATCCTCTCTGGCTACAGGTGTGGTGCCGAAGGACTGGAGGATGGCTAAAAAGCGATAGGATAAATTTTCAATTGCAAAGACATGGATTAATCAAGGACAGTCAGCATGGATTTGTCGAGGGAAGGTCGTGTCTGCCGAACTTGATTGAATTTTCCGAGGAGGTAATGAGTAAGGTCAATGAGGACAGTGTATATGATGTAGTGAATAATGGATGTCAGCAAAGTATTTGATAAGATCCCACATGGCAGACTGGTTACGAAAGTGAAAGCCCATGGGATCCAGGGTAAAGTGGCAAGTTGGATCCAAAATTGGCTCAGAGGCAGGAAGTGTTGTGTGTCTGTAAAGCATGCACTCCCATGTTCCACCACCAGCGAGTGCATTCCCTGAAGTCCCAAGGGATACCAGCTAATATAAGCCGGCCCCTAAGGCCTGTTCCTCACTCTGGAGTTTCTTATTAAAGACTGATGTCACGGTTACTTTAGCCTCCCTGTGTGCAGTCTCATCTGTGTTAGGAACACAATAACTGGTGACGAGTATACGAATCCAACGCAATGATGCAGCAAACTGTGGGCATCCTGTAGGGTAAGGACTGCGAAGCCTATGTCGAATGGCTAGACCAGTACTTTGTAGCCAACGAGTTGGATGGAGGAGGAAGTGCTGCAAAAAGAAGAGCGGTCCTTCTCACGATCTGCGGGGCACCGACCTACAGCCTCATGAAGAATCTTCTGGCTCCGGTGAAACCCACAGATAAGTCATATGAGGAGCTGTGTACACTGGTTCGGGAGCACCTTAACCCAAGGGAGAGCGTGCTGATGACGAGGTATCGGTTCTACATGTGCCAGTGATCTGAAGGTCAGGAAGTGGCGAACTACGTCGCCGAGCTAAGGCGACTTGCAGGACAATGTGAGTTTGATGGCTACCTGGAGCAAATGCTCAGAAACTTTTTTGTACTGGGCATTGGCCACGAGACCATCCTCCAAAAACTTTTGACTGTAGAGACACCGACCCTCAGTCAGGCCATTGCGATAGCACAGGCGTTTATATCCACCAGTGATAACACCAAACAAATCTCTCAGCCCACAAGTGCTAGCAATGTTCATAAATTAACTGGAACTGTGTTTGCGAGCAGAAATGTACAGGGTATAAACCACGAGTCTGCAACTGCCAGCAGGCCTCAGGTGACCCAGATGACTCAGAGTCCGCAACAAAGAATGAATCCAAGGCAATTCACACCTTGTTGGTGTTGTGGAGGCTTCCATTCAGCCTATTCATGCCGCTTCAAAGGATATGTTTGCAAGAGCTGTGGAACAATGGGGCACCTCCAACGAGCTTGCAGAGGAGCTGCAAGCTCTGCAAAACCTGCTAACCATCACGTGGCAGAGGTCCATAGTGGATCAAAGCAATTTCAAGCCTCAGAGAGAGGAGGCAGATGCTGAAGTACATGGGATGCACACATTTTCGACGAAATGTCCACCTATAATGCAAAGTGTAAAATTGAATGGCTTACCTGTAGCCATGGAACTGGACACTGGCGCTAGCCAATCCATCATGAGTAAAAAGATGTTTGAGAGACTGTGGTGCAACAAGACACTCAGACCAGCCCTGAGCCCCATCCACACGAAACTGAGAATGTACACCAAAGAGCTTATCACTGTCCTGGGCAGCGCCATGGTCAAGGTCACCTACAAGGGCACGGTGCATGAACTGCCACTCTGGATTGTCCTGGGCGATGGTCCCACACTGCTTGGAAGGAGCTGGCTGGGCAAAATCTGCTGGAACTGGGATGACATCACAAGTCGATGAGGCCTCATGTACCCAGGTTCTTAACAAATTTCCTTCCCTTTTTGAGCCAAGCATTGGAAACTTTTCTGGGGCGAAGGTGTGGATCCACTTGGTCCCAAAGGCACGACCCATTCACCACAAGGCGCGAGCGGTACCTCACATGATGAGGGAGAGAGTGGAAATCGAGCTGGACAGGCTGCAACGCGAGGGCATCATCTCCCCAGTGGAATACAGCGAGTGGGCCAGCCAGATTGTTCCAGTGCTCAAAAGTGATGGCACGGTCATGATTTGCGGCGATTATAAAGTAACCATGAATCGTTTCTCGTTACAGGACCAATACCCGCTACCTAAGGCAGATGACCTATTTGCAACACTGGCAGGAGGCAAGACGTACACCTAACTCGACTTGACTTCGGCCTACATGACGCAGGAGCTGGAGGAGTCTTCGAAGTGCCTCACCTGCATCAACACGCACAAGGGACTGTTCATCTACAACAGATGCCCGTTTGGAATTCGGTCGGCTGCAGCGATCTTCCAGGGAAACATGGAGAGACTACTCAAGTCGGTACCACGCACGGTGGTTTTTCAGGATGACATATTGGTCACGGGTCCGGACACCGTCGAGCATCTACAAAACCTGGAGGAGGTCCTCCAGCAACAGGATCACGTCGGGCTGCGGCTGAAGAGGTCGAAATGTGTCTTCATGGCAACGGAAGTGGAGTTTTTGGGGAGAAAGATCGCGGCGGACGGCATTCGGCCCACAGATGCCAAGACAGAGGCTATCAGGAATGCACCCAGGCCACAGAATGTCACGTAGCTGCGGTCGTCAAAGGGATTCCTCAACTATTTTGCTAACTTCCTACCGGGGTTAAGCACCCTCTTAGAGCCCCTTCATGTGTTATTGCGTAAAGATGAGAACTGGGTATGGGGAAAAAAACAAGTAATTGCTTTTGAGAAAGCCAGAAACATTTTATGCTCCAACAAGCTGCTTGTATTGTATAGCCCGTGTCAAAGACTTGTGCTAGCATGTGATGCTTCGTCGTACGGAGTTGGGGATGTATTACAACAAGTTAATGTTGTGGGGAAGTTGCAACCTGTTGCCTATGCTTCCAGGAGCTTGTCTAAGGCCGAGAGGGCTGACAGCATGATTGAGAAAGAGGCATTAGCTTGTGTGTTCCGGGTAAAAAAAATGCATCAGTAACTGTTTGGCCTCAAATTTGAGCTGAAAAACCGATCACAAGCCCCTTATATTCCTGTTCACTGAAAACAAGGGGATAAATACTAATGCCTCAGCCCGCATACAAAGGTGGGCAACCGTGCTATCAGCGTATAACTATACCATCCACCATAGACCAGGCACCAAGAACTGTGCGAATGTTCTCAGTCGGCTACCATTGCCCACCACGGGGTTGGAAATGGCACAGCCTGCAAACTTATTGATGGTGGCATGGCCCGCAGACTTGTAGATGGTCATGAAAGCGTTTGAAAATGATAAATCACCTGTCACGGCCCGCCAGATTAGGACTTGAACCAGCTAGGATTCTCTACTGTCCCTTGTAAAAAAACTGTGTACTGCATGGGAGCTGGGCCAGCATCCAAGTTGAAATGCAAGAGCCAATCCAGCCATTCCAGTGGCGAAAGGACGAGCTGTCCATTCAGGCAGACTGCCTGTTGTGGGGTAACCGCGTAGTGCTACCCAAAAAGGGCAGGGAGATGTTCATCTCGGATCTCCACACCACACACCTGGGCATAGTAATGATGAAAGCGATAGCCAGATCCCACAAGTGGTGGCCCGGTATCGACTCTGACTTCGAGTCCTGTGTACGGCAATGCAGCGTATGTGCTCAGTTGAGCAACGCGCCCAGAGAGGCACCACTAAGTTTGTGGTCCTGGCCCTCAAGACCATGGTCGAGAATCCATGTCAACACTGTGGGCCCGTTTCTCGGTAAAATGTTCCTGGTGGTGGTGGATCCTTTTTCAAAATGGATTGAATGTGAAATAATGTTGGGAAGCACCATCACCGCCGCCATTGAAAGCCTGAGGGCCATGTTTGCCACCCACGGCCTGCCTGACATACTGGACAGTGACAACGGGCCATGTTTCACCAGTGCCGAATTGAAAGAATTCATGACTCCCAATGGGATCAAACATGTCACCTCGGCCGCATTTAAACCAGCCTCCAATGGGCAGGCAGAGCAGGCAGTACAAACAATCAAACAGAGCCTCAAACGAGTCGCAGAAGGCTCACTCCAACCCCGCCTGTCCCAAGTACTGCTCAGCTACCGCACGAGACCCCACTCGCTCACAAGGGTGCCCCCGGCTGAGCTACTCATGAAAAGGACACTTACAACCAGACTCTCGCTGGTTCACCCCAACCTGCATGATCAGGTAGAGAGCAGATGGCAGCAACAAAATGTAAATGATGGTCGCTTCACTGTGTCATGGGAAATTGATCTGAATGACCCTGTGTATGTGCTAAACAATGGACATGGTCCCAAGTGAATCGCGGGCACGGTGATAGCTAAAGAAGGGAGTAGGGTGTTTGTAGTCAAACTAGACAATGGACAAATTTGCAGAAAGCACCTGGACCAAACGAGGCTGCAGTTCACAGACTGCCCTGAACAACCCAAAGCAGACACCACATTTTTTGAGCCCACAACACACACCCAAAGGATCAACGACACCACGCCGGACCAGGAAATCGAACCCATCATGCCCAACATCCCAGAAAGGCCAGGATCACCCAGCAGCCCTGCATGGCCAACAACACGCCAGCCCAGCGAGGGCACAGCCAACACACCAGAACAGACATTTTTACTGAGGCAGTCCACCAGGGAAAGAAAGGCTCCCGACTGCCTCACTATTAAATAGTTTTCACTTTGACTTTGGCAGGGAGTGATATTGTGTAACTGTAAAGCATGCACTCCCATGTTCCACCACCAGAGAGCGCATCCCATGAAGTCCCAAGGGATCCCAGCATTCCTTGGGAGCACTGTATATAAGCTGGCCTCTAAGGCCTGTTCCTCACTCTGGAGTGTCTTATTAAAGACTGAGGTCACTGTTACTTTGACCTCCCTGTGTGCAGTCTCATCTGTGTTAAGAACACAATAGGAAGCAAATGGTAATGGTTGATGGGTATTTTTGTGACTGGAAGGTTTTATCCAGTGGGGTTCTGCAGGGCTCAATACTGGATCCCTTGCTTTTTGTAGTATATATCAATGACTTGGATTTAAATGTTGTGGGTATGCTTAAGAAGTTTACAGATGACACTAAAATAGGCTCTGTGGTTGATAATGAAGAAGAAAGCTGCAGACTGCAGGAAGGTATCAATGTACTGGTCAGGTGGACAGAACAGTGGCAAATGGAATTCAATCCGGATAAGTGTGAGGTGATGCATTTGGGGATGGCTAACAAGGAAAGGGAATATATATTAAATGGTACAAGGAACAAAGGGACCTTGGAATGCAGGTCCACAGATCCATGAAGGTAGCAGGTCAGGTAGATAAGGTGGCTGAAGAGGAGGTTAATGCAATAGTAAAGAAGGACATTAGCTTGGATGATGTGGAATCTATATGAGTACAGCTGCGAAACACCAAAGGCCAGAAAACGTTAGTAGGAGTTGTGTAGAGACCACCAAACTGTAGTAGGGAGGTTGGGGATGGCATCAAACAGTTAATTAGGGATGCGTGCAATAAAGGTACAGCAGTTATCATGGGTGACTTTAATCTACATATCGATTGGGGTAACCAAACTGGTAGCAGTACTGTGGAGGAGGATTTCCTGGAGTGCATAAGGGATGGTTTTCTTGACCAATATGTCGAGGAACCAACCAGAGAGCAGGTCATCCTAGACTGGGTCTTGTGTAATAAGAGAGGATTAATTAGCAATCTGGTCGTGCGAGGCCCCTTGGGGAAGAGTGACCCTAATATGGTAGAATTCTTCATTAAGATGGAGAGTGACACAGTTAATTCGGAGACGAGCGTCCTCAACATAAAGAAAGGTTACTTCGATGGTGTGAGATGTGAATTGGCTAGGATAGACTGGAAAATTATACTTAAAGGGCTGACAGTAGATGGGCAATGGCAGACATTTAAAGGTCAAATGAATGAACTTCAACAATTGTACATCCCTGTCTGGCGTAAAACTAAAAAGGGGAAGGTGGCTCAACCGTGGCTAACAAGGGAAATTAAGGATAGTGTTAAATCCAAGGAAGAGACATATAAATTGGCCAGAAAAAGCAGCGAACCTGAGGACTGGGAGAAATTGAGAATCCAGCAGAGGAGGACTAAGGGTTTAATTAAGAGGGGGAAAATTGAGTACGAGAGTAAGCTTGCAGGGAACATAAAAACTGACTGGAAAAGCTTCTATAGATATGTGAAGAGAAAAAGATTCGTGAAGACTGATGTAGGTCCCTTGCAGTCAGAATCAGAAGAATTCATAATGGGGAACGAGGAAATGGCAGACCAATTGAAAAAAATACTTTGGTTCTGTCTTCACTAAGGAAGACACCAATAACCTCCCAAAAATAACAGTGGACCGAGGGTCTAGCGAGAAGGAAGAACTGAAGGAAATCTTTATTAGTCAGGCAATTGTGTTAGGGCAATTGATGGGTATGAAGGCCGATAAATCCCCAGGACTTAATAGTAATTAAGGAGGTGGCCCTAGAAATAGTGATTTCAATGGTGGTTATTTTCCAACATTCTTTAGATTCTGGATCAGTTCCTATGGATTGGAGGATAGCTAATGTAACAACACTTTTTAAAAAAAAGAGGGAGAGAGAAAACAGGGAATTATAGATCAGTTAGCCTGACATCGGTAGTAGGCAAAATGTTGGAATCAATTATTAAGGCTGAAATAGCAGCGCATTTGGAGCAGTGTCAGGATCGGACAAAGTCAGCATGGATTTATGAAAGGAAAATCATGCTTGACAAATCTTCTAGAATTTTTTGAGGATGTAACTAGGAGAGTGGACAAGGGAGAACCAGTAGATGTGGTGTATTTGGACTTTCAAAAGGCTTTTGACAAGGTCCCACACAAGAGATTAGTGTGCAAAATTAAAGCACATGATATTGGGGGTCATGTATTGACGTGGATAGAGAACTTGTTGGCAGACAGGAAGCAAAGAGTAGGAATGAACGGGTCCTTTTCAGAATGGCTCCGGCACCCAGAGAGGTCAGTACCTGTCATAGCGTGCTCCCACTTTATGACATAGGGTGGGACCGCTGTGAAACGAACATGTGCACTCTCTTGAATGACCCCAATGTTCTCCACCCTGTATAATGGTGCGGGTTGGGCTGTCCTACCCATGACTGGCATCCTCACTACTATTCCCATGATAGTATGATTGGAACGCCCACAATCCACTGGGACAGGGTAGGTTTCAGAAGCTAGACGGAGCTGACACGGGTTTAGAGAATTACTAAATGGGTGGAGAGCTGCGAGGTGCTTGTTGCAGGAGGGGACTAAACCTTGCTTTAAATCCTCCAGGTTGTTACGGCCCTTGCCCAACAACCATGCCCCGTACAGCACACACACTTCATTCCTCGTAGCCTGATCTGAGGCATTCCTATCCTCCTGTATAATTTCATTTACTGTCTTTCTAGCTCAGCAATAATCTCCTTTAAATGGACCCTCATAGCCAGGTGCTCGTGTAGCTCTGAGCCTACTACTATGTCTTCCCTTAGGATCTTCCGTAGTAGGTTTTTTTAGACCATTTATTTGTGTTTGCAGTTCTATATTGTCCATGCTATTTATCACAGATGATCCTGTATTATATGCAGTAAAAATGTCATTCCAGGTTCCCCTCCTTTGTCTCCCCATGCCCATAGTGTTCCCAGCGCATAGGGTGTATAGATCTGCTTTGTCTACGTTGCCGAAATCTAACTTGTAAAATTTCTTGAACATTTCTCTGAGTAGGGCCTGGTATAGCTGCTCCGTTTCCTTCGGGCACCATGTAGGTAAGTGTACTTCTGTAAGGTTTAAGATGACACGAAGCTACTGCATTGTGTACCCTCTGGTATCGATTTCACCTCTGTGACCCATACTCGCCCCCATGATAGCGCTGGCATTCAAGTGTTCCTCGGACTCCCTGAGGTCTGCCTCCAGCGACTCGACTTTCTTGTCCAATTGCTGGACCTATCGGTGTAAGCAGACTAACCATATTGCTTTCTCCACAGAGCGCTTATGGTCCTTACTCTCAGTACATTTGGCTGCAGCGTCCACAGGACGCTCAGCGCGCAATAGGTTCAGTACCCATTTCTTTGTTTTATTGACTTTCTTGAATATGTAAGAGGAAATTGTCTCTTCTATTTTGCTTCTTTCCTCAAAAACAGTGTCTACTGCATCACACCGTTTTGACCACGCTCCTACCTGGCTTGCCATTCTGTAGGGGGTGGTGGGTCTGTCAGCTTGCCTTCCTGACCCAGAGCGGTTGCGAGTCGCTCCCACTCCCTGGTTCTTGAGCTTGGATTTATTAATCAGGATGTGATAAAGTGCAGCAGACAATCATTTTGTACAAAGAAATGTATGGTTTTTATTCAAGAAGAATGAATACACCTTTTATTAAAACTGAGAAAACTTATCACTTTAAATGAGAGAAAACACAGCAGTACAACACCTCCCACCTCCCAATACCCCTATCTAACTAAGTTAGGCTCTGGGTCTTCAGGGGCTATGCTCACCAATCCTTTCTTGACAGTTGGTAAAGGGTCGCGGTTTTGGGGTTCATTGGATTTGGTCGATTCTGCTAGCCATACCCCGAAAGTAGGAGAGGACGTCTTGCTGCATGTTCCTCACTTGGGCGGTACGGCGCGTATTAGATCTATGGGGATGTACCCACTTTCTTCCTTCAGCTGTAGGTTTTAAAGTTCTTTTAGGTAATGTTTTACCCATTAGTAGCTCAGGGATAGCTTGTAGAGTGGAAACAGCTTGCGAGTCTTCGGGTTTTTGTCGAGTTGACTTCGGTTTTGAAATCGTTGGTTGTGGTTGCTCAATATTACCAATTTGGTTGCTGGTAATATCTCGGTGATTATTTCTTGAGCCTCTTGCTGCCGCAGCGTGCTTGGTGTCCTCGTCGCTGGCGATACTGTCTTGGTTGGTGTTCTGAAGAACCAGGTTAGTGAAGCTGGTGTGCTGATCTTGAAGTCTGCCAGGTCTGAAGCATACGAAGCTGGTGTAGAAGCAAAGTGTAGTCCTGACTGTAAAACAGGCCTCAATTATACCCATAGAGGCTTCCTTATCTGCGCGCCAAATCAACCTTGGTTCTTTGTTTAAGTTTTGGTGGGCTCGTTATTGGTAACTGGATTGAAAATGTGTCAATTGCTGGAAATATCTGTGGGTTTCGAGTCGCAATTGTTAAAGTTAGTTTCTGATATTGAGCTGTCTGCCTGGGTCCCAGCTTTCTATGCAGACCGGACAAGTGATAAGCATTATGCATGTGTTGGATGGGTTCTGTGCTTGGGTTTGAAACTGTACTTCCTTGGGTCGATTGTTGAAATGTAAATGTCTTCTCGGGGCAGGTTTCGAGGGTAAACAGTTCCCCAGACAATTTGATTAACTCAAATGTCGCCAGACAGCTTGATTAGCTCCAATATCCAAACTGGCATTTTAGAAGTTGAACCCACCCCTTTTCTTGCAGCCTTTTTCTCACAGACCCAACATTCACCTTAAAAATCCCAAACTTGGTTAAAATGTGTAGATTTCTTCCATAAGCATTTTAGGATCCCAAACTTCCTGCTTAATAGTCCCAAATCGAGTTTCCTTTTCAATGAGTCCAAACACTAGGGGGCGTTCCACAAATTTTGGAATCTTGCAGTGGCATCCTTCACCAATCGGAATCGTTGCCCCTTACAATAAAGCATAGTCCGAGTTGATTTCCAGATTTTCATTTGTTTGGTTCCCAAATGTTATATTAGGCAATCATTGAACCCCTTTTTGATCTGATTAATTAAAAACCTCCAATCATACAACATGTAATTGCCTTTGAGATCAATTGTTTTTTATAGTCTTTGTTGTTCTGATACAACGTTCTCTGACTGCCTATTTATTCCGTTCATGACCGAGCCCACAAGTCACGCTCCATTATCACTGTCGATCACCTTGAACTCCCCACCTCGAAAGAACTTTTGCAGTAGTGAGCATCACGGTATCACTTCGAGCTGATACTTAAAAAACAAATACAGCCCTGTCTTTATATTCAGCAATCCAATGTGGCAAATAGAAGTAAGGAGTTAATTACTTGTTCACTGTGAAAACCCCTGAGGCTGGGCAGGAGTGAACAAGAACAAGTCAAATTAAAAACGTGTATTAACTGTTCAAATTGTAACTTTGTAATTCTACAAAGCTGCTTTTTATCCACTTTTTTAAAAATTGTGCATGTCAACAGTGGTATAATGTAAATGTCCGTCAAGATAAATCCACAATTTAAAATGTTCATTGAAGCACAAAAGTTTTCCTTAATCTCTTATTATTGGAGATACCATTCTGACATTATGAGCTTAACAACCATATTCACGCTGTCATCATAACACACCACAGGTACCTTAATCACACTCAATTATTCAATCCTTATTTGCTCTTATCCACCTGTAATGGTGATGAGTTCACAAGTCATAAGCCCAAGGAACATCAACATCGTTTAAATAACTCTCGATCGGTAGTGGTGGACATTGCCAGCATTCATCTCTCAAATTCAAATGGGCAGATCGGAGTGCAACACTTGATTGACACAAGACTGTGATTTTGAACTCGAGCCACAATGCCGTGGATTAACTACACATTGAAGAACGTGCGTGCAGCAGTCCTGCTGTGAGCACTTCATAAAGGAATACACACAGCTTTCAGGTAAGTGCGATTTCAGATTTTGGAGTGTTTTTTTGTATTTTATTGAAGTTGCAATACATTTAAAATGTTGTTAAAGTGTGAAGGGAGTGCGATTCGATGCTCGCAAGGCTTTGGATGGTAAATGAAGGCCTCGGATAAGAAAATAAATGCTCCAAATACTCAACAGGTTAGGCAGCATCGATGAAGAGAGAAACAGAGTTAGTGTTTCAGGTCGAGATGTTGTCTGACCTGCTGAGTATTTCCAGCATTCTGTCTTTATTTCAATTTCCAGCTTTCTTTCCTGGCTTTTTCTCACCAACCCGCTCACTTCCAGACTTTCTTTTTTTCACCGAACCGGCTCCCATGAAGAGCCGGCAGTGTGCATGCACAGAATGCTTCCGATTCGTTGGCAGCAGTCACGGCCAATTAGCCAGAATGGTACGGTTATGGAGAGCGGAGGGCGAGAAATCAAGGGATACATGCTTACACCATGCGCAGCTTGTACATCAGAAGATATTGTGGGATGAGCGGGAAGTGGAACGTGAGAAAGAGGATATCAGGATGCCAGCATCTTGTATTTATTCAGGCCCATTGCTGGCCAAGGGCTCAGCCAT
The DNA here is from genome assembly GCF_044704955.1 of Pristiophorus japonicus. Lineage (NCBI taxonomy): Eukaryota > Metazoa > Chordata > Chondrichthyes > Pristiophoridae > Pristiophorus > Pristiophorus japonicus. Next base: position 238,343,449 of record NC_091983.1, read on the forward strand.
GCCCCTGCCAAAAATGGCCACGTCGTCTCCTCCAAGGGTTAAGGTGAAGCTAAGAATGTGAGCTGTCCCTCATGTTTGGTAGAGATTGCTGTTCAGTGAGAGATGGGGAGTGGGGTTGGAGTGAGGGGTGGGGGAGTCGTGCATTGAGCAGTGCGTGAGGCGAGTGGTGCAATTGGTAGGGGACGGTTTTTGAAAATGAATTCACTAACCTTGATCACTGGTCTGACGTCATAGAATCATAGAATGGTTGCAGCACAGAAATAGGCCATTTGGCCCATCGAGCTGGTGCTGGCTTTCTGCAGGAGCACTTCAGCTAGTCCCACTCCCACACCCTTTCTCCGTAGTCCTGCAATTTCTTTACCTTCAGGTTCTTATCCAATTCCCTTTTGAAAGCCACGATTGAGTCTGTCTCCACCACCCTTTCAGGCAGTGCATTCCAGATCCTAACCACTCGCTGCATAAAAAGGTTTTTCCTCATGTTGCCTTTTGTTCTTTTGCCAATCACCTTAAATCTGTGTCCTCTGGTTCTCAACCCTTTCATCAATGGGAACAGAATGTATTGTGTCTAGACCTATCATGATTTTGAACACCTCTATCAGATCTCCTCTCAATCTTCTCTGCTGTAAGGAGAACAACCTCAGCTTCTCCAGTCTATCCACGTAACTAAGTTCCTCATCCCTAGAACCATTCTCGTAAATCTTTTCTGCATCCTCTCTAAGGCATTCACATCCTTCCAAAAGTGTGCTGCCCAAAATTAGACACAGTACTCCAGTTGAAGTCGAACCAATGTTTTATAATGTTCATCATAACTTCCTTGAATCATAGAATCATAGAAATTTACAGCGGGAAGTAGGCCATTTTAGCCAATCGTGTCCGCGCCGGTTGATGAAGAGCTATCCAGACTAATCCCACTTTCCAGCTCTTTGTCCGTAGCCCTGTAGGTCACGGCACTAAGTGCACATCCAAGTATTTTTTAAATGTGGTGAGGCTTTCTGCCTCTACCACCCTTTCAGGCAGCGAGTTCCAGACCCCCACCACCCTCTGGGTGAAGAGATTACCCCTCTTATTTCCGAGAACATAAAAACATAAGAAATGGGACCACGAGTCAGCCATTTGGCTCATCGAGCCTGCTCCGCCATTCAATAAGATCATGGCTGATCTGATCATGGACTCAGCTCCACTTCCCTGCCCACTGCGTATAATCCTTTACTCCCTTATCGCTGAAAAATCTGTCTATCTCCACCTTAAATATATTCAATGACCCAGCCTCCACAGTTCTCTGGAGCAGAAAATTCCATTGATTTACAACTCTGAGAAGAAATTTCTCCTCATCTCAGTTTTAAATGGGCAGCCCCTAAATCTGAGACAATGTGCCCTAGCTTTAGTTTCCCCTATAAGTGGAAATATCCTCGCTCCATCCAACTTGTCGAGCCCCCTCATTATCATACATGTTTCAACAAGATCACCTCTCATTCTTCTGAACACTAATGTGTATAGGCTCAACCTATCCTCATAAGTCAACCCCCTTATCTCTGAAATGAACCTAGTGAACCTTCTCTCAAAAGCCTCCAATACAAGTATATCCTTCCTTTAAATATGGAGACCAAAACTGTACGCATTTCTCCAGGTGTGGCCTCACCAATACCCTGTACAGTTGTAGCAGGACCTCTCTGCTTTTATACTCTATCCCCCTTGCAATAAAGGCCAACATTCCATTTGCCTTCCTGATTCTTGCTGTACCTGATTACTTTTTGTGTTTCATGCACAAGGAACCCAGGTGTCTCTGCACTGCAGCAATTTTCAATTTTTCTCCATTTAAATTATAATTTGCTTTTCTATTATTTCTGCCAAAGTGGATAACCTCACATTTTCCCACATTATACTCTCTCTATCTGCTAAATTTTTGCCCATTTGCTTAGCCTGTCTATATCCCTTTAAGATTTTTTGTGTCCTCCCCACAAATTGCTTTTCCACCTGTCATTGTATCATCAGCAAACTTGGTTACATTACACTCGATCCCCTCATCCAACTCATTAATATAGATTGTAAATAGTTGAGGCCCCAGCACCGATCCCTGCGCCACCCCACTAGTCACTGTCAACTGGAAAATTACCTATTTATTCCGACTCTCTGTTTTCTGTTAGTTGGCCAATCCTCTATCCATGCTAATATATTACCCCCAACTCCGTAAGCTTTTATCTTGTGCAGTAACCTCTATGTGGCACCTTATCGAATGCCTTCTGGAAATGCAAATACACCACATCCACTGGTTCCCCCTTAACCATCCTCAAAGAACTCCAACAGATTTGTCAAATATATGATTTGCCTTTCATACAACCATGCTGATTCTGCTTGATTGAATCATGCTTTTCCAAATGTCCTGCTACTGCTTCCCTAATAATGGACTCCAGCACTTTCCCAATGACAGATTTTAGTTTCCTGGTCTATAGTTTCCTGCTTTTCTCCTCTGAACCACCCTCCAATTACTTTAAATCTATGCCCTCTGGTTGTTGACCTCTCTGCCAAGGGAATCAGGTCCTTCCTATCCACTCTATCCATGCCCCTCATAATTTTATACACCTCAATCAGATCTCTGCTCAGCTTCCTCTGTTCCAAAGAAAACAGACCCAGCATCTCCAATCTTTCCTCACAGCCAAAATTCTGCAGTCCAGGCAACATTCCTGTAAATCTGCTCTGCACCCTTTCCAGTGAAATCACATCTTTCCTGTAATGCGGTGACCAGAACTGCACACGGTACTCCAGCTGCGGTCTAACCAGTGTTTTATACAATTCAAGCATAGACATAGAAACATAGAAACATAGAGAGTAGGCCATTCAGCCCTTCTAGCCTGCACCGCCATTCAATGAGTTCATGGCTGAACATGCAACTTCAGTACCCACTTCCTGCTTTCTCGCCATACCTCTTGATCCCCCGAGTAGTAAGGACTTCATCTAACTCCCTTTTGAATATATTTAGTGAATTGGCCTCAACTACTTTCTGTGGTAGAGAATTCCACAGGTTCACCACTCTCTGGGTGAAGAAGTTTCTCCTCATCTCGGTCCTAAATGGCTTACCCCTTATCCTTAAACTGTGACCCCTGGTTCTGGACTTCCCCCAACATTGGGAACATTCTTCCTGCATCTAACCTGTGTAAACCCGTCAGAATTTTAAACGTTTCTTTGAGATCCCCTCTCATTCTTCTAAACTCCAGTGAATAAAGGCCCAGTTGATCCAGTCTCTCCTCATAGGACAGTCCAGCCATCCCTGGAATTAGTCTGATGAACCTTCGCTGCACTCCCTCAATAGCAAGATGTCCTTTCTCAGATTCGGAGACCAAACTGATCATAATATTCCAGGTGAGGTCTCAACATGGGCCTGTACAACTGTAGTAAGAGCTCCCTGCTCCTATACTCAAATCCCCAAGCTATGAAGGCCAACATGCCATTTGCCGCCTTCACCGCCTGTTGTACCTGCATGCCAACTTTCAATGACTGATGAACCATGACACCCAGGTCTTGTCCCAGGTCCCCTTTTCCTAATCCGCTGCCATTCACATTTCTGCCAACAAAGTGGATAACCTCACATTTATCCACATTATACTGCATCTGCCATATATTTGCCCACTCATCTAACCTGACCAATTCACCCTGCAGCCTCTGAGCTTCCTCCTCACAGCTCACACCCCCACCCAGCTTCGTGTCATCTGCAAACTTGGAGATATTACACTCAATTCCTTCATCTAAATCATTGATGTATATAGTAAATAGCTGGGGTCCCAGCACTGAGCCCTGCACCACCCTACTAGTCACTGCCTGCCATTCTGAAAAAGACCCGTTTATCACAACTCTCTGCTTCCTGTCTGCCAACCAGTTCTCTATCCACGCCAATACATTACCCCCATACCATGTGCTTTAATTTTGCACACAAATCTCTCTTGGGACCTTGTCAAAAGCTTTTTGAAAGTCCAAGTACACCACATCCACTGGTTCTCCCTTATCCACTCTACTAGTTACATCCTCAAAAAAATTCCAGAAGATTTGTCAAGCGTGATTTCCCTTTCATAAATCCATGCTGACTTGGACCGATCATGTCACTGCTTTCCAAATGCTGGAAAAATAATTGATTCCAACATTTTCCTCAGTACTGATGTCAGGCTAACCGATCTATAATTCCCTGTTTTCACACTCCCACCTTTTTTAAAAAAAAAAAATTGGGTTACATTAGCTACCCTCCAGTCCATAGGAACTGATCCAGAGTCGATAGACTGTTGGAAAATGACCATCAATGCATCCACTATTTCTAGGGCCACTTAGTTAAGTACTCTGGGATGCAGACTATCAGGCCCTGGCGATTTATCGGCCTTCAATTTCCCGAACACAATTTCCCGACTAATAAGGATTTCCTTCAGTTCTTCTCGCTAGATCCTCTGTCCCCTAATATTTCCAGAAGGTTATTCGTGTCTTCCTTCGTGAAGACAGAGCCAAAGTATTTGTTCAAATGGTCTGCCATTTCTCTGTTCCCCATTATAAATTCACCTGATTCTGATTGCAAGGGACCTATGTTTGTCTTCACTAATCTCTTTCTCTTCACACATCTATAGAAGCTTTTGCAGTCAGTTTCTTTGTTCCCAACAAATTTCCTCTCATACTCTATTTACAACCTCCTAATTAAACATGTTGTCCTCCTCTGCTGGATTCTAATTTTCTCCCAGTCCTCAGGTTTGCTGTTTTTTCTGGCCAATTTATACACCTCTTCGTTGCATTTAACACTATCCCTAGTTTCCCTTGTTAGACATGGTTGAGCCACCTTCCCCGTTTTATTTTTACTGCAGACAGATGTACAATTGTTGAAGTTCATCCATGTGATATTTAAATGTCTGCCATTGCCTATCCACCGTCAACCCTTTAAGTATCATTCGCCAGTCTAATCTAGCCAATTCACATCTCATACCATCAAAGTTACCTTTCCTGAAATTCCAGACCCTAGTCTCTGAATTAACAGTGTCACTCTCCATCTTAATAAAGAAGTCTACCATATTATGGTCACTCTTCCCCAAGGGACCTCACACAACAAGATTGTTAATTAGTCCTTTCTGATTACACATCACCCAGTCTAGGATGGCCAGCATTCTAGTTAGTTCCTCGACATATTGGTCTAGAAAACCATCCTGAATACATTCCAGGAAATCCTCCTCCACCATATTGTTACCAGTTTGGTTAGCCCAATCTATATTTAGATTAAAGTCACCCATGATAACTGCTGTAAGTTTATTGGATGCATCCTTAATTTCTTGTTTGATGCTGTCCCCAAACTCCCTACTACTGTTTGGTGGTCTGTACACAACTCCCACTAGCGTATTCTGCCCTTTAGTATTCCACAGCTCTAACCATACAGATTCTACATCATCCAAGCTAATGTCCTTCCTTACTCTTGTGTTAATTTGCTCTATAACAAGCAACACTACCCCACCTCCTTTTCCTTTCTGTCGATCCTTCCTGAATGTTGAATACCCCTGGTTGTTGATTTCCAAGCCTTGGTCACCCTGGAGCCATGTCTCCATAATCCCAATTATATCATCTTGTTAATAGCTACCTGCGCGGGTAATTCATCCACCTTGTTACGAATACTCCTCGCATTGAGGCAGAGAGCATTCAGGCTTGTCTTTTTAACACACTTTGTCCCTTTTAGAATTTTGCTGTAATGTGGCCCTTTTTGATTTTTGCATTGGGTTTCTCTGCCCTTCACTTTTACTTTTCTTCTTTCTATCTTTTGCTTCTGACTCCATTTTATTTCCCTCTGTCTCCCTGCCTAGGTTCCCATCCCCCTGCCATATTAGTTTAACCCCTCCCCAACAGCACTAGCAAACACTCCCCCTCGGACATTGGTTCCGGTCCTGCCCAGGTACAGACCGTTCAGTTTGTACTGGTCCCACCTCACCCAGAACCGGTTCCAATGTCCCAGGAATTTGAATCCCTTGCTCCTGCACCATTCCTCAAGCCACGCATTCATCTTAGCTAGTCTACTATTTCTACTCTGACTAGCACGTGGTACTAGTAGCAATCCTGAGATTACTACCTTTTGAGGTCCTGCTTTTTAATTTAATTCCTAGCTCCCTAAATTCAGCTTGTAGGACCTCATCCCGTTTTTTACCGATATTGTTGGTACCTATATGCACCATGACAACTGGCTGTTCACCCTCCCCCTCCTAAATGTCCTGCAGCCATTCTGAGACATCCTTAACCCTTGCACCAGGGAGGCAACATACCATCCTGGAGTCTCGATTGTGGCCGCAGAAACATCTATATATTCCCCTTACAATAGAATCCCCGACCACTATAACTCTTCCACTCTTTTTGCTGCCATCCTGTGCAGCAGAGTCACCCATGGTGCCGTGAACTTGGCTGCTGCTGCCCTCCCCGATGAGTCATGCCTCCCAACAGTACCCAAAATGTTGCATCTGTTTTGCAGGTAAATGAGCACAGGGGACCCCTACACTACCTTCCTTCTACTGCTCTTCCTGCTCATCACCCATTCCCTCTCTGCCTTTGTAACCTTTGCCTGCGGTGTGACCAACTCACTATTCGTGATATCCTCAGCATCGCGGATACTCCAGAGTGAATCCATGCGCAGCTCCAATGCCGCAATACGGTCTGTCAGGAGTTGCAGCAGGATACGCTTCCTGCACATGTTGTCGTAGTTCCCACATAGCACAGGAGGAGCATGACACGTGACTGGGCTCTCCTGCCATGACTTAACCCTTAAATTAATTTAATTTGGCAACAATGATAAAGGTTACCTCCTGATTAAGGAAAAGATATAGAAGAAAAACTACTCACCAGCCAATCAGTTACCCCCTTGGCTGTGACATCACCCGTCGATTTCTTTCCAATTTTTTTTGCAGTTCTCTCCCGACTCACCATGCCTCCTCCTCTTTTACGCTGCCGCTCCTCGACTGTTGGGCCTTTTATAGGCCTCCCGATACACCGCGCCTCCTCCTTGAGCCACTAACATTGGTTTCCCATGGGTCAGCACCAGTTAAAGGTGTGTAGATGACAGTGTTAATAGAGTGGCTGGTTTCTGACAGGAGAATGGATTAGCTGAAACCTAATATAGGAAGGAGAAGGAAAGCACACAGCCGTGAATCACTAGTGGACTCAGGGTGAATGAGAGCGCTGAATGAGAGGGTTAAGCGGTATTTGATCTTTGCCACCATGGTGCTCTTCGAGTGTATCAGCTTCACGGGCGTGATCTTTGGCTGGGCTTGTCTTCATACTGACGAGGGATGAATATTTTTCCAACCTCTGTATCCCACTGCACAACTCCAGCAACTTCAGTACCCCATTCCTGCTTTCTCGCCATACCCCCTGATCCCCCGAGTAGTAAGGACGACAAATAACTCCTTTTTGAATATATTTAGTGAATTGGCCTCAACAACTTTCTGTGGTAGAGAATTCCACAGGTTCACCACTCTCTGGGTGAAGATGTTTCTCCTCATCTCAGTCCTAAATGGCTTACCCCTTATCCTTAGACTGTGACCCCTGGTTCTGGACTTCCCCAACATTGAGAACATTCTTCCTGCATCTAACCTGTCCAAACCCGTCAGAATTTTAAAGGTTTCTATGAGATCACCTCTCATTCTTCTGAACTCCAGTGAATACAAGCCCAGTTGATCCAGTTTTTCTTGATATGTCAGTCCCGCCATCCCGGGAATCAGTCTGGTGAACCATCGCTGCACTCCCTCCATAGCAAGAATGTCCTTCCTCAAGTTAGGAGACCAGAACTGTACACAATACTCCAGGTGTGGCCTCACCAAGGCCCTGTACAGCTGTAGCAACACATCCCTGCCCCTGTACTCAAATCCCCTCGCTATGAAGGCCAACATGCCATTTGCCGCCTTAACCGCCTGCTGTACCTGCATGCCAACCTTCAATGACTGATGTACCAGGATACCCAGGTCTCGTTGCACCTCCCCTTTTCCTAATCTGTCACTATTCAGATAATAGTCTGTGTCTCTGTTTTTACCACCAAAGTGGATAACTTCACATTTATCCACATTATACTTCATCTACCATGCATTTTCCCACTCACCTAACCTATCCAAGTCACTCTGCAGCATCATAGCATCCTCCTCACAGCTCACACTGCCACCCAACTTAGTGTCATCCGCAAATTGGGAGATACTACATTTAATCCCCTCATCTAAATCATTAATGTACAATGTAAACAGCTGGGGCCCCAGCACAGAACCTTGTGGTACCCCACTCGTCACTGCCTGCCATTCTGAAAAGTACCTATTTACTTCTACTCTTTGCTTCCTGTCTGCCAACCAGTTTTCAATCCACGTCAGCACACTACTCCCAATCCCATGTGCTTTAACTTTGCACATTAATCTCTTGTGTGGGACCTTGTCGAAAGCCTTCTGAAAGTCCAAATACACCACATCAACTGGTTCTCCCTTGTCCACTCTACTGGAAACATACTCTAAAAATGCCAGAATATTTGTCAAGCATGATTTCCCTTTCACAAATCCATGCTGACTTGGACCTATCATGTCACTTCTTTCCAAATGCACTGCTATGACATCCTTAATAATTGATTCCATCATTTTACCCACGACCGATGTCAGGCTGACCGGTCTATAATTCCCTGTTTTCTCTCTCCCTCCTTTTTTTAAAAAGTGGGGTTACATTGGCTACCCTCCACTCCATAGGAACTGATCCAGAGTCTATGGAATGTTGGAAAATGACTGTCAATGCATCCGCTATTTTCAAGGCCGCCATCTTGAGTACTCTGGGATGCAGACCATTAGGCCCTGGTGATTTATCGGCTTTCAATCCCATCAATTTCCCCAACACAATTTTCTGACTAATAAGGACTTCCCTCAGTTCCTCCTTCTTACATCCGGAAGGTTGTTTGTGTCCTCCTTAGTGAATACCGAACCAAAGTACTTGTTCAATTGGTCTGCCATTTCTTTGTTCCCAGTTATGACTTCCCCTGATTCTGACTGCAGCGGACCTACATTTGTCTTTACCAACCTTTTTCTTTCTACATATCTATAGAAGCTTTTGCAGTCCATTTTAATGTTCCCTGCAAGCTTCCTCTTGTACTCTATTTTCCCTGCCCTAATCAAACCCTTCGTCCTCCTCTGCTGAGTTCTAAATTTCTCCCAGTCCCCGGGTTCGCTGCTATTTCTGGCCAATTTGTATGCCACTTCCTTGGCTTTAATATTATCCCTGATTTCCCTTGATAGCCACGGTTGAGCCACCTTCCCTTTTTTATTTTTACACCAGACAGGGATGTACAATTGTTGTCGTTTCTCCATGCGGTCTCTAAATGTCTGCCATTGCCCATCCACAGTCAACCCCTTCAGTATCATTCGCCAATCTATCCTAGCCAATTCACGCCTCATACCTTCAAAGTTACCCTTCTTTAAGTTCTGGACCACGGTCTCTGAATTAACTGTTTCCTTCTCCATCCAAAGTAGAATTCCACCATATTATGGTCACTCTTCCCCAAGGGGCCTCGTACAACGAGATTGCCAATTAATCCTCTCTCATTACACAACACCCAGCCTAAGATGTCCTCCCCCCTCGTTGGTTCCTCGACATATTGGTCTAGAAAACCATCCTTATGCACTCCAGGAAATCCTCCTCCACCGTATTGTTTCCAGTTTGGTTAGCCCAATCTATCTGCATATTAAAGTCACCCATGTTAACTGCTGCACCTTTTATTGCATGCACAAAATGGAGGAGGTCAGCGACGCAGATCGGCACCAGGTGGTGTTCCTCACAGTTTGCGGTCCAAAAATTTATGGTCTGATAAAGAATCTACTCCTGTTTGTGAGTCCAACAGAGAAGACGTATGAAGAATTGTGTACACTGGTACAGGACCACCTTAAGCCAGACGAAGGCATCATCATCTCGAGATACAGATTTTATATGCATGTTCGCTCAGAGGACCAGAATGCGGCGGAATTCGTTGCTGACCTGTGACATCTAGTGGGACCGTGTAAGTTCGGTGCTGTGTTGGCAGACATGCTGTGAGACTTCTTTGTAGTCGGCATCAACCACGAGGTGATCCTGCGTTAGCTACTGGCGGTGGAGATGTTGGACTTGAACAGGGGCATCACGATCGCATGACGATGGATAGATGTCGAAAGCAGATATCAGTGAAAAATCAAAACTCGGCAAGTACTGTATATATGATTGATTCGGCAGAGCAGCACATGGCAGGGCCTAACCGACTGCGTACGCGAAACCTGTGGCTGCCCAAAGGCCGCCAGTGGGAATGAATTTGACTTCTCCATGTTGGCATTGTGGGGGAAATCACCGGCACCTGCAGTGCCGATTTAAGCAATATAGTTGCAAAGGCTGTCTGAGAGTGGGGCATCTCCAGCGCAAGTGTCCGCAGATGAGCAAGCGTGCTGCAACACACCACATGAAGGACAATGGTCAGACTAGCACGAATCCGGATGCGCAATCTGAGATACCAGAGGAGGAAGTGTATGGACTGTACTCGTTCCTAACTCGGAGCAAACTGATAATGATCAACGTGAAATTTAATGGGGTACCGGTATCGATAGAAATGGACACGGGGGCGAGTCAATCGATAATGTGCCAGAGGGCATTCGACAAGCTGTGGGACACTAAGGCTGTGAGGCCCAGGCTGATTCCAGTCAATGCCACGTTGTGAACGTACACCAAAGAACTCATAACGGTGATTGGCAGTGCGACAATTAAAGTGTCGTATGATGGTGCGGTTCATGAGTTACCGCCATGGATTGTCCCAGGCAATGGCCCAATGCTGTTCGACAGGAACTGGCTTGAACAAATCAGATGTGACTGGAACAACATCAAGGCGTTGTCATTGGAGGAAGATACATGTGCCCAAGCACTGAGCAAGTGCCCCTTACTGTTCGAACCAGGCATCGGCAACTTCACGGGAACCAAGATGCAGATCCACGTGGATTTGGATGCAAGACCCGTCCATCATAAAGCTTGGGTAGTTCCGTATATGATGAGGGAGAAGGTCAAAATCGAACTAGACAGACTCCAGCGTGAAGGGATCATATCACCGGTTGAATTTAATGAATGGGCCAACCCCATTGTTCCTGTGCTGAAAAGTGATGGCACAGTCAGAATCTGTGGAGACTACAAGGCTACGATCAACAGGATCAGTACCCATTACCGAAGGCGGCTGATTTGTTTGCAACGGTAACCGGGGGGAAGTCGTTTACCAAACTGGACTTGACATTGGCCTACATGACACAGGAGCTGGTCGAGATGTCGAAGAGACTTATGTGCATTAACACGAATAAAGGACTGTTTGTTTATCACGGGTGCCCTTTTGGAATTCGCTCGGCTGCAGCAATGTTGCAGAGGAACATGGAGAGTCTACTGAAGTCCGTTCCCAGAACCGTCGTGTTCCAAGATGACATCCTGATCACAGGTCGTGACTCCGAGGAGCTTCTGAACAACCTGGAAGAGGTTCTACATCGTCTGGACAAAGTGGGACTCAGACTGAAATGCTCGAAGTGTGTCTTCATGGCACCAGAAGTTGAATTCCTGGGGAGGAAAATTGCTGCTGACAGCAGCAGGCCCACGGACACAAAAACCAAAGCCATCAAGAATGCACCCAAGCCGCAGAATGTGACGGAGCTGCATTTGTTCCTGGGTCTACTCAACTACTTCGGTAACTTCCTACCTAAATTGAGCACCTTATTAGAACCACTGCACATGCTGCTAAAAAAAGGCAACAACTGGGTGTGGGGTGTGTCTCGAGAGCTTTAGAGAAAGCCACTAATCTGCTTTGCTCCAACAATCTATTGGTACATTATGACCCATGTAAACATTAAATATTGGCCTGTGATGCTTTGTCATATGGAATTGGTTGCGTACTCCAAGCTAATGAGTCGGGTAAACTTCAACCAGTCGTGTATGCTTCAAAAAGTTTGTCCAAAGTGGAAAGAGCCTATAGCATGGTAGAGAAAGAAGCACTAGCCTGTGTGTATGTGGTTAAAAAGATGCATCAGTACCTGTTTGAACTTTGGTTTGAATTGGAGACAGATCATTTCATGGTTCTCTGAAAACAAAGGTATCAATACCAATGCTCCATCGTGCATCCAGAGGTGGGCGTTGACATTATCTGCTTATGATTGTCATTCGCCATAGACCTGGCACCGAGAATTGTGTCGATGCTTTGAGCCGTCTGCCATTGCCCACACCAGAAGTGGAAACGCCACAACTGGCGGACCTATTGTTAGTTATGGATGCTTTTGAGAGTGAAGGAACCCCTGACACAGCTCAACAAGTTAAGATCTGGACCAGCCAGGACCTTTATTTTATCGGTGGTGAAGAGTTGCATCCTCAAAGGTGATTGGTCTGCCATACCAAGCAAATGTGCGAGGAGTCCAAACCTTACATTCGTCGCAAAGATGAACTGTCTATTCAGTTGGATTGTATACTGTGTTATGCCCATGAAAGGGAGAGAGAAATTTGTACGTGAGCTACATAGCACACAGCCTGGCATTGTAATGATGAAAGCCATCGCCAGGTCTCATGTATGGTGGCTGGGAATTGATTCTGAGCTGGAATCAGGTGTGCATCAGTGCAACACTTGCATGCAGCTCAGCAAAGCACCAGCGGAATCGCCGCTGAGCCTGTGGTCGTGGTCATCTAAACCATGGTCCAGGATCCACATAGGCTTTGTAGGTCCCTTCCTGGGGAAGATGTTTTTAATTGTGGTGGATGCATATTCGAAGTGGATCAAGTGTATAATCATGTTATCCAGCACATCCACATCTACAATTTGAGAATCTCAGTGTCATGTTCGCGACACATGGTCTGCCTGACATAGTAGTTAGCGACAACAGATCGTGCTTCACCAGTCAGGAGTTTCAAGAGTTCATGAAACTCAATGATATCAAACATGTAAAGTCAGCAACGTTCAAACCTGCATCCAATGGGCAAGCAGAACGTGCTGTCCAAATCATTAAGCAGAGTATGAAGCGAGTAACCCAAGGGTCACTGCAGACCCGCCTGTCATGCATACTGCTTAGTTACAGGACCAGACCACACAGGCTTACCGGGGTCTCGTCTGTTAAACTAATGATGGAGAGGTCTTAAGACCAATCTATCTCTTGTACACCCTGACTTGAATAATCATGTTGAATATAGAAGATAAAGTCAGCAAGGGTATCACGATCGCTCACCTGGGTCACGTGATATTTCTGTAAATGATCCTGTCTATGTTCTGAATTATGGTCAGGGTCCCAAGTGAATTGCTGGTACTGTCATGGCCAAGGAGGGCAACAGAATATTTATTGTCATGCTCAAAAATTGGCAATCATGTAGGAAACATATGGATCAGACAAAGCTGCGGCACACAGATGAACCGGAACAGTCGGAGGAAGAGACAATCGATGACTAACCAACCTATGCCCAGTCATCAGAGGACTCGGTGGTCATCAGTGAATCGGGCCTTCAATCACTGACATGTTCAATGAAAATGGACTTTCAATCCCTGACATGGCCATTGCCACTCCCACCAGGTCAGTCACCCAGCCAACAGTCACAACAGACTCTGAACACTCACCCAAGGCTGGAGTTGAACTGAGACGGTCAACCTGAGAGCGTAAAACACTGGACAGTCTCAATTTGTAAAAGACTCAGAGGGTTATTGTCATGTATATACTTTTGGCATCACTAGCCACTAGATGGCATCATTGTTGGAGGCCATTGGGCTGCACGCACATAGAAACATAGAATATAGGTGCAGGAATAGGCCATTCGGCCCTTCGAGCCTGCACCACCATTCAATAAGATCATGGCTGTTCATTCACCTTAGTACCCCTTTCCTGCTTTCTCTCCATACCCCTTGATCCCTTGAGCCGTAAGGGCCATATCTAACTCCCTCTTGAATATATCCAATGAACTGGCATCAACAACTCTCTGCGGTAGGGAATTCCACAAGTTAACAACTCTGATGAAGTTTCTCCTCATCTCAGTTCTAAATGGCTTACCCCTTATCCTTAGTCTATGTCTCCTGGTTCTGGACTTTCCCATCATCGGGAACATTCTTCCTGCATCTAACCTGTCCGGAGCCGTCAGAATTTTAAATGTTTCTATGAGCTCCCCCCTCATCCTTCTAAACTCCAGAGAATACAGGCCCAGTGGATCCAGTCTCTCCTCATATGTCAGTCCCACCATCAGTCTGGTAAACCTTCGCTGCACTCCCTCAATAGCAAGAACGTCCTTCCTTAGATTAGGAGACAACAACTGAACACTATATTCCAGGTGAGGTCTCACTAAGGCCCTGTACAACTACAGTAAGACCTCCCTGCTCCTATACTCAAATCCACTAGCAACATACCATTTGCCGCCTTCACCGGCTACTGTACCTGTATGCCAACTTTCAATGACTGATGTACCATGACACCCAGGTCTGATTGCACGTCCCCTTTTCTTAATCTGCCGCCATTCAGATAATATTCTCCCTTTTTGTTTTTGCCATCAAAGTGGATAACCTCACATTTATCCACATTATACTGCATCTGCCATGTATTTGCCCACTCACCTAACTTGTCCAAATCACGCTGCAGCCTCTTAGCGTCCTCCTCACAGCTCACACCGCCACCCAGTTTAGTTTCATCTGCAAACTTGGAGATATTACATTCAATTTCATCATCCAAGTCATTAATATATATTGAAAAGAGCTGGAGTCCCAGAACTGAGCCCTGCGGCACTCCACTAATAACTGCCTGCCATTCTGAAAAGGACCCGTTAATCCCAACTGTCTGCTTCCTGCCTGCCAACCAGTTCTCTCTCCCACCAGTACATTAGCCCCAATTCTATGTGCTTTGATTTTGCACACCAATCATTTGTGTGGGAGCTTGTCAAAAGCCTTTTGAAAGACCAAATACACCACATCCACTGGTTCTCCCCTGTCTACTAGTTACATCCTCTCAAAATTCTAGAAGATTTGTCAAGCCTGATTTCCCCTTCATAAATCCATGCTGACTTGGACCTGTCCTATCACTGCTTTCCAAATGTGCTGCTATTTCATCCTTAATGATTGATTCCAACATTTTCCCCACTACTGATGTCAGGCTAACTGGTCTATAATTACCCGTTTTTCTCTTCCCTCCTTTTTTAAAAAGTGGTGTTACATTAGCAACCGTCCAGCCCATAGGAACTGATCCAGAGTCGATAGACTGTTGGAAAATTATCACCAATGCATCCACTATTTCTCGGGTCACTTCCTTAAGTACTCTGGGATGTAGACTATCAGGCCCTGTGGATTTATCGGCCTTCAATCCCGTCAATTTCCCTAACACAATTTCCCGCCTAATAAGGATTCCTCTTTCACACTAGACCTTCGGACCCCTAGTACATCGGGAAGGTTATTTGTGTCTTCCTTTGTGAAGATAGAACCAAAGTACTTGTTCAATTGGTCTGCCATTTCTTCCCCATTATAAATTCACCCGAATCCGACTGCAAGGGACCAACATTTGTCTTCACTAATCTTTTTCTCTTCACATATCTATAGAAGCTTTTGCAGTCATTTTTTATGTTTCCGGCAAGCTTCCTCTTGTACTCTATTTCCCCCTCTTCATTAAACCCTTTGTCGTCCTCTGCGGTATTCTAAATTTCTCCCAATCCTCTGGCTTGCTACTTTTTCTGGCTAATTTGTATGCCTCTTCCTTGGATTTAACACTATCCTTAATTTTCCTTGTTCGCCACAGTTGAGCCACCTTCCCCGTTTTATTTTTACTACAGACAGGGATGTACAATTGCTGAAGTTCATCCATGTGATCTTTAAAGGTTTTCCATTGCCGAGCCACCATCAACCCTTTAAGTATCATTTGTCAGTCTAATCTAGCCAATTCATGTCTCATACCATCAAATTTACCTTTCCTTAAGTTCAGGACCGTAGTTTCTGAATTAACTTTGTCACGCTCCATCTTAATAAAGAATTCTACCATATTATGGTCACTCTTCCCCAAGGGGCCTCTCATAATGCTGCACTGTCGGAGGGTCAGTACTGAGGGAGCACTGCACTGTCGGAGGGTCAGTACTGAGTGAGTGTTGTACTGTAGGATATGCCGTCTTTCGGGATTTTAAATCAAAGTCCCATCTATCCCCTTGGGAGGACATAAAAGAAGCTCTGGCCGTTATTGGAAGAAGATCAGGGGATGAGGTTTCCCCCGTGTCCTGGGACCCAATATTTATCCCTTAACCAACATCAATATAAACAGATTATCTGGTCATTGATCACATTGCTGTTTGTGGGTTCTTGCTGTGTGCAAATTGGCTGCGGCGTTTCCTTCATTACAACAATGACTACACTTCAAAAATAGGTCATTGACTGTACAGCGATTGGGATGTCCTGAGGTGGTGAAAGGCACTGTAGAAATGGGGGCTCTTTCTTTCAGGCACTGGATCAGGAACCTCCCAGGTTATAAAAGGACATTTTACAAGACTCTGGGTCAATGGCACTGTTGAAAATGAAGGGCAAGCGGTATTTGAATTTTGCCACCGGGCTCTTCGAGTGTATCAGCTTCACGGGCGTGATCTTCGGCTGGGTTCCCCTCGTCTTTGTACTGAAGAAGGAAGAATATTTCTCCGACCTCTGTGTCCCATTGCACAACTCCAGCGACCCCGGCGCGAGGAATGGCACCAGTAAGTATCTGCGGGATGAGGGAAGGGAAAGAGGGGGAGTGAGGGACAGACGGATGGAGAGGGGGGTGGCGACCGAGGGACAGACGGATGGAGAGAGAGTGACAGAGAGGGACAAAGCAAACGATGTAGGTATGAGGGAGAAGTTGGCTAAGGTACATTAAAAGATATGATGGTAGACAAGCAATGGCTAGCATTTAAAGATCTAATACATCATTTACAACAAATATACATTCCTTTAAGACGCAAAAACCTCACTGGAAAACTGGTCAAACGTGACTAACGAGATGTTAAAACTAGTATTAGATCAAATCAAGAGGCTTATAATGGTGCCAAAAAGACGAATAAGCCTGAGGATTAGGAGGATTTTATAATTCAGCAAAGGAGGACCAAGAAATTGATCAGGAAAGAGAAAAAGAATATGGGAGTAAATTAGGAAGATACATAAAAGCAGATTGTAACCATTTCTATAGGTATGTAAATAGGAAGAGGTAAGTGAAGGGAATGACATAAGTAGAAAGAGGGGTGAGGTCCTGCAGGCAGAGTTTAGGGAGCTTGGAGAAAGATTAAAAAGCAGGACCTCAAAGGTAGCAATCTCCGGGTTACTCCCGGAGCCACGTGCTAGTGAGTACAGAAATAGGAGGATAGAGAAGATGAATACGTGGCTGGAGAGATGGTGCATACGGGGGGCTTTAGATTCCTGAGCCATTGGGACTGTTTCTGGGGGAGATGGGACCTGTACAAGCCGGACAGGTTGCACCTCAATATACCCACGACCAATATCCTCGCGGGAGGTTTTGCTATTCTTATTGGGGAGGGTTTAAATTAGCTTGGCAGGGGGATGGGAACTGGAGAATAGATTCACTGGGGAGAGAAGTAAAGCTGGAATTGGGCAGCAGAGTCGTAGAAGTAGAAAGTGAATTTGTGAGACAGATGAAACAAGGGCTGGAAAATAGACAACAGGGGAGTTTAGCAATACTAAATGTTATATACTTCAATGTCAGGAGTATAGGAAATAAGGCAGATGAGCTAAGAGCATAGATTGACACTTGGGAGTACAATATTATAGCTATTACTGAGACATGGCTGAAAGAAGGGCAGGTATGGCAGCTCAACTTTCCTGGTTACAGGGTTTTCAGAAGGGATAGAGAGGGGGGTAAAACAGGAGGGGATGTTGCAGTATTGATTAAAGAAACAATCACAGCTGTGAGAAGGGATGATATGTGAGAGGAGTCATCAAATGAGGCCACAAGGGTTGAATTAAAGAACAAAAAAGGGGCGATCACAATACTGGGAGTGTAGTATAGACCCCCAAGCAGTCAGAGGGAGATAGAAGATCAAATATGTGAGCAAATTGCTGTGAAGTACAAAATCTATAGAGCTGTAACAATGAAAGATTTCAACTACGCTAATATTAACTTGGAAAAAGGTAGTGTGAATGGTACAGAGGGTGCGAAATTCCGAAAATGCATTCAGGAGAAATTCTTCAGTCAGTACATAAGCCCAACAAGGGAGGGGCGGTTCTGAACTTGGTTTTGGGGAATGAAGAGGGGCAAGTGGAAGGGGTATCACTGGGAGAGCATTTTAGTGCCAATGATCATAATTCAGTAAGAGTTACGGTAGTTATGGAAAAGGACAAACGGGGACTGCTATATCCTTACTATACAGTACAAATACACACGAGGCCCATGCTTGAGAGAAGGTCACTCTGTGACCAGTAACCATTATTAACTAGACTTCAAGTGATGAAGGTGGGTGGAGCTTCCCCTTTTAATCCTGGAAGTCCAGGTTAGGAGTGTCTCCCACAAATTCACCACCTAGTGGTCAATGTTCTCACAGTGTACAACTTAGGTCAGTGCAGACATGGGTTACAATGATGGTTGAATACATGACATCACCTCCCACCCCTCCCCCCCAAAGTCTTATTGGGATCACAGGTTGAGTCTCTCTGGTGGTTTACGCTCCTTTGTAGAGCGCCTGAGTTGGGGCTCCAATTGGGCGCTGGCCTGAGTGTCTGCTGTTTGCGGAGCTTCAGGCCTGTCTGGACTGCCCACAGTGACTGGGCTCTCCTCTGTAATGTCCTTGCACATTCTGCAGACAAGGTCACTCTGTGACCTGAACCTTTATACACAGGACCAAGAAATGATGACCCTGCGTGTGACCTCCCTTTTTATATACCTGGATGACCAGGTGAGGACTGTCTCCCACAAGTTCACCCCCTGTGGTCAAGGTGTGCATTTATTAGGTGTATGCAGTGTTGTTATGAAGGTTACAGTTACATGAAGGTTACATACGTCACATCCTCCACTTGGTTCTGGTGTTCGGTCACCTGTGGTGGAGTGAACTCTACATCGTGTTCTTCCTCTGCTTCTTCTATGGGGTTGCTGAACCTCCTTTTTGTTTGATCCACGTGTTTGCAGCAGAGTTGTCCATTGGTAAGTTTAACTACCAGAATCCTATTACCCTCTTTGGCAACCACAGTGCCTGCGAGCCATTTGGGCCCTGCAGTGTAGTTGAGGACAAAAACAGGGTCATTGACATCAATACATAGCGCCCTCGCATTCCTGTCATGGTAGTCACATTGTGACTGGTGCCTGCTCTCTACAATTTCTTTCATGGTGGGTTGTATAAGGGATAACCTGGTTTAGAGCGTCCTTTTCATTAGCAGCTCTGCGGGTGGAACACCTGTGAGCGAGTGTGGTCGGGATCTATTTTCCAACAGGAGGCGTGATAAGTGGCTTTGTAGGGAACCCCCTTTGATTCTGAGCATGCCCTGTTTGATTATCTGCACTGCTCGTTCCGCCTGGCTGTTTGAGGCCGGCTTGAACGGTGCCGTTCTGACATTGTTGATTCCATTGCCTGCCATGAAGTCGTGGAATTCAGTGCTTGTGAAGCACGGGCCATTGTCGCTGACCAAGACAACCGGTAGACCATGGGTGGTGAACATGGCCTGTAGAGTTTCTACCATGGC
The DNA here is from genome assembly GCF_044704955.1 of Pristiophorus japonicus. Classification (NCBI taxonomy): domain Eukaryota; kingdom Metazoa; phylum Chordata; class Chondrichthyes; family Pristiophoridae; genus Pristiophorus; species Pristiophorus japonicus. The sequence goes on from NC_091983.1 coordinate 238,363,097, forward strand.
AGAGGATGTGCTTGAATTTAAAATGGCACACTCGATCCATTTTGGAGTAGGCTTGAACTACAACCAAAAACATCTTTCCCATGAAAGGACCTGCGTAGTCCACATGGATGCGTGACCATGGCTTGGCGGGCCAGGACCAGGGGCTAAGGGGAGCTTCCCTGGGCGCATTGCCCAGCTGGGCACACATGTTGCACCTGCGAACACAAAGGTCCAGGTCTGCATCTGTCCCGAGCCACCAAATGTGTGACCTGGCAATTGCCTTCATCATGACGATGCTCGGGTGCTCATTGTGGAGTTCTCTGATGAACACCTCTCTGCCCATCTGGGGCATGACTACACGGTTTCCCCATAGTAGGCAATTGGCCTGACTCGAGAGTTCATCCTTGCGCCTGTGAAATAGTTTCAGTTCCTCAGGGCATGCCCCATACGTGGCTGCCCAGTCCCCACTCAGGACACATTTCTTAACTAAAGACAGTAGTGGGTCTCTATTTGTCCAGACTTTAATCTGGCGGGCTTTCACGGGTGAGCCTTCGCTTTCGAAAACTTCAACAGCCATAACCATCTCAGCAGCATGCTCAGTTGCCCCCTCAGTGGTGGCTAGTGGGAGCCTGCTGAGTACATCGGCGCAGTTTTCAGTGCCTGGTCTGTGCCCAATTGTGTAGTCATAGGCGGCTAACGTGAGTGCCCACCTCTGTATGCGGGCTGATGCAATCGCATTTATGGCCTTGTTTTTGACCAAAAGGGACGTTAGGGGTTTGTGATCCGTCTCCAGCTCAAATTTCCTGCCAAACAGGTACTGGTGCATTTTTTCTTACTGCATATACACATGCTAGCGCTTACTTTTCTGGTGGTCAGCTTCTTCGACTCATTCGCCAACTCCTGGGTCATGTAAGCTGAGGTCAGTCCAATTTTGAAAAAAGTTTGCCACCGGATAGCGTCACAAAGAGGTCCTCTGCTCTCGATAGCAGGTACTGGTCTTGGAGTGACACCCAATTGATGGTAGCCTTGTAATCGGCACATATCCTGACCGACCCATCCGCATTGAGCACTGGCACAATCGGGCTCGCCCAGTCACTGAATTCTACTGGCGAGATGATGCCTTCCCTCAGCAGATGATCCAATTCGCCTTCTATCTTTTCCCGCATCATGTACGGCACCACTCTGGCCTTTTGGTGTACTGGTCTGGCGTCTGGGTTTATGTGAATCACTGCCTTGGCCCCCATGAAAGTGCCAATGATGGGTTGAAATAATGAGTCAAATTTGTCCAGGACCTGTGAGCATGATACTCGCTCCACAGAAGAAATTGCATTGACATTGCCCCATTTCCAGTTCATGACAGCAAGCCACCTCCTCCCCAGTAGTGCGGGACCATCCCCCAGGACAATCCAGAGTGGCAATCTGTTCTCCGAATCTTTGTGGGTCATGAGTACCATGGCGCTGCCTAGCACCGGAATGATCTCCTTTGTATATGTCCGTAGCTGTGCATCAATCGGCACTAATTTTGGCCTCCTGGCCTTGGATGCCCACAACTTGTCGAACTGTTTGATACTCATCAGGGACTGGCTGGGACCCGTGTCTAGCTCCATTGATACTGGGATGCCATTGAGGAGCACTTTCATCATTATTGGTGGCGTCCTGGTGTATGAACTGTATATATGCTCCACATGAACTCGCTGAACTTCAGCTTCCAGCGATTTCCCCCAGTATTAATTTGGCCTCATAGGGCTTACATCGGGCCCATCCTTGTACATCAACCTGGCTGCTGGCTTCCTGCACATACATGCCAAGTGACCGCTGACGTTGAAATTTCTGCAGGTATATTGCTGATACCTGCAAGCTCTGGCTGGGTGTTTGCCTCCATAACTTCAACATGAGCTGTTGTTGGAAACAAAAGGTCCATTATGAGTCAGTCGTCGCTGACTGTCTCTGTAACTGTCCTTAAGCGCAACATTGACAGGTGTTGATGGCCCCATTATTTTCTGCATCCATTGCGATAGCATGAATCGCTGTTCAGCTAGCCATTGTCTCTGTTGAATTACCCCTTTGGGTTCGACTACATGCTGGGGCATGTCCGATTGCCCTTGTCTGCCTGGAGAACTGTGTGCCGCATTAGCAATGTTAACTCCCTGTCCATTTGCTGCATTCGAGCCAAGATTTTTGTCAAACATCATTCTGGTCTCTTCCTCCCCTGAGATGAATGTCTGAACCATCAAAGCCGCCGTTTCCAGGGTCAAATCTTTGGTCTCGATCAGTTTCCTGAAAACCCCAGCATGCCCGATGCCCTCAATTTAAAAAAAAAAAAAAAAAGTCTTGCAGCATCTCCGCTCTGCATGCATCTGGGAACTTACATAGGCTCGCCAGGTGCCAGAGATCTGCCACGAAGTCTGGAACGCTTTGCCCTTCTCGCCGCCGGTGCGTGTAAAACCGGTGTCTCGCCATGTGCATGCTGCTCGCTGGCTTAAGGTGTTCCCCGATCAACTTACTGAGCTCTTCAAACGTCATGTCCGCCGTCTTCTGGCGCTAGAAGGTCCTTCATCAGGGAGTACGTCCTGGACCCACAAACCGTCAGGAGATGAGCCCTGCGTTTGTCGGCCGAATCCTGTCCCAACCATTCCTTAGTGACGAAACTTTGCTGTAGTCTCAATAAAATCGTCCCAATCATCACCAACACAGTACCTCTCGTCTGTGCTGCTAGTGGCCATGCTCACGTGGTTTAAATCCCAGTTTCTCGTCGCCAATGATATGTGCTTACTATACAGTACAAATGCACACGAGGCCCATGTTTGAGAGAAGGTCACTCTGTGACCAGTAACCTTTATTAACTAGACATCAAGTGATGAAGGTGGGTGGAGCTTCCACTTTTATACCTGGAAGTCCAGGTTAGGAGTGTCTCCCACAAGTTCACCACCCAGTGATCAATGTTCTCAAGGTGTACAACTTGGGTCAGTGCATACATGGGTTACAATGATGGTTGAATACATGACAGGGACCAGGGGTAAAAGTTCTCAATTGGGGAAAAGCCAATTTTGCTGAGCTGAGATGGGATTTGGCCAAAGTGGACTGGAGACGGCTACTTGATGGTAAATCAGTGTCCGAGCAGTGGGAGACATTCAAGGAGAAGATCCTGAAGGTGCAGAGCAAGTATGTTCCCTTTTTTTTTAAAAAAAAAGGGTGGTGCTAACAAATCTAGAGACCCCTGTATGTCAGGGGACTTATCGGGTAAGATAAAGAAAAAAAGGGAAGCTTATGACAGATACGGAGAACTCAACATTGCAGAAACTCTAGCAGAGTATAAGAAGTGCAGGGTTGCAAATAAAAAAGATATCAGGAAGTTAGAGAGAGAGAGCATGAAAGAATGTTGGCAGTAAAATCAGGGAAAAGCCAAAGATGTTTTATAGATATATTAAGAGCAAGAAGATAACTAGAGAAAGAGTGGGGCCTATTCGAGACCGTAAATGAAATCTGTGTGTAGAGGCAGAAGATGTCGGTAAGATACATAATGAAAACTTTGCATCTGTGCAGCAGCTCAGAGTGGGAAAACCGAGTTTGGTAAGTGGGAGAGTCTTAAGGGTTTGGAGGTTGGTGGCAATTGCTCGTAGCCTCTAAGTAAGATTAACAGTTAAATATTTAGGATTCTTTCAGGCTGAGGTAGAGACAAACTAGCTAGCTAGCTCTCCAGTAGTTTGCTAAATAGCCAGTTAGTTAAAACTAGTTAAAATCGGTTCTTTGAGCAGCTGACCAGTGGTGACTCATCTGAGCCACAAGCAATTTAAAAATCGAGGGCTCGTGCTGTTAGCTCGGAGTGCAGCAGCTCAGAGTGGGAAAACAGGGTTTGGTAAGTGGGAGTGTCTGGTGAAGTGGGGGCGGGAGGTTTTGCTTTGCCTTGTTTTTCCCAACTTTTTCCGCAGAGCGGCGGCGTACCTGAGCCGGAGCAGACCGAGGCCCGAGGGTGGGAATAAAAGCCACAGCAGACATAGAAACATAGAAAAATAGGTGCAGGAGTAGGCCATTCGGCCCTTCGAGCCTGCACCACCATTCAATGAGATCATGGCTGATCATTCACCTCAGTACCCCTTTCCTGCTTTCTCTCCATACCCTTTGACCCCTTCAGCTGTCAGGGCCATATCTAACTCCCTCTTGAATATATCCAATGAACTGACATCAACAACTCTCCGCAGTAGAGAATTCCACAGGTTAACAACTCTGAGTGAAGAACTTTCTCCTCATCTCAGTCCTAAATGGCTTGCTCCTTATCCTTTGACTGTGTCCCCTGGTTCTGGACTTTCCCAACATCGGGAACATTCTTCCTGCATCTAACCTGTCCAGTCCCGTCAATTTTATATGTAGCTATGAGACCCCCTCTCATCCTTCTAAACTCCAGTGAACACAGGCCCAGACGATACAGTCTCTCCTCATATGTCAGTCCTGCCATTCCGGGAATTAGTCTGGCGAACCTTCGCTGCACTCCCTGAATAGCAAGAACGTCCTTCCTCAGGTTAGGAGACCAAAACTGAGCACAATATTCCCGGTGAGGCCTAACCAAGGCCCTGTATAACTGCAGTAACACATCCCTGCTCCTATACACAAATCCCCCAGCTATGAAGGCCAACATACCATTTGCCTCCTTCACCGCCTACTGAACCTGCATGCCAACTTTCTATGACTAATGTACCATGTCACCCAGGTCTCGTTGCACCTCCCCTTTTCCTAATCTGCCACCATTCAGATAATATTCTGCCTTCGCGTTTTTGCCACCAAAGTGCATAACCTCACATTTATCCACATTATACTGCATCTGCCATGCTTTTGCCCACTCACCTAACCTGTCCACGTCACCCTGCAGCCTCTTAGCATCCTCCTCACAGCTCACACCGCCACCCAGCTTAGTGTCATCTGTAAACATGGAAATATTACACTCAATTCCTTCATCTAAATCACTAATGTATATTGTAAATAGCTGGAGTCCCAGCACTGAGCCCTGCAGCACCCCACTAGTCACTGCCTGCCATTCTGAAAAGGACCCATTTATCCCGACTCTCTGCTTCCTGTCTGAAAACAGTTCTCTATCCACGTCAATACATTACCCCCCAATACCATGTACTTTAATTTTGCACACCAATTTCTAGTATGGGACCTTGTCAAAAGCCTTTTGAAAGTCCAAATACACCACATCCATTGGTTCTTCCTTGTCCACTCTACTAGTTACATCCTAAAATTCTAGAAGATTTGTCAAGTATGATTTCCCTTTCATAAATTCATGCTGACTTGGACAGATCCTGTCACTGCTTTCCAAATGCACTGCTATTTCATCTTTAATAATTGATTCCAACATTTCCTCCACTACTGATGTCAGGCTAACCGGTCTATAATTCCCCGTTTTCTCTCTCCCTCCTTTTTTAAAAAGTGGTGTTACATTAGCAACCCTCCAGTCCATAGCAACTGATCCAAAGTCGATAGACTTTTGGAAAATGATCACCAATACATCCACTATTTCTAGGCCACTTCCTTAAGTACTCTGGGATGCAGACTATCAGGCCCTGGGGATTTATCGGCCTTCAATCCCATCAATTTTGCTAACACAATTTCCCGACTAATAAAGATTTCCTTCAGTTCCTCCTTCTCACTAGACCCTCGGAACCCTAGTATTTCCGGAAGGTTATTTGTGTCTTCCTTCGTGAAGACAGAACCAAAGTACTTTTTCAACTGGTCCGCCATTTCTTTGTTCCCCATTATAAATTCACCAGATTCTGACTGCAAGGGACCTACATTTGTCTTCACTAATCTTATTCTCTTCACATATCTATAGAAGCTTTTGCAATCAGCCTTTATGTTCCTCTTACTCTATTTACCACTCCTGATTAAACCCTTTGTCCTCCTCTGCTGAATTCTAAATTTCTCCCAGTCCTCAGGTTTGCTGCTTTTTCTGGCCAATTTATATGCCTCTTCCTTGGTTTTAAAACGATCCTTAATTTCCCTTGTTAGCCACGGTTGAGCCACCTTCCCCGTTTTATTTTTACTCCAGACAGCGATGTACAATTGTTGAAGTTCACCCATGTGATCTTTAAATGTTTGCCATTGCCTATCCACCGTCAACCCTTTAAATATCATTCGTCAGTCTAATCTAGCCAATTCATGTCTCATACCTTCGAAGTTCCCTTTCCTTAAGTTCAGAACCTTCGTCTCTGAATTAACTGTATCACTCGCCATCTTAATAAAGAATTCTACGATATTATGGTCACTCTTCCCCAAGGGGCCTCGCACAAGAAGATTGCTAATTAGTCTTTTCTCATTACACATAACCCATCTAGGATGGCCAGCTCTCTAGTTGCTTCCTCGACATATTGGTCCAGAAAACCATCCCTAATACACTCCAGTAAATCCTCCTCACCGTATTGCTACCAGTTTGGTCAGCTCCACCCATACAGATTCCACATCATCCAAGCTAATGTCCTTCCTTACCATTGCGTTAATTTCCTCTTTAACCAGCAATGCTACCCCACCTCCTTTTCCTTTCTGTCTATCCTTCCTGAATGTTGAATACCCCTGGATATTGAGTTCCCAGCCTTGGTCACCCTGGAGCCATGTCTCCATGGTACCAATTATAACATATTCGTTAATTGCTGCCTGCGCAATTAATTCGACCACCTTATTACGAATACTCCTCGCATTGAGGCACAGAACCTTCAGGCTTGTCTTTTTAACACACTTTGCCCCTTTCGAATTTTGCTGTAATGTGGCCCTTTTTGATTTTTGCCTTGGGTTTCTCTGCCCTCCACTTTTTCTTTTACTTTTCTTCTTTCTATCTTTTGCTTCTGCCCCCAATCTACTTCGCTCTGTATCCCTGCCTAGGTTCCCATCCCCCTGCCATATTAGTTTAAGCCCTCCCCAACAGCATGGGCAAACACTCCCCCTCGGACATTGGTTCCGGTCCTACCCAGGTGCAGTTTGTACTGATCCCACCACCCGCTGATCCGGTTCTAATGTCCCGGGAATTTGAATCCCTCCCTTCTGCACCATTCCTGGGCTATCCTGCAATTCATCTGAACTATCCTGCAATTACTACTCTGACTCGCACGTGGCACTGGTAGCAATTCTGAGATTACTACCTTTTTGAGGTTCCACTTTGTAATTTAACTTCTAGCTCCCTAAAATCAGCTTGTAGGACGTCATCCCGTTTTTTACCTATAGGCACCACGAGAACTGGCTGTTCACCCTCCCTCTCAAATGTGCTGCAGCCACTCTGAGACATCCTTGACCCTTGCACTCGGGAGGCAACATACCATCAGCATACAGCCAGTGTTATCTCCTGGACTAGTTTTGATCGCCTAGTTGGGTCGGAGAGCAATTTTCCCAGATTTTTCCGCAATTGACCTGGGTTTTTTTCTTTTGCCTCTCCCAGGAGATCGCATGGCTCCAGGTGAGGAGAATTCGGTGTGTGACATCACAGGTAATGCAGGTAAGTGATTGGTAGTGATTGTGGGCTAAGTTTTTCTTTTAAATTAATAGCATATAACTAACTGTTAAAAACTGACCTTTACTTGTTTAACTAATTTTGATAAACTATATCGGGTAAATACTTGATTAACACTAAACTAATTAATTAAATAAAATAATGGGAAAACAAAAGATGTGTTGTTGCTGCAATATGTGTGAGGTTCTAGAAGTTTTGGTCCAGAGCGACTACATCTGCGGTAAGTGTCTGCGGCTCCGGGTTGAGGAGCTGGAGTCCGAGCTGCAGACATTGCGAGACATGAGAGAGGGAGAAAGTTACTTGGACCAGTTGCTCCAGGAGGCAGCCACACCCTCTAGATTAAATACTTTAGAATTGACACATGGTCAGGGACTGGAGCATGTGACTGCGAGTGAAGCAGGTAAGGGGATCCAGGAGGTAGTATTGCAGGGGCCTCAGTCCCTGCACTTGTCCAATAGATTTGAGGTTCTTGCAACACTTGTGGATAAGTGTGCAGACTGCGGGGTGGACCAGCAGATTGACCAAGGTACCGTGGTGCAGAAAGCCATTCAAGTGCGGGGAGTAAAGAGGCAGGTGGTTGGAGAAGGGGACAGTATAGTTCGGGAGATCGATGGGATTCTCTGCAGCTGAGAGTGTGCATCCCGAAGGCGATGTTGCCTACCCCGGTGCCAGGATAAAGGACATCTCCTCCGCCAGGCCGGAGAAGAACTGGGAGTGGGAGGGGTGGATCCAGTTGCCGTGGTACATGTAGGTACCAATGACCGAGTTAGGACTAAGAAAGAGGTTCTGCTGAGAGAGTTTGAACATCTCGGGACTAAATTGAAAAACAAAGCCACAAAGGTAATAATCATGGCATTATTACCTGAGCCACGAGCAAATTGGCATAGGGTCAAAAGGAGGGGCAGTATTGAGGGAGCGCCACATTGTCGGAGGGGCAGTACTGAGGGAACGCCACACTGTTGGAGGGTCCGTCTTTCATATGAGACATTAAACCAAGGCCCCAGTCTGCCCTCTTAGTGGAAGAAAAGTTCCCACAGCCACTATTGGAAGAAAAGCAGGGGCAGTTCTGTCCAAGGTATAGGGACAATATTTATCCCACAACCAATATCACAAAAAAACAGATGATCCAGTCATTAATCACGTTGCTGTTTGTGTGGTCTTGCTGTGTGAAAATTGGCTGCCATGTTTTCTACATTGCAACAGTAACTACACTTCAAAAGGACTTCAGTTGGGACGTCTTCAGTTGGTGAAAGGCGCTGTAGAAATCGATGCTCTTTCTCTCAGTCTGTCTCACTCACTTTCTCGTCCTTTCTCTCTCTCAGTGGACTGCGATCGGCAGGATGCGCGCTTCACCCTCATCTTCACCCTCGCCTCCTGCACCTTCAGCTTTGTGGCCTTCCCCAGTGGTTTACTGTTTGACTACTTCGGTACCATGGTAACCCACGTCCTGGCCATGTAAGTACTTGCCCTCTTCTGGGCTTTTGGGGTGTTCGAGGTGATATGACTTGACACAGTCAGTAGAAGAGAAACAATTAAGACAGAAAGAGAATCATGATAGAGGTAGAGTAAGAGAGAGAGATGTGTAATATTGAATCAGAAGGTTAGAATGAAGAACCATCACCATAAATGGTTAAAGTGGTTACCAGGAATAGTAAAGATATATGGTCCTCGCACATATTTGATGATGGAAATGTTGGGTTTGTTCATATTGAAGGAGTTGAAAGTTAAAATGATTCGATTATTTCTGATGAGTCAGACAGTCTTGTTATAAGTAGAGTACCAATAGCAAATCCTACATCTGATGTGCTCGAAACAAGTCCAAGAGAAAGTCAGAATTTAAGTCTGAGTCAGGCAGGCAGACAGTCTGAAGTTGTAGAGGGGTCAAATGTAGATCAAGAGCATCTCTTGAAGAAAAACTCTCCTCAGGCTCAGCCTAGGATGAGTCTAACTGCGACACCAAGTTTGCAGAACGAAGGTATCCTCATCGAAACAGAAACCCCTGGTTAAGTTTGATTTGTAAATAAGGCAAACTAAGTCCATGGGGCTGAAATTGCTCCTTTCCTTTCGGCCTTTTAACACCGGAAAGTGGCGGCCACACTGCGGAGTGCAATGGCCGCTGACTTTTCGTGTAATGGCTGCCATTATCACAATTCCGCTTCTGTGCTATCCCGGTGGTGACCCGCTCCCCCCCACTGCTCCGCTGTTGCCGATCCGTGCTAAGTGCATCATCACAGTGTGTACCGTCGATCTACTCCCCGCCCCGCCCCCATCAACGGCGAAATTCTGCCGTGAAAACTTACGGCCCGCCCGGTGATACCAAAGCAAGCTTTTTTGTGGTGGTCCAGTGAGGCTGAGGCCTTCTGTAATGGTGGCACAGCTCCCCTTAAAGGGGAGGACCTACTGCTGCTGCCGCCATGCTTTTTATTTTGTTGGACGACTGCCATGTCGGCCCGACAATTATTCCTCCAGGTTCGGCCGGGCCACCAACAGACAGCCTGGCACCCCCTCTTCAGTGCCAGGCCGCTGGTCCTGCAGAAACCCAACCTAGAGGCCCAGTGGACCGAAGTTTAAAGATCGCGCAGGCTCTCACCTTTAAGTGAAGGGGAGAGCCGTGGTGATGTGGCATTGTGCTGACCTCATCGCCGGGACCACTCCACAGCCCCCCCCCCCCCCGCAACTTCCCCCCTCTAGTCTTGTCACCGCCGCATATCCGCCCCCATTAAGTGCGACTTCCGGATCCGAGTGAAAAAAACAAAGAGCAGAATTTTGTTCAAGAGGTGACCTCACTCACCATGGCGGTAAAAACCATAGAAACGTGCTGTGTACGGAATATTTCGGGAGGGGGGAAATTTTGGCCCGAATATCTTTGATGTGTATAACCATGCAAGTTATGTATGATGATTATTTTGTTATGATTAATTACTCATTAAGGGGGGAGAAGTATAATATATAGCTCCCCCTAGTGGACTACTGTGTAAATACAACTGCTGATGTATATTATAAAAGCATCATGTTCTTGTAGTCCGTGTGTTTGTGATGTCACAAAGAAGATTTCAGAGGTTCAGAGGAGGTTTACCGGGAATGAGGAACTTCAGTCATGTGGAGAGATTGAAGAAACTGGGGTTGTTCTCTTTCGAGCAGAGAAGATTGAAGAGAGACCAAATCGAGATACAGTTTGATTGCTATTTTGATTTGTTGTCAGTGTAAACTCTGAGAATAGTTCCCCGAATAACTCCAAAAAACATTGTGTGCATTTATTGGAGCAATTTATGACTGAACTATATACTTTCACCACCTCAGCATGTCCCAAAACACTTTTAAACCAATGAAGTTCTTTTGAAGTGTAGTCACTGTTCTAATGTAGGAAACGTGGCAGTCAATTTACACACAGCAAGCTCCCACAGACAGAAATGCAATATGACCAGACACCAACTGTATTTTTAGTGATGTGCGATAGGGATAAATATTGGTCACAGGATTCCGGGGATAATTGCCCTGTTCTTCCAGTACCGGCTGTGTGAACTTTTATGTTCACCTCGGAGGGCGGAAGGGACATTGGTTTAGCCTTTCATTTGAAAGAGGGCATCTCTAACAGTGCAGCTCTTCCTCAGTACTGCCACTCCCACAGTGCAGCGCTCCCTCAGTACTGCCCCTCCCACAGTACTGCCCCTCCCACAGTGCAGTGAACCCTCAGTACTGCCCCTCCCACCGTGCAGTGAACCCTCAGTACTGCCCCTCCCACCGTGCAGCGAACCCTTAGTACTGCCCCTCCCACAGTACTGCCCCTCCATCAGTACTGCCCCTCCCTCAGTACTGCCTCTCCCACAGTGCAGCACTCTTTCAGTACTGCCCCTCTCAGAAACATAGAAAAGAGGTGCAAGAGTAGGCCATTCGACCCTTCGAGCCTGCACCGCCATTCAATGAGTTCATGGCTGAACATGCAACTTCAGTACCCCATTCCTGCTTTCTCGCCATACCCCTTGATCCACCTAGTCGTAAGGACTACATCGAACTCCTTTTTGAATATATTTAGTGAATTGGCCTCAACAACTTTCTGTGGTAGAGAATTCCACAGGTTCACCACTCTGGGTGAAGAAGTTTCTCCTCATCTCAGTCCTAAATGGCTTACTCCTTATCCTTAGACTGTGAGCCCTGGTTCTGGTCTTCCCCAACATTGGGAACATTCTTCCTGCATCTAACCTGTCTAAACCCGTCAGAATTTTAAACGTTTCTATGAGGTCCCCTCTCATTCTTCTGAACTCCAGTGAATACAAGCCCAGTTGATCCAATCTTTCTTCATATGTCAGTCCTGCCATCCCGGGAATCAGTCTGGTGAACCTTTGCTGCACTCCCTCAATAGCAAGAATGTCCTTCCTCAAGTTAGGAGACCAAAACTGTACACAATACTCCAGATGTGGCCTCACCAAGGCCCTGTACAACTCTAGTAACACCTCCCTGCCCCTGTACTCAAATTCCCTCGCTATGAAGGCCAACATGCCATTTGCTTTCTTAAGCATCTGCTGTACCTGCATGCCAACCTTCAATGACTGATGTACCATGACACCCAGGTCTCGTTGCACCTCCCCTTTTCCTAATCTGTCACTATTCAGATAATAGTCTGTCTCTCACAGTGCAGCACTCCCTCAGTACGGCCCCTCCCACAGTGCAGTGCTCCCTCAGTACGGCCCCTACCACAGTGCGGTGCTCCCTCAGTACTGGCACTGGGACAATGACGATAGGTTTAGAGAGGGCACAGGAGACAATGGGATAAGGGAGAGCATTTTCAGTGGGAGGGTCAGTGTCCTGGGGCTAAGATTGATCAACATCAATAAAAAAAGCTGATCATTATTTGTACATATGTAAACCCGTAAATACCTTGTTTAACCACTGGAGGGCTCATCCCCTGGAGTCCCAAGGGATCCCACAATCGCTTGGGAGCACCTGTACATAAGAAGGCCTCACAGGCTGTAGAGGCACTCTGGAGACCTGTAATAAAGGACTGCGGTCACACCTTACTTTGAGCTCACAGTATCTGGTCAGACTCTTTATTCAATACATAACAATTATCACATTGCTGTTTGTGGGAGCTTGATATGCACAAATCGGCTGCCACGTTTCCTGCATTACAATAGTGGCTGCACTTTAAAAAGCACTTATAGAATCATAGACTGATACAGCACAGAAGGAGGTCATTTGGCCCATGCTGCCTGTGCTTTGAAAGAGCTGTCCGATTTGACCCATTCCCTGCTCTTCCACCATAGTCCTTCAAGTATTTATCCAATCCCCTTTTGAAAATTGTTGTATCTGCTTCCACCGTCCTCAGGCAGTGCATTCCAGATCATCATAACTCGTTGCTTAATTTTGTCCCTCATGTTGCCTCTGGTTCTATCACCAATGACCTTAAATCTGTGTTCTCTGGTTCCCGACCCTCCTTCCACTGGAAACAGTTCCTCCTTATTTATTCGATCAAAACCGGTCATCATTTTGAACATCTCTATCAATTATCCTTTTAACCATCTCTGCTCTAAGGAGAACAACCCCAGCTTCTCCAGTCTCTCCAAATAACAGAAGTCTCTCATCCCTGGTACCATTCTGGTAAATCCCCCCTGCGCCCTCTATTGCCTTGACCTCATTCCTGAAGTGCGGTGCCCAGAATTGAACACAAGGCTCCAGCTGAGGCCTAACCAGTGGTTTATGAAGGATTTAGCAATAACTTCTTGCTTTTGTACTCTGGGTCTGTTTATCAAGTACTTCATTGGCTGTGAAGCGCTTTGGATCGTCCTGAGGTGGTGAGAGACATTGAATATCTGGGAGCTCATTCCTTTCAGGGGAAGGGGAGGTGAATGTGGGGACAAAGGAGTTCAAACTAAGCTCTGATTTTTATCTCCACAGATTCCTCCACACCACCGCGACTCTGATCATCGCCTTCTCCACTGCTGGTAAGTCTAGCCCCTCCCCCTGTCAGAACCCAGTGAGGTCCCACACATGGTCCTTCAATACCTACGTAGAATATACAGCACATAAACAGGCCATTCGGCCCAACCAGTCCATGCCGGCTTTTGTGCTCCACTCCAGCCTCCTCCCATCCTTCCTCATCTAACTCTATCAGCATTATAAAAGTTGGATAGAGTGAAGGATAGAGCACCAGTCCTTAGTTACTGACAATTTTTCCATGTTGATTTCAGTGTTTGATGGCTGGTTCCATCTCCCCAATAGAAAAGGGGAGGAGTCCCACATTGAGTGACCTCCACTGGGGAGCCCCGCCTCCTCCGGAGGGCAAGATGGCCCGCCAAGGCGTGTCCGGACAGCAGACGAGGAAGACAAAGTGGAGAGTGTGCAAGAGCAGCCCGTACAGGAAACCCCTCCGTGCAGAGTGGAAAAGGACGGCAGGGATCTCCAGGAGACTGCTCAAGCTGTGAGGCGCCGGATCCCGAGGGAGGATTCGAGCCCTGGTGCCGATGAGAAAACACAGACGGGATTGTTCCACGCACTTGCGCCTCCTCGACACGCCTCGTGGATTCAGGGCTAAGTTCCTCTTTTAGCGTCTCGATGGCTTTGGCCATGGACCAGATACCGTGCCACGACATGCGCTGTGCTAACTCTTCATGGAACATCCAGCCCGCTCCTCCTTTATCCAATAGGTCCCTGACTCTGGTCACCTTGCCAGCCAGTGTCTTTCCCTCTGCCAGCCACGTGACACGCGGACGTGGAGGCACGGATTCCTGGAGTATAGCCATCACTCCTGACCGGGGAGAACTCCGGCTGGAGGTGACAGCTTTGCAGATCCTGATCATTACATGGTAAAAGACAGGCAGCTCCTGTAAGGAGGCCCAGCCACACCCCAGATTTATTGGCAGGAGCTGAGTGCTATAATTGAGTCCGTGCAGCTAGTGGAAGAAATACGTCGCCAGCGCACACCATCTGGGAAGATCCCTGACGTACAGATATCTCTACAGGGTCTGAAGACAGAAAGTCACAGCCTGGGTACACACCCACACCAGCGCCTGACCACCCTCTCTAAGCAGGAGTAGGATAACCATGGCACAGACCCAATGCTTCCCTTTGACCCTGAAGAAGTCAACAAGCATCTTCTGAATCTTGGCGACAGATTCGGGGGAGGGGCGGGGGATGTATCAAAGTGACCAACCAGTACCACAACATAGCGGCCATCAGTTGGTTTATGACCAGCGCCCTACCCCTGTAGGACAGCACTTGGAGCAGTCCTGTCCAGCGCCCTCGGTGAGCAGTGACTTTAGCCTCCAGCACTTGCCAGTTTGCCAGCCAGGCTTCCTCAGCAGGGCTAAGGTAAACTCCCAGGTTGAGGAGATGAGTTGTACTCCAGGTATAATTTCTGAGCTCCTCCCACCACTGACTGACCAGGAGTGCGGAACATTTCTTCCAGTTGATCCTCACAGAGGACGCGGCAGATTAGACCCGCTGGCACTCGCGCAACCTCCGCAAGACATCGGCATCCGTGACCATGAGGAGCACGTCAGCGACGTAAGCCGAGAGCACGACCTCCACGCTAGGCCCTTGGAGAGGATCCGTAAACATCTTCCGCAAAAGATGCAGGAAAGTCTCCAGACAGAAAGCATGGAACTGGCCAGACAAGGGGCATTCCTGACGGTCCCATATCCCGAAGCCAAGGGGCGCTGTCAAAGACCTGTTGACCTTAATCAGACACTCCACGCAAGTCAGTTCGAGTTTTAAAAAATGTGTCCTGAATCTGAATGTGCGCATGAGCTGAATGTATCCTGAAGAGGCACTCGTGATCCATCCTGTTGAAAACTTTCTCCTGATCCAGGGAAAGGAATGCCACCGACAGACCAGTCCTCTGGGAATGGTGGACCAGGTCCCGAACCAGATGGATGCTGTTGTGGATGGTCCGGCCCTGATCTGTGTAGAACTGGTCGGGGTGGATCATTTGGGCCAGCATGGTGCCAAGGCAAGCAAAGACTTGTCGTTCGTGCTGAGGAGGGAGACCAGGCGTCAGATCTTCAGTAGGGGCAGATTTTCCCTCTTGGGCAGCGGGATGATGACTGCCCTGCGCTGAGAGAGGGATATCTCCCCGGCCTCCAGACTTTCCCCCAGACTCACAGGTCGTCGCCCACCCCAGAACATCCCAGAACTCCACGGTCTGACCGTCCAGCCCTGGGGACTTGCCCCTCGAACTGGCTGAGGGCACCGGCCAGCTCCCCCAGGCTTAGCGGGGCTTCGAGCTGCTCACCACCCTTCGGGCTGACCTTCAGCAGGTCCTCGCACAAAACAATGCGAGCAACCTCGATAGGACGGATCCGTAGAGAACAGAGCCCCATAGTAGATACGGGCCTCGGCACTGATGCCCTTCTGATCCGAGGCGAGGGATCTGTCGCTGGCCAGTGGCCCCAAGAGCTCCTTACGGAACCCCTCCCTCTTTTTCCATTGAGTAGAAGAATGGCGCCCAATATTTATCCATCAACCAACATCACACTAAAAAAACCAGCAGATCTGGTCATTTATCAGGTTGCTGTTTGTGGGAGCTTGCTGGGCACAAATTGACTGCTGGATTTCCTACATTACAATAATAAGATAAAGTAATTAATTGGCTGTGAAGTTTTTGGGACGTCCTAAGGTGGTGAAAGGCACTGTATAAATGAAAGTTCTTTCTCTCTTTCTCACACTCCCTCTCTCCCTCTGTTGCAGCTTCAGCAACACTGTTGTTCCCTGCGCTCTGTCTGATGGCAGTGGGAGGAAGGTGTTTTTTCATAACAAACATTCAGGTAATGTAGGATTGTGTGTGATAGAGCATCAAGTGTACTGAGGGAGTGCTGCACTGTCAGAGGGGCAGTACTGAGGGAGTGCTGCCCTTGCCTGCAGGGATTGTGGGACCACCTCAAAAGGAGGATGAGGAAGCAGAGGAAGAGGAGAAAAAGGAAGTGGAAGATCAGGAAAACGAGGATGTAGGGAGGAGGCAGTTGCTGGACACTTGGAAAATCATGATTCAATCAAGCAGAGCCAACATGGTTTTATGAAAGGGAAATCACGTTTGACAAATTTGCTGGAGTTCTTTGAGGATGTAACCAGTAGTGGATGTGGTGTATTTGGATTTCCAGAAGGCATTTGATAAGGTACATAAAAGGTTACTGCACAAGATAAAAGTTCATGGGGTTGGGATTAATATATTAGCATGGATAGAGGATTGGCTAACTAACAGAAAACAGAGTCGGGATAAATGGATCATTTTCCAGTTGGCAAACAGTAACTAGTTAGGTGCTGCAGGGATCAGTGCTAGGTCCTCAACTATTTACAATCTACATTAATGATTTGGATGAAGGGACCGAGTGTAATATAGCCAAGTTTGCTGATAGAAAGATGGGTGGGAGAGCAAATTGTAAGGAGGACACGAGAAATCTGCAAAGGGATATAGACAGGCTAAGTGAGTGGGAAAAAATTTGGTAGATGGAGTATAATGTCGGAAAATGTGAGGTTATCCACCTTGGCAGAAAAAATAGAATTGCAAATTATAATTTAAATGGAGAAAAATTGCAAAGTGCTGCAGTACAGAGGGACCTGAGGGTCCTTGTGCATGAAACACAAAAAGTTAGTATGCAGGTACTGCAAGTAATCAGGAAGTCAAATGAAATGTTGGCCTTTATTTAGAAACATAGATACATAGAAAATAGGTGCAGGAGTAGGCCATTCGGCTCTTTGAGCCTGCACCACCAATCAATATGATCATGGATGAACATTCACCTCAGTACCCCTTTCCCGCTTTCTCTCCATACCCCTTGATCCCTTTAGCCTTAAGGGCCCTATCTAACTCCCTCTTGAATATATCCAATGAACTGGCAATGGACTCTCTGCGGCAGGGAATTCCACAGGTTAACGACTCTGAGTGAAGAAGTTCTTCCTCATCTCAGTCCTAAATGGTCTACCCCTTATCCTAAGACTGTGTCCACTGGTTCTGGACTTCCAAAACATCGGGAACATTCTTCCCGCATCAAACCTGTCCCGTCCCGTCAGAATCTTATACGTTTCTATGAGGTCCCCTCTCATCCTTCTAAACGCCAGTGTATAAAGGCCCAGTTGATCCAGTCTCTCCGTATTTCAAGGGGGATAGAGTATAAAAGCAGAGAAGTCCTGCAATAACTGTACAGGGTATTGGTGAGGCCACATCTGGAGTGCTGCGAAAGTTTTGGTCTCCGTATTTAAGGATGGATATACTTGCATTGGAGGCTGTTCAGAGAAGGTTCACTCGGTTGATTCTGGAGATGAGGGGGTAGATTTATGAAGATAGGTTGAGTAGGTTGGGCCTATACTCATTGGAGTTCCGAAGAATGAGAGGTGATCTTATCGAAGGTAATGAGGGGGTTCGACAAGGTGGATACAGAGAGGATATTTCCATTCATAGTATGTCCCCTAGTTTTAGTTTCCACTATCAGAATAAGGGATAGCTCATTTAAAACTGAGATGAGGAGGAATTTATTCTGAGGGTTGTAAATCTGTGGAATTCTCTGCCCCAGAAAGCTGTGGAGGCTGGTGTTTGAGTATATTTAAGGCGGCGATAGACAGACTTTTGAGCGATAAGGGAATAAAGGATTATGGGGAGCGGGCAGGGAGGCGGAGCTGAGTCCATGATCAGATCAGCCATGATATTAAATGGCGGAGCAGGCTCGAGGGGCCAAATGGCCTACTCCTGCTCCTATTTCTTATGTTCTTGTGGGGCAGGCATCAAATTCCCCTTCCGGACAGGCTGTCCGTGTCGTCTCATCCAAGTCAGATTCCAATGAATGAAGGCCCAGATCCCTGTCACTCACCACATCCCCATCACACCATCCCTCTGTCACAGAACATCGCAGCGTCCTCCTGGGCACAAAGCTGGAATGAGAGCCACCACAAAACAAAAATTCTAAACAAAATTAATGAATTTATAAGTATTCAATTAACAGTGCAATATCAACCAATCATACTTGTGCAATCCCTTAGTGCCTGCCGTTTGTGTGACCTCTCCTACTCTCGTGCTCCTACGCAGTGCTCCCTCAGTGACTGAAGCATGGCTGGTGGAAGGCTGCTGAGTTTCCATGGGGGAGACTACAGCTGGCCTTGCAGGACCACCTCAACCAGGTGTGGATCTAGAAGGCCCAGCTGTAGACTGCACCATCTGGGCTGGCTGTCTGACAGGCAGCAGCAAGTACAATGACAGAGTGGCAGTGGTGGGAGTAGGAATGCTGTCATACTGAGAGAGGGTTCTGCACAGACCCACTGCCACTCCCCCGGGACGGCACCTCAGCATTCCTAGCAATCTGTTAGAGGCCAGATTGCTGACCTGCAACACCCTGCAAGCCCCATACGATATTCATAAACCCAGCCATGATGGCGGCACTCTCAGCTTCCACTGCAGCTGTGAGACGTTGCGTCGCTTCCGCCTGTGCTGCAATGGAAGCTGTGACATCGCCCACCACACACAGTATCATGGCTGGGTCCACAAGGTCTCTCCAAGAATCACAGATTGTTTACAGCACAGAAGGAGGCCATTCAGCCCATTGAGCCCATGCGGTCTCTCTGCAAGAGCACCACTCCCCTCCCTTTCCCCATCGCCCTGCAATTTATTTTCCTCCAGTTACTTTTCCAATTCCCTTTTGAAAGCCACGATTGAGTCTGTCTCCACCACCCTTTTCAGGCAGTGCATTCCAGTTCCTAACCACTCGCTGCATCATTTTTTTTTTCTCATCGCATTTGGTTCTTTTGCCAATCACCTTAAATCTGTGTCCTCTGGTTCTCGACCCTTCCACCAATGGGAACAGTTTCTTTCAATCTACTCTGTCTAGACCCCTCACAATTTTGAATATCTCTATCAAATCTCCTCTCAATCTTCTCTGCTCCAAGGAGAACAACCCCAGCTTCTCCAGTCTATCCACATAACTGAAGTCTCTCATCCCTGGATCCATTCTCGTAAATCTTTTCTGCACCTTCTCTAACTCCTTCATATCCTTCCAAAAGTGCGGTGCCCAGAATTGGACACAATACTCCAGTTGAGGCCGAAGCAGTGTTTTATAAAGGTTCATCATCACTTCCTTGGTTTTGTACTCTATGCCACCCTCAACGATTTGTGCACATGTACCCCCAGGTCTCTCTGTTCATGCACCCACTTTATGCTTGTACCCTTTTATTTATATTGCCTCTCCTCGTTCTTCCTACCAAAATATATCACTTCACATTTTGCTGCATTAAATTTCAACCACCATGTATCCTAGATTTCCTTAATTAATCCACACTTATCTAAGTAACTTTTAACTTCGTCCCTGTTTACCGCTTCTAAAAGTTTCCCCTCTCTCTTGAGGTTATCCACTTTGGTGGCATAAACAGGGAGGCAGAATATTATCTGAATGGTGACAGATTAGGAAAAGGAGCGGTGCAATGAGACCTGGGTGTCATGGTACATCAGTCATAGACAGTTGGCATGCAGATACAGTAGGCGGTGAAGAAGGCAAATGGCATGTTGGTCTTCATAGCGAGAGGATTTGAGTACAGGGGCAGGGAGGTCTTACTGCAGTTGTACAGGGCCTTGGTGAGGCCACACCTTGAATATTGTGTTCAGTTTTCATCATCTAATCTGAGGAAGGACATTCTTGCTATTGAGGGAGTGCAGTGAAAGTTCACCAGACTGATTCCCGGGATGGTAGGACTGAAATATGAGGAAAGACTGGATCGACTAGGCTTGTATTCACTGGAATTTAGAAGAATGAGAGGGAATCTCATAGAAATATATAAAATTCTGACAGGATTGGACAAATTAGATGCAGGAAGAATGTTCCTGATATTGGGGAAGTCCAGAACCAGGGGTCACAGTCTAAGGAGAAGGGGTAAACCATACAGGATCGAGATGAGGAGAAACCTTTTCACCCAGAGAGTGGTGAAGCTGTGGAATTCTCTACCACGGAAAGTGGTGGAGTCCCGTTCGTTGGATATATTCAAGAGGGAGTCAGATATGACCCTTACGGCTAAAGGGATCGGGGGTATGTAGAGAAAGTGGGAGTGGGGTACTGAAGTTGCATGATCAGCAATGATCATATTGAATGGCGGTGCAGGCTCGAAGGGCTGCTACTGCACCTATTTCCTATGTTTCTATGTATGCCGGTAATGGGTGGGACACCACAACCAGCTCTGGTATACAGAGTGGATTGCAAGGGGCCTACATTAGTCTTCACTAATCTTTTTCTCCTCACATATCTAGAGAAGCTTTTGTAGTCAGTATTTGTATTCTCTGCAAGCTTTCTCTCATACTCTATTTTCCCCCTCCTTATTAAACCCTTAGTCCTCCTCTGCTGGATTCGAAATTTCCCCAGTCCTCAGGTTTGCTGCTTTTTCTGGCCAAATTATATGCCTCTTCCTTGGATTTAACACTATCCCTAATTTCCCTTGTTAGCCGCGATTGAGCCACCTTTCCTGTTTTATTTTTATGCCAGACAGGGATGTACAATAGTTGTAATTCATCCATGTGATCTTTAAATGTCTGCCATTGCCTATCCACCGCCAACCCTTTAAGTATCGTTCGCCAGTCTATCCGAGCCAAATCACATCTCATACCATCGAAGTTTCCTTTCTTTAAGTTCAGGACCGAGTCTCTGAATTAACTGTGTCGTCCTCCATCTCACCCATTCCTCCAGCCAGTGTTGCTACTTCAAGTGCCAGTCCCACTAATTCTACCCTCACCCCACCCATGATTTCCAGAAGCAATCTCGTAAGAACATAAGAACATAAGAATTAGGAACAGGAGTAGGCCATCTAGCCCCTCGAGCCTGCTCTGCCATTTAACAAGATCATGGCTGATCTGGCCGTGGACTCAGCTCCACTTGCCCGCCTGCTCCCCGTAACCCTTAGTTCCCTTATTGGTTAAAAATTTATCTATCTGTGACTTGAATACATTCAATGAGCTAGCCTCAACTGCTTCATTGGGCAGAGAATTCAAAAGATTCACAACCCTCTGGGAGAAGAAATTCCTTCTCAACTCGGTTTTAAATTGGCTCCCCCGTATTTTGAGGCTGTTCCCCCTAATTCTAGTCTCCCCGACCAGTGGAAACAACCTCTCTGCCTCTATCTTGTCGATCCCTTTCATGATTTTAAATGTTTGTAAAAGATCACCCCTCATCCTTCTGAACTCCAACGAGTAAAGACCCAGTCTACTCAATCTATCATCATAAGGTAACCCCCTCATCTCCGGAATCAGCCAAGTAAATCATCTCTGTACCACCTCCAAAGCTAGTATATCCTTCCTTAAGTAAGGTGACCAAAACTCCATTTTTTTTGGCCTTAGCCTGAAAGTGGACAGTCTAGCCCTATGTTTCTATGTGAGAAGACAGTGAAGTCCCTTCTGCTGGAGTTCAGAGCCTCTGTGACCTAGCAGATGTAGCGATGGACAGCAAACTGTGACAATTAGCGCTGTCGCCTGTTCCAGCCCAGAAGAATCAGTTGGGGCAAAATTCAGGGCCAAGTCAACTTGAGGGCCACTGGCAGCAATGTCGTCGCCCCAATCTCAGGCTGCAGGTCTGGGTGTAGGAGGTGGCAGAAATCTGTGACTACATCCTAGATGACACGGAGCCTCCCAACACACTGCTCCTGGTTTAGGTGTAGGGATGAGAAGTGTTCCCTGAAGACCCTCGGTGGGTAAGGCCTCTGCTGACAGCCCTTCTCCCCCTCCTCCACCTCCCACTGTGGGCAGCTTGTCTTTGCTGCCACTGCTCCATCTCCCTGTTATGCTGCAGTGTGAGGGGGAGTCCAGGTAATGCCCCCTTGACTGGTAGCAAGTGGTGTATTCAGAGGCCTTCCAGTTCCAACCAATGCCTTCCCATGTCCAGCAGCACTCCCTGCATACTTTAACAATGTTATAAATGTCTTCCAACAAGCCAGTATTGATATGAACACTGCAAGAGCCAGTACAAGAGAAATAATCAACTGACCACAGTGACTACACTTCAAAAGTACTTCATTGGCTGTAAAGTGCTTTGAGAAGTCCGGTGGTCGTGAAAGGCGCTATACAAATGCAAGTTGAATGTTTCCCTTTAAATAGCGCTGGTGGGAGTCCCTCGTGTAGCTGATCACATGTCCAGCTGTGCGTGTTTCGGAGAACCATTGTTTGGGACGGCGATGTCCAAAATGGCAGGTCATGCATCAAATCAGCATTGCACGCTGACTGACGTCACGATCTGCCAACTCTGCACACGGCCTGCACACGCTCGTCCCGCCCGTGTTATCGCTCGCACCAAGATGGCAACCAGTGTGGGCCGTGCCGGAAGTGGGTGGAAGCGAGGCAGCCGCCATTTTTCGCCCTAACCCAAACCGGCCTTAACTGCCGGCGCTAAGGTGCCAAATTTCAGGGCCCAGGAGTTCATTCAGACTCCAATACTCATTGTTAGATCTGGGATTCCGAGACCAGGAGTCCATTCAGACTCCCCACACACACACACACACACACACACACACACACACACACACACACACAGGTAAATCTTGGACCCTGAGACCAGGAGTCCATTCAGCCTCCCCACACACACACTATGATTAGAGAAGATGGTTCCACTCGTGGGAAGGGACCAAGACTAGGAAATCATCAATATAAAATCGTCACCAATAAATCCAGTAGGAAAGGAGAAACATCTTTACCCAGAGAGTAAAGAAAAGAAAAAGAAAGACTTGGATTTATATAGCGCCTTTCACAACCACCAGACATCGCAAAGCACTTCTCAGCCAACGAGACCTGGGTGGCATGGTACATCAGTCATTGAAGTTTGGCATGCAGGTACAGCAGGCGGTGAAGAAGGCAAATGGCACGTTGGCCTTCATAGCTAGAGGATTTGAGTATAGGAGCAGGGAGGTCTTACTGCAGTTGTACAGAGCCTTGATGAAGCCACACCTGGAATATTGTGTTCAGTTTTGGTCCTCTAATCTGAGGAAGGAGTTGCTGTTGAGGGAGTACAGTGAAGATTCACCAGATTAATTCCTGGGATAGCAGGACTGATATGAGGAGAGACTGGATCAACTGTGCTTGTATCCACTGGAGTTCAGAAGAATGAGAGGGGATCTCAGAAACAAATAAAATTCTGGCGGGATTGGACAGGGTAGAGGCAGGAAGAATGTTCCTGTTGCTGGCGAGTTCCAGAACTAGGGGTCACCGTTTAAGAATAAGAGGTAACCATTTAGGACCGAGATGAGGAGAAACTTCTTCACACAGAGAGTGGTTAACCTGTGGAATTCTCTACTGCAGAACGTTGTTGAGGCCAATTTGTTAGATATATTCAAAAGGGAGTTAGATATGGCCCTTATGGCCAAAGGGATCTGGAGAAAAAGCAGGAAAGGGAAACTGAGGTTGAATGATCAGCCATGATCTTATTGAATGGCGGAGCAGGCTCGAAAGGCCGAATGGCCTGCTCCTGCACCTAATTTCTAAATTTCTATGTTTCTATGGAGTGCAGTCACTGGTGCAATGTAGGAAACGCAGCAACCAATTTACACACAAGCAAGCTGTGTGGAACTCGCTACCAAATAGCAGAGATGCATTTAAGGGGAAGCTAGATAAACACATGAAGGAGAAAGGAATATTGGGATATGTTGACTGGGTGAGATGAAGAGGGGTGGGAGGAGACTCGAATGGAGTATAAACGCCGGCATGGACCAGTTCGGTCAAATGGTCTTTTCTGTGCTGTCGACCCGATGTAATTCTCTGAACCTCCTCCTCTCTCTCTGCAGGTTCCCTCCCGCCACTTTGGGAAGGTCTATGGACTGCTACTGGTTCTTGCGGCAGTTGTAAATCTGCTCCAGTACCCTTGCTTCATTCTGGTCAAGGGACCCTTGCACGGTGACCCCTTGTATGTGAGTATCGGGAGGTCCGGGTCTCCCTGTGATCTGTGCCAGATGGTCACGGGTACAGTGAGATAGAGAGAGACAGTAGGCTTTATAAATAGAAGCATAGAGTACAAAAGTCAGGAAGTTATGCTAAACCTTTATAAAACACAAGTTCGGCCCCAGCTGAAGTATTGCGTCTAATTCTGGGCACCACATGTTAGGAAAGACCTGCATTCTTGGAGAATGCAGAAGAGACTTAGGAGTATCTGGAGAAGCTGGGGTTGTTCTCCTTAGAGCAGAGAAGGCTAAGAGGAGATTTGAAGAGGTGTTGAAAATCCTGAAGGGTTTATATAGAGTAAATAAAGAGGAACTGTTTCCAGTGGCTGAAGGGACGATAACCAGAGGGGACAGATTTAATGTGATTGGTAAAAGAACCAGAGGCGTCTGAGCAAATATTTTTTTCCACAACACGTGGTTAGGATTTGGAATGCAGTGCCTGGTAGGGTGGTGGATACAGATTCAAAAGTAACTTTCAAAAGGGAATTGGATAAATACTTGAAATGAGAAAAAATTGCAGGGATATGGGGAAAGAGCGGGGAGTGGGACTAACTGGATTGCTCTTCGAAAGAGCGGTGTTGGGGATGTGGGTTTGGGGGGTGTCGGATGGGGGTTGGGAGTCGGGGTTGAAGGGTGTGTGGTTATTTGGGGTGTGGTTTTGGGGAGTGTAGGATGGAGGGGTCAGGGTTGGGGGGTGTTGGTTAGGAGGGAGTGTAGGATGGGGGGTGTTGGGAGTGTGGGTTTGGAGGGTGTAGGATGGAGGGGTCAGGGTTGGGCGTGTGGCTTTGTGGGGGTGTAGGATCGGGGGTGTTGGGGATGTGGTTTTGGGGGTGTAGGATGGGGGAGTTGGGGTTGGGTTTTGTTGTGGGTGTGGTTTGGTGGATGGGGGTCGGTGTTGCGGGGTTTTGGGGGGAGTGTAGGTTGGGGGGTGTTGGGGATGTGGTTTGGGGGGTGTAGGATGGGAGAGTTGGGCTCGGGGATGCTGAGGTTTTGAGGTGTGGGTTTGGGAGGGTGCAGGTTGGGAGGGGTGAGGGTGAGCAGGAGCGAAGTTTGGTTTCAAGCAATTCCCAAACAAATCATTTTTTACAAAAATCAGCTGTTTCCCGAGATCCCGGAGACTGAGATTTTTGTTCAGAAGACCGGGTCAAAGACAGATTACAGACAGTGTTAATTCTTTATAAGCAAACATTTTGTTTTATTCTGAGGGATTATCCAATGCAAATAGTCCCCTCCTCTCTCCTCCTCTCCCCTTCCCTCTCTCCTTCTCCCCTTCCTCCTCTCTCCTTCTCCCCTTCCTCCTCTCTCCTTCTCCCCTCCCCTCTCTCTCTCCTTCTCCCCTCCCCCCGCACTCTCCTTCTCCCCTCCCCTCCCCTCTCTCCCCTCTCTCTCCTTCTCTCCTCCCCTCCCCTCTCTCTCTCTCCTTCTCTCCTCCCCTCCCCTCTCTCTCTCTCCTTCTCTCCTCCCCTCCCCTCTCTCTCTCCTTCTCTCCTCCCCTCCCCTCTCTCTCTCCTTCTCCCCTCCCCTCCCCTCTCTCTCTCCTTCTCCCCTCCCCTCCCCTCTCTCTCTCTTTCCTTCTCCCCTCCCCTCTCTCTCTCTCTCTCTCTCTCTCTCCTTCTCCCCTCCCCTCTCTCTCTCTCTCTCTCTCTCTCCTTCTCCCCTCCCCTCTCTCTCTCTCTCTCTCTCTCTCTCTCCTTCTCCCCTCCTCTCTCTGTCTCTCTCTCTTACACTCAGTCCCTTGGAAGGAGAGAAACGTAGCCAAGTTTGCTGATAATACAAAGATGGGAGGAAAAGCAATGTGTGAGGAGGACACAAAAAACCTGCAAAAGGACATAGACAAGCTAAGTGAGTGGGCAAAAATTTGTCAGATGGAGTATAATGTTGGAAAGTGTGAGGTTATGCACTTTGGCAGAAAAAATCAAAGAGCAAGTTATTATTTAAATGGAGAAAAATTGCAAAGTGCTGCAGTACAGCGGGACCTGGGGGTACTTGTGCATGAAACACAAAAGGTTAGTATGCAGGTAGAGCAAGTGATCAGGAAGGCCAATGGAATCTTTCCCTTTATTGCAAAGGGAATGGAGTATAAAAGCACGGAGGTTTTGCTACAGTTATACAGGGTATTGGTGAGGCCACACCTGGAATACTGCGTGCAGTTTTGGTTTCCATATTGAAGAAGGGATATACTTGCTTTGGAGGCTGTTCAAAGAAGGTTCACTAGGTTGATTCCGGAGATGAGGGTGTTGACTTATGAGGAAAGATTGAGTAGGTTGGGCCTCTACTCATTGGAATTCAGAAGAATGAGGTGTGATCTTATCGAAACATATCAGATACTGAGGGGGCTCGACAGGGTGGATGCAGAGAGGATGTTTCCACTCTTAGGGGAGACTAGAGCTAGGGGGCATAAT
Source organism: Pristiophorus japonicus (assembly GCF_044704955.1). Lineage (NCBI taxonomy): Eukaryota > Metazoa > Chordata > Chondrichthyes > Pristiophoridae > Pristiophorus > Pristiophorus japonicus. The sequence goes on from NC_091983.1 coordinate 238,389,845, forward strand.
CTTAGAATAAGGGGCTGCCCATTTAAAACAGAGATGAGGAGAAATGTTTTCTCAGGGTTGTAAATCTGTGGAATTCGCTGCCTCAGAGCTGTGGAGGCTGGGTCATTGAATAAATTTAAGACAAATATAGACAGTTTATGAACTGATAATGGGTTATGGGGAGCGGGCAGGGAAGTGTACCTGAGTCCATGAGATCAGCTATGATTTTATTGAATGGCGGAGGAGGCTCGAGGGGCCGTATGGCTTACTCCTGCTCTTATTTCTTATGTTCTTATCTCCTCTCTCTCTATCCTACTCCCCTTCCCTCTCTTCTTTTCTTCTTCCCTCCATCTTCTCTCCCCTCTCTACTTCTCCATTTCCCCCCTCCTTCTCCCTTCCCCCTCTTCTTCTTCTGCCCTCCTCTCTCCTTCCTTTGCCTCTCTCCCCTTCCCTCCCTCCTCCATCGTCACTCTCCTTCAATCTCATCTCTAATTCCACTTCCCGCTCTCTCCTGCTCTGCTTGTTCTTTCCTCTCTCTCCTTCTCCCCTTTCCCTTCTCCCCTTTCCCCTCTCCTCCCCTTCGCTCTCTCCCTCTGCTCTCCTTTACCCCACACCTCTCTTCCCCACCATCCCCCTCTCATTCGACCTGATATGCCCTTACTATACAGTATAAATACACACGAGGCCCATACTTGAGAGAAGGTCACTCTGTGACCAGTTACCTTTATTACCAAGACCTCAAGTAATGAAGGTGGATGGAGCTTCCCCTTTTATACCTGAAAGTCCAGGTTAGGAGTGTCTCCCACAAGTTCACCCCTTGTGGTCAATGTTTTCAAGGTGTACAACTTAGGTCAGCTTACACATGGGTTACAATGATAGTTGAATACATGACATCACCTCCCCGCCCCCCCCCCCCCCCCAAAGTCTTATTGGGATCACAGGTTAAGTCTCTCTGGTGGTTTACGCTCCCTTGTGGAGCGCCTGAGTTGGGGCTGCGGTTGTTGGGCACTGGCCTGAGTGTCTGCTGTTTGCGGTGCCTCAGGCCTGTCCGGACTGCTCACAGTGACTGGGCTCTCCTCCACTTGGTTCCAGTGTTCGGTCACCTGTGGTGGAGTAAACTCTACGTCGTGTTCTTCCTCTGCTTCTTCTATGGGGTTGCTGAACCTCCTTTTTAGTTTGATCCACGTGTTTGCGGCAGATTTGTCCGTTGGTAAGTTTAACTACCAAAACCCTATTCCCGTCTTTGGTAATCACAGTGCCTGCAAGCCATTTGGGCCCTGCAGCATAATTAAGGACAAAAACAGAGTCATTGACATCAATACATCATGCCCTCGCATTCCTGTCATGGTAGTCACATTGTGACTGACGCCTGCTCTCAACAATTTCTTTCATAGTAGGGTGTATAAGGGATAACCTGGTTTTGAGCGTGCTTTTCATCAGCAGCTCTGCGGGTGGAACCCGTGAGCGAGTGTGGTCGGGATCTATTGGTCAACAGGAGGCATGATAGGCGGCTTTGTAGGGAACCTCCTTGGATTCTGAGCATCCCGTTTGATTAACTGCATTGTTGATTCTATTGTCTGCCATGAAGTCCTGGAATTCAGTGCCTGTGAAGCACGGGCCATTGTCATTGGCCAAGACATCCGGTAGACCATGGGCAGCAAATGATGCCCGTAGACTTTCTACCGTGGCAGAGGATGTGCTTGAATTTAAAATGGCACACTCAATCCATTTGGAGTAGGCGTCTACTACAACCAAAAACATTTTTCCCATGAAAGGCCCTGCGTAGTCCACATGGATGCGTGACCATGGCTTGGCGGGCCAGGACCAAGGGCTAAGGGGGGCTTCCCTGTGTGCATTGCCCTGCTGAGCACAAGTGTTGCACTGCGAACACAAAGTTCCAGGTCTGCATCTATCCCTGGCCACCAAACGTGTGACCTGGCAATTGCCTTCATCAGACAATGCCCGGGTGCTCATTGTGAAGTTCTCTGATAAACACCTCTCTGCCCATCTGGGGCATGACGACTCGGTTTCCCCACAGTAGGCAACCGGCCTGAATCGAGAGTTCATCCTTGCGCCTATGAAATGGTTTAAATTCCTCTGGGCATGCCCCGTACTTGGCTGCCCAGTCCCTATTCAGGACACATTTCTTGATTAAAGACTGTAGTGGGTCTTTATTTGTCCAGACTTTAATCTGACAGGCTGTCACAGGTGAGCCTTCACTTTCAAAAGCTGCAACAGTCATGACCATCTCAGCATCATGCTCAGTTGTCCACTCAGTGGTGGCTAGTGGGAGCCTGCTGAGTGCATCGGCGCAGTTTTCAGTGTCCGGTCTGTGCCGAATTGTGTAGTCATAGGCGTCTAACGTGAGTGCCCACCTCTGTATGTGGGCCGATGCATTCGCATTTATGGCCTTGTCAGCCAAATGGGATGTTAGGGGTCTGTGATCCGTCTCCAGCTCAAATTTCCTGCCAAACAGGTACTGGTACATTTTTTTTTTACTGCATATACACATGCTAGCGCTTCCTTTTCTACCATCCCGTAGCCCCTTTCTAACTGGGACAGACTTCTGGAGGCATAAGCTACCGGTTGTAACTGACCATTGGCATTCACATGTTGCAACACACACCCGACCCCATAGGACGATGCATCGCACGTTAAAATAAGTTTCTTACATGGGTCATATAACGTTAACAGTTTATTGGAGCATAACAAATTGCGTGCTCTATCAAATGCCCGTTCGTGGCTGTCCCCCGAGACCCAATCCCGACCTTTGCATAGGAGCATGTGTAGCGGCTCTAACAGCATGCTCCATTTGCGAAGAACTTTACCAAAATAGTTCAGGAGTCCCAGGAACGAACACAGCTCCGTCGTGTTAAGGGATCTGGGTGCTCTTTGGATCACTTCCGTTTTGGATGCAGTAGGTCTGATCCCGTCTGCTGTTACTCTCCTCCCCAGGAATTCTGCCTCTGGAGTTAAGGAGACTCACTTCGCCTTTTTCAGTCGCAGCCCTACCCGGTCCAGTCTGCGTAGCACCTCCTCCAGGTTGTGGAGGTGTTCTTCAGTATCACGACCCATGATGAGGATTTCGTCTTGAGAAACCACCGTCCTTGGAATCAACTTGAGGAGGCTTTCCATATTTCGCTGAAAGATCGCAGCTGCCGAACGAATCCCGAACGGACATCTGTTATACTCAAACAACCCCTTGTGTGTCGTGATGGTGGTCAGCTTCTTCGAGTCACTCACCAGCTCCTGGGCCATGTCAGCTGAGGTCAGGTCCAATTTTGAAAAAAGTGCGATGCTATCAGGTGGCAAAATGAGGTCCTCCGCTCTCGGTAGCGGGTACTGGTCTTGGAGTGACACCCGATTGATGGTGGCCTTGTAATCGCCACAAATCCTGACCGACCCATCCGCCTTAAGCACCAGCATGATCGGGCTCACCCAGTCACTGAATTTGACTGGCAAGGTGAAGCCTTCCCTCAGCAGGCAGTCCAATTCGCATTCTATTTTTTCCCGCATCACGTACGGCACCACTCTGGCCTTGTGGTGTACTGGCCTGGTGTCCGGGTTTATGTGAATCACTACCTTAGCCCCCATGAAAGTGCCGATGCCGGGTTGAAATAATGAGTCAAATTTGTCCAGGACCTGTGAGCATGATACTCGCTCCACAGAAGAAATTGCATTGACATCGCCCCATTTCATGTTCATGACAGCAAGCCAACTCCTCCCCAGTAGTGCGGGACCATCCCCCGGGACAATCCAGAGTGGCAACCTGTTCTCCGAATCTTTGTGGGTCATGACTACCGTGGTGCTGCCTAGCACCGGAATGATCTCCTTTGTATATGTCCGTAGCTTTGCGTCAATCGGCAATAATTTTGGCCTCCTGGCCTTGGACACCCGCAACCTTTTGAAATGTTTGATACTCATCAGGGACTGGCTGGCCCCCGTGTCTAGCTCCATCAATACTGGGATGCCATTGAGGAGCACTTTCATCATTATCGGTGGCGTCCTGGTATCGGAATTGTATATGTGCTCCACCTGAACTCGCTGAACTTCAGCTTCCAGCAATTTTCCCCCAGTATTCATTTGGTTTCGTAGGGCTTACATTGGGCCCATCCTCCTCGAACATCAAACTGGCTGCAGGCTTCCTGCACATATGCGCCAAGTGACCACTGACGTTGCAGTTTCTGCAGATATATTGCTGATACCTGCAAGCTCTGGCTGTGTGATGGCCTCGTTGTTGGAAACAAAAGGTCCATTACTGGTTGATCGTCTCTGACTGTCTCTGTAACTTTCCTTAAGTGCACCATTAACAGGTGTCGATGAACCCATTACTGGCTGCATTGTCCATTGCGATGGCCTGAATCGCCGTTCAGCTAGCCATTGTCTCTGTTGAATTCCCCGTTTGGGTTCAACTACATGCTGGGGCATGTCCGATTGCCCTTGTCTGCCTAGAGAACTGTGTGCCGTATTAACAATGTTGACTCCCTGGTCGTTTGCCGCATTTGAGCCAAGATTTTTGTCATACATCATTCTGGTCTCTTCCTCCCCTGAGATAAATGTCTGGGCTATCAGAGCCGCCGCTTCCAAGGTCAAGTCTTTGGTCTCAATCAGTTTCCTGAAAACCCCAGCGTGCCTGATGCCCTCAATAAAAAAATCTCGCAGCATCCCTGCTTTGCATGCATTTGGGAACTTAAATCGGCTCGCCAGTCACCGGAGATCTGCCACGAAGTCTGGAACGCTTTGCCCTTCTCGCCGCAGGTGCGTGTAAAACCGCTGTTTCGCCATGTGCATGCTGCTCGCTGGTTTAAGGTGTTCCCCATTCAACTTACTGAGCTCTTCGAACGTCTTGTCCGCCAGCTTCTCTGGCACTAGAAGGTCCTTCATCAGGGAGTATGTTCTGGATCCACAAACCATCAGGAGATGAGCCCTGCGTTTGTCGGCCGAATCCTGTCCCAACCATTCCTTAGTGACAAAACTTTGCTGTAGTCTCTCAATAAAGTCATCCCAATCATCACCAACACAGTACCTCTCTTCTGTGCTGCTAGTGGCCATGCTCGCGTGGTTTAAATCCCAGTTTCTCGTCACCAATGATATGTCCTTACTATACAGTATAAATGTACACAAGGCCCATACTTGAGAGAAGGTCACTCTGTGACCAGTTACCTTTTATTACCAAGACCTCAAGTGATGGTGGAGCTTCCCCTTTTATACCTGAAAGTCCAGGTTAGGAGTGTCTCCCACCAGTTCACCCCATTGTGGTCAATGTACTCAAGGTGTACAACTTGGGTCAGCTTGTACATGGGTTAAATGATAGTTGAATACATGACACTACCCTCCACCTCTCTCCTTCCCTTCGCCCCCTCACTTACTTGCCAGCTTCATTATACCTCTTGCGCTGCGTGATCAAGGTCCCCATAATTGATAGTGGAATTGTAATGTTCCCATTAAAGAATTTCCCTTTTAAGGGTGCCGGAAGTGGTACCTGCAATGACACCAATGTGTTTTGCAGGAGTACATTTCCCTTTTAAGGATGCCAGAAAGGGCACTGCTGCAGGGAGAAACGTCACACCAGTTACCTGTGGAATGCATTTCCTTTTTAAGGATGGCAGCGTGGGGCCCACAGAAGCAACAGTGTTCTTTATGAAGAATACGTGTACCGAATGTGCAGTGTGTACAGGTCCCTGTAGAGGACAAGCAATTCACAACAAGTCAAAATAATGGTTAGTGTGCTTAAGATTAATGTTTGGTTGGTTTGAGTGTTTAAGAGCAGTGTTTGGTTGGTAATAAATTAAGCGAATTATCAATCATATTACTGTCTCTACTTGTGCAAATGTGTTTAAAGGATAAAGAAGGAATTATCCAACAGTTGTAATGTAGGGAAAAACTGCAGCCAAATTGTGCACAGCAAGCTCCCACAAACAGTAACATGATCATTGACTAGATAATCTATGTGTTTTTATGATGTTGGTTGAGGAATAAATATTGGGCCCAGGACGCCAGGAAATTGTGTTAGGGAAATTGATGGGACTGAAGGCTGATAAATCCCCAGGGCCTGATAGATTGCATCCCAAAGTACTTAAGGAAGTGACCCTAGAAATAGTGGATGCATTGGTGATCATTTTCCACCAGTCTGTCGACTCTGGATCAGTTGCTATGGACTGGAGGGTAGCAAATGTAACACCACTTTTTAAAAAAGGAGAGAGAAAACAGGAAATTATAGACTGGTTAGCCTGACATCAGTAGTGGGGAAAATGTTGGAATCAATTATTAAAGATGAAATAGCAGCACGTTTGGAAAACAGTGACAGGATCGGTCCAGTCAGCATGGATTTATGACAGGGAAATCCTGCTTGACCAATCTTCTAGAATTTTTTGAGGATGTAACTAGTAGAGTGGACAAGGGAGAACCAGTGGATGTGGTGTATTTGGACTTTCAAGCGTCATATGACAAGGTCCCACACAATAGATTGGTGTGCGAAAGTAAAGCACATGGTATTGGGGGTAATGTATTGACGTGGATAGAAATGGTTGGCAGACAGGAAGCAGAGAGTCGGGATAAACGGGTCCTTTTCAGAATCGTGGGCTGCCGCAAGGCTTAGTGCTGGAACCCCAGCTATTTACATTATACATCAATGATTTAGATGAAGGAATTGAAGATATCTCTAAGTTTGCAAAAGACACTAAGCTGGATGATGGTGTGAGCTGTGAGAAGCATACTAAGAGGCTGCAGGGTGATTGGATAGGTTATTTGAGTGGGCAAATGCATGGCAGATGTGGATAAATGTGAGGTTATCCACTTCGGTGGCAAAAACATGAAGGCAGAATATTATCTGAATGGCGTCAGATTAGGAAAACGGGAGGTGCAACGAGACCTGGGTGTCATGGTACATCAGTCATTGAAGGTTGGCATGCAGGTGCAGCAGATGGTGAAGAAGGCAAATGGCATGTTGGCCTTCATAACTAGAGGATTTGAGTATAGGAGTAGGGAGGGCTTGCTGCAGCCTTGGTGAGGCCTCACCTGGAATATTGTGTTCAGTTTTGGTTTCCAAATCTGAGGAAGGACATTCTTGCTATTGAGGGAGTGCAGCAAAGGGTCACCAGACTGATTCCCGGGATGGCAGGACTGACATATGAGGAGAGACTGGATCGACCTGGCCTGTATTCACTGGAGTTTAGAAGAATGAGAGGGGATCTCATAGAAACATATAAAATTCTGACGAGACTGGACAGGTTAGATGCAGGAAGAATGTTCCCAATGTTGGGGGGAGTCCAGAACCAGGGGACACAGTCTAAGGATAAGGGGTAGGCCATTTAGGACCGAGATGAGGAGAAACATCTTCAATCAGAGAGTTGTTAACCTGTGGAATTCTCTTCCACAGAGTGTTGTTTATGCCAGTTCGTTAGGTATATTCAAGAGGGAGTTGGATATTGCCCTTATGGTTGAAGGGATCAAGGGATATTGAGAGAAAGCAGGAAAGGGATACTGAGGTGAATGATCAGCCATGATCTTTTTGAATGGTGGTGCAGGCTCAAAGGGCAGAATGGCCTGCTCCTGCACCTATTTTCTATGTTTCCATGTTTCTGTGTAACAGGCCTCATATGTGTTAGTCTGGAATTGACTGTTACTCCTCTTGAGCTGCAGCATTCAGGATGAATTGTGAACAACAAATATTTCTGACACCAGTATCTGGAACGAATATTCCACCATGATCTGTTGAACCTCATTTTGTTCAGAATCCAGTTCCTCAGAGCTTTACATTTCCTGATTCTTTCCGTCACCATCTCTTGCATCGAGTGACTGTCTTTTGCAGCAGAACTGCAATTGCCTCCCTCCACAGGGGATCTCCAGCATTTCTCGATCTGCTACAGCCCAGCACCAGGTCTGGGTAAGGTGGATGTTGCTGAGTGTGACTGTACATGTTCTACCTCTTTGGTGTTACTCTCCTGTCACTTGACCAGTACTGGGTATGTACTGTCAGGTAATGCGTGACATCTGAAGGACAGTCCTGGTCTTCAAAGAATAGCTGAAATAAAATAATTGAAGAGGTCAAAGATGGTAATTTCCTTCGGCTTGATGTCTCACACCTGCAATATTCCAACTGTAACCAAAAGAAAATGATAAATTAGGCTGGGCGCGGACAGGGGTTCCTCTCTAGAGGTTGCTGATTTACCTGCAGAGGTAGTGTCGCACCATCCCAGGGTCAGCTCCTGTGACTGGGATCTTTTCTGCTCTCATGCTGATCTCTGTGAGTATATGGAATGTATCTGAGTTCAGGCCAGTACTGGGTATATGATAGAAACAGCCAGTCTCAGTTAAATGCAGAGTAAAATTCCTTCTAAATTGTGCCATCAAACACTCACAGAACAGGTAGAGCACAGGTTAGGTACAGAGTAAAGCTCTCTCTACAATGTCCTATCAAACACTCCCAGGCCCGGTATAGCATGTGTTTGATACAGAGTATAGCCTTCCACTACACATGACCATCTAACAATCCCAGGCCAGGTACAGCACGAGTTAGATGCAGTGTAAATGTCTCCCTAAATTGGTTCATCAAACACAGCCAACTGAGATACACAGCATGTGTTAAATTCAGCGTACAACTCCTCTGACACTATCCAATGAAGCACACCAGCTCAGGAACAGCATGGGATGAATAGAGAATAAAAATCCATCTACATGTGAATGTCATGCAGTCACAGGTATGGCCAGCTTTACATATGAGTTAAGCTCGGTTGGATGTCACATCAAAGGCGGACCCTTATGGCATCTATCGAAGAAGCTCCCAGTAGATGGTTAGACTCTCACCTTGGCAAAATCCTGGTCTGATGAGATCCTCAGTAAAGTTCCTCACCTTTACAATCATTGTTGAGGCTTCTTGTTTCATCCCATCTTAGACATTAAGGGTCTTGGTCCCAGCAGATCTGCTCTGTGAATCCAGCGACATTTCTCCAGTCCCAGTTAGTGTGCTGATGATTTGAATCCTCTCTCTCCACCTTCCTGAGACACTGTTCACTCCATGAACATTTTAATATAAAAATTAATATTCATTCTAGAATCTGTAATTGGAATAGTCGGACTATTTTAGTGACTATGATTATTTTTAACGTGAATATATTAGTAATTAATGACATTTGGTTGACCTTACCTTAATATTAAATTGTTCTTTCCTTTCCCCTATTTATATGGACTAAACTCACTCGCAGTGTCAGCTGCCAAGTGCAGCTCCTCCCACAGTGACTCCCACTGATGATGTGTAACCAGGGGCATAAACCTGTCTCCAGGTGACATCACAAAGGAGCCCAAGCCCCTCCCACTCAAAGTACTCCAGGGTCACATGACCAGGCTCTTCTCCATGGTGTGCAATCTCACGGGGCATGAACGCAGGTTGTACATTCAGTCCCGTCTCCAACCCTGCTGCCATGTAGTGAGATTCCCAAATTACCACTTCTAAATTATGCCTTGCATCCTCCAAATGTGACATCCCACTATTCAATGTCCGCCATGGCTACCTCTTGCTTATACACCAGTGTCTCCACTCCCTTTAAATTGTATGTCTCTCCTGCTATGGCAGAGAGAGACAATTTGTGGAAATTGTGTTTGGGATGAGGCAAGGTTATTACAACATCCTTTATGCTTTGAAACAAGTCTATTCCCTGAAACAGGAAAGGCATTACAGGCAATAAGTGGAGGAATCTTCAGGGGTGTCAGAGTGGAATCATCGGAGCATTAATTGGAGGGTGCATCCTGGGCAATAATGGAGTGAAGCTCCCTCTATACTATCCCATCAAACACTCCCAGGCCAGATACAGCATGGGTTAGATACAGAATAAAGTTACATCTACCCTGTCCAATCAAACAGTCCCAGCGCAGGTACAGCAGGGGTTCAATCGAGTAACGCTCCCTGTACACTGTCCCATCAAACACTCCCGGGGCAGGTTCAGCACGGGTTAGATGCTGAATGAATCTTTGTCTAAATTGGTTCACACAATATACCAACTCAGATCAAGCCTGTTTTAAATGCAGCATACAGTTCTTCTGATGTGCATTAAAGTAGTTGAGGCTAATTCACTAAATATATTCAAAAGGGAGTTAGATGAAGTCCTTACTACTCGGGGGATCAAGGGTTATGGCGAGAAAGCAGGAAGGGGGTACTGAAGTTTCATGTTCAGCCATGAACTCATTGAATGGCGGTGCAGGCTAGAAGGGCTGAATGGCCTACTCCTGCACCTATTTTCTATGTTTCTATGTTTTCTATGGACCTGAAAGCTGGTGCTCCCCCCACATTTTTGTGGCCATTAGCGCCAACATTTTTCTGTGGCTGGGCCACCCCATATTCAGCTCCAAAAGTGAACAAATGGTTCCAGCACCAATGAACCCTTCCAAAGTGGATTTTTCAGCGGTGTGGCTGTCTTAATCTGAGTGTTATCACCACTGAGAAATTCAGCATGCAGGTAAGAGTTTCCAATGCCACCTGCTCCCTGGTCTTTTTAAAGGCCGGGGTTTGCAGCAAAGCCCTGAGGGGGGGAAGGAGGTTGGATGAGGTGCAAGAGTTGTAAGAGAGCCAACAGAGTCACTGATATGAAGCTGGAGACACTGATGGATGGTGTGGAGGACAGAAGAAGAATACTGTTTCCTGATGTGGGGAGACCAGACAGACCGCCAGTACATAATGCATGGAGGGAGATTGCAGGGGAGGTGTCAGGCACCTCCATATATGTGAGGACGCAGCCACCCAGGAGCGTGCTGGCCAGTCTGCACCCAGCCCTTCCAGGGTGGCAATGGGTCGACACCTCCTAGCTCTGGGGCGATGGGATCCTCCTCCTCCTCAGGTAGTACTGCTGGCTCGACCTCCAGCGACTGTCCCCTCATGATGGTCATGTTGTGCAGCTTGCGGCAGCCCATGACGATTATGGAGACTCATTGAGGAGAGTACTGCACGGTGCCACCATAACGGTCCAGGCACCGGAATCTCTGCTAAAGGATGTCTCTGCACTGCTCGATGATACACCTGGTGGCACAATGAGCATCATTGTAAGCAGGCTCTGCCACTGTCCTGGGGTACCACAGAGGAGTAAGCAGCCACAGGGGATATCCCTTGTCCCCAAGCAGCCAACCACAATCCTGATTCAGGCCGGTGAAGACAGCGGGCACACTGGTGTGGCACAGAATGAACGAATCAATGGCTGCTCCCTCCCTTGCCCACTGCCTGTCTGCATGGTGCTGACGGCGATGCCTTCTGCTGTGTGCCACCCTACTTCTGAGCAGGTGTACCAGGTGTCGCCCTCCCAACACTCCTCCCATCCTCAGGGTGAACCCTGCCAAGCAGCTCTCTGCAGCCCACTAAAGAGTCAGACCTGAAAGTTATACAAAAGTACAGAGCTATGTGAAAACCTCTGAGCAGCACTCAGCAGGTTTAATGGAACCAAAACAATTAATACAATTATATCAAGAGACAAATACTGCAGACCATGGAAAATGAAGTAAAAACAATAATAAGTAATAAAACTTTTTCAAAAGATAAATACTGCGGATGCATGCTGAAAAATGAAATAAAATCAATAGTAAGTAATAAAACTATTTACCTTCCAAAGGGCCCCAGCGATGTCGCGTTCGAGCACCGCATCGAAAACTTTGCGGGGGTACTGCCGGGAAAAGTCCGACCGTTTCCTCGGTGAAGTTCGCTGTCCTGGTGGCTTTTCAGCAGCCTGCACGCTGCTTCCCTCTCCGCTGGAAACTTCCCTTTCCAGCGGCTTCACCGCGCCCTTCCCGGCGGAGGTGAACACCGCTGAAATCCTCCCCGAGCTGAATATGGCTCGGGGAGGGAAAATTACCCGACTGCAGCGGCCCATCGATTTTCTCGATCGACTGCCCAAACTCCCCTTTGGGGACGGTGAATTTCGGGCCCACCAGCTCAGGTACTGCATTGTAAGAATACAAAATAAAACACCTTCTACATACAAGTGACAAGTATTCCCAGGTGAGGTATTGGCTGGCTTCACACACAGGTTAAGCTCAGGTCAAGTTGTCACATCAAAGGCCGAGCCTTATGGCATCTATCGAAGAAGCTCCCAATAGATGGTTAGACTTTCACCTCAGCAATATCCTGGACTGATGGGATCCTCAGTAAAGTTCCTCACCTTTACAATCATTGTTGAGGATTCTTGTTTCATCCCATCTTTGACATTGAGGGTCTTGGTCCCACCAGATCTGCTCTGTGAATCCAGCGACATTTCTCCAGTCCCAGTTAGTGTGATGATGATTTGAATCCTCTCTCTCCACCTTCCTGAGAACTGCTCACTCCATGAACATTTTAATATAAAAATTAATATTAATTATAGAATCTGTAATTGGAATACAGTCGGACTATTTTAGTGACTATGATTATATTTAACGTGAATATATTTTTTTTTTTAAATTCATGTCCAATCGTTATCCAATCGTTACAATTCTTTGTCAAACGCCAGAGGTCACCCTGCACCAGTCAAGGATCACTCTGCGCCAATGCTCTTAGCCAAAAGGCCTAGAGCCACTGCACCGTTCCTGGAAGTACTGCAATACCAGGTTCGTGCCATGGAGGTGGATGGGTCAGGTCCCCCACACACCTCCGTGGAGGTGGATGGGTCACCAATCCCACCCACCTCCTGTTTACAAAAATGTAAGCATATACCTTCCTGACCAGGGAGAAACCACCCGGAAGTCATGGTGGCTGGTCAGGTTAGTTATGCAGATCTTAGCCAAAAGGCCGAGAAGCGAATTTAACGTGAATATATTGGTAATTAATAACATTTAGTTGACCTTACCTTAATATTAAATTGTTGTTTCCTTTCCCCTATTTATATGGACGAAACTCACTCGCAGTTTTAGCTGCCAAGTGCAGCTCCTCCCACAGTGACTCCCACTGATGCTGTGCAACCAGGGGCGGAAACCTGTCTCCAGGTGACATCACAAAGGAGCCCAAGCCCCTCCCACGCTAGGTATTGCAGGGTCACATGACCAGGCTCTGCTCCTGGTGTGCAGTCTCACTGCGCATGAATGCAGGTTTTACATTCAGTCCCGTCTCCAACCCTGCTCCCACGTAGTGGGACTCCAGGCAGAGAGCACTGACTCCCAAAATTATCACTCCCATGCTACAAATGTGACATCCCACTATTCAATGGTTCCCATATCTACCTCTTGCTTTATACACCAGAAAGTCTCTGCTCTCGTGATATCAGCCAATGTGTCTTCCTCCTGCTCTGACAGAGAGGCAGTTCGCGGGAATGGGATATGCGATGAGGCAAGGATATTACAACATCCTATGTGCTCTGAAACAACTTTATTTTCTGAAAATGAAAGGTGTCAGAGGCTATAAATGAAGGGATCTTCAGGGATATCAAAGAGTGAGAACATCAGAACATTAATTGGAAGGTCTGGGAGGACAGATGCACAAACGTTAGAAACATAGAAAATAGGTGCAGGAGTAGGCCATTAGGCCCTTCGAGCCTGCACCACCATTCAATGAGTTCATGGCTGAACCTGCAACTTCAGTACCCCATTCCCCCATTTCTCGCCATACCCCTTAATCCCCCTAGTAGTAAGGACTACATCTAATTCCTTCTTGAATATATTTAATGAATTGGCCTCAGCAACTTTCTGTGGTAGAGAATTCCACAGGTTCACCACTCTCTTGGTGAAGAAGTTTCTCCTCATCTCAGTCCTAAATGTCTTACCCCTTATTCGTCGGCTGTGACCCCTGGTTCTGGACTTCCCCAACATTGGGAATATTCTTCCTGCATCTACCCTGTCTAAACCCGTCAGAATTTTAAACGTTTCTATGAGATCCCCTCTCATTCGTCTGAACTCCAGTGAATACAAGCTCAGTTGATCCAGTCTTTCTTGATATGTCAGTCCCGTCATCCCGTGAATCAGTCTGGTGAACCTTTGCTGCACTCCCTCAACACCAAGAATGTCCTTCCTCAAGTTAGGTGACCAAAATTGTACACAATACTCCAGGTGTGGCCTCACCAATGCCCTGTACAACTGTAGCAACACCTCCCTGCCCCTGTACTCAAATCCCCTCGCTATGAAGGCCAACATGCCATTTGCTTTCTTAACCGCCTGCTGTACCTGCATGCCAACCTTCAATGACTAATGTACCATGACACCCAGGTCTCGTTGCACCTCCCCTTTTCCTAATCTGTCACCATTCAGACAATAGTCTGTCTCTCTGTTTTTACCACCAAAGTGGATAACCTCACATTTATCCACATTATACTTCATCTGCCATGCATTTGCCCACTCACCTAACCTATCCAAGTCACTCTGCAGTCTCATAGCATCCTCTTCGCAGCTCACACTGCCACCCAACTTAGTGTCATCCGCAAATTTGGAGATACTACATTTAATCCCCTCGTCTAAATCATTAATGTACAATGTAAACAGCTGGTGCCCCAGCACAGACCCTTGCGGTACCCCACTAGTCACTGCCTGCCATTCTGAAAAGTACCCATTTACTCGTATACTTTGCTTCCTGTCTGCCAATCAGTTCTCAATCTACGTCAGCACACTATCCCCCATCCCATGTGCTTTAACTTTGCACATTAATCTCTTGTGTGGGACCTTGTCGAAAGCCTTCTGAAAGTCCAAATACACCACATCAACTGGTTCTTCCTTGTCCACTCTACTGGAAACATCCTCAAAAAATTCCAGAAGATTTGTCAAGCATGATTTCCCTTTCACAAATCCATGCTGACTTGGACCTATCATGTCACCTCTTTCCAAATGCGCTGCTATGACATCCTTAATAATTGATTCCATCATTTTACCCACTACCGATGTCAGGCTGACCGGTCTATAATTCCCTGTTTTCTCTCTCCCTCCTTTTTTAAAAAGTGGGGTTACATTGGCTACCCTCCACTCCATAGGAACTGATCCAGAGTCTATGGAATATTGGAAAATGACTGACAATGCATCCGCTATTTCTAAGGCCACCTCCTTAATACTCTGGGCTGTCGACCATCAGGCCCTGGGGATTTATCGGCCTTCAGTCCCATCAATTTCCCAACACAATTTCCCGACTAATAAGGAATTCTCTCAGTTCCTCCTTCTTACTAGACCCTCTGACCCCCTTTATATCCGGAAGGTTGTTTGTGTCCTCCTTAGTGAATACCGAACCAAAGTACTTGTTCAATTGGTCTGCCATTTCTTTGTTCCCACTTATGACTTCTCCTGATTCTGACTGCAGGGGACCTACGTTTGTCTTTACTAACCTTTTTCTCTTTACATATCTATAGAAGCTTTTGCAGTCCATTTTAATGTTCCCTGCAAGCTTCCTCTCGTACTATATTTTCCCTGCCCTAATCAAACCCGTCGTCCTCCCAGTCCCCGGGTTCGCTGCTATTTCTGGCCAATTTGTATGCCATTACCTTGGCTTTAATACTATCCCTGATTTCCCTTGATAGCCACGGTTGAGCCACCATCCGTTTTTTATTTTTACGCCAGACAGGGATGTACAATTGTTGTAGTTCATCCATGCGGTCTCTAAATGCCTGCCATTGCCCATCCACTGTCAACCCCTTAAGCATCATTCAACAATCTATCCTAGCCAATTCACGCCTCATACCTTCAAAGTTACCCTTCTTTAAGTTCTGGACCATCATCTCTGAATTAACTGTTTCATTCTCCATCCTAATGTAGAATTCCACCATATTATGGTCACTCTTCCCCAAGGGGCCTCGCACAACGAGATCGCTAATTAATCCTCTCTCATTACCCAACACCCAGTCAAAGATGGCCTCCCCCCTAGTTGGTTCCTCGACATCTTGTTCTAGAAAACAATCCCTTATGCACTCCAGGAAATCCTCCTCCACCGTATTGTGTCCAGTTTGGTTAGCCCAATCTATATGCATAGTGAAGTCACCTATGATAACTGCTGCATCTTTATTGCATGAACCCCAAATTTCCTGTTTAATGCCCTCCCCAACATCACTACTACTGTTTGGAGGTCTGTACACAACTCCCACAAGCGTTTTCTGCCCCTTGGTATTCCGTAGCTCCACCCATACCGATTCCACATCATCCAAGCTCCTCATCCAGGCCAACATCCCCAACATTGAAGCACTGACCACACTTGATCAGCTCCACTGGGCAGGCCACGTAGTTTGCATGCCAGACACGAGACTCCCAAAGCAACCGCGCTACTCGGAACTCTTCCAAAGTAAACAAGCCAAAGGTGGGCTGAGGAAACATTACAAGGACACCCTCAAAGCCTCCCTGATAAAGTGAAACATCCCAACTGACACCTGGGAGTCCCTGGCCATAGACCACCCTAAGTGGAGGAAGTGCATTCGGGAGGGCACTGAGCTCCTCGAGTATCGTCGCAGAAATCAAGCGCAGGCAGCGGAAGGAGTGTGCGGCAAACCAGGCTCCCTGTCCACCCTTTCCCTCAATGACTATCTGTCCCACCTGTGACAGAGACTGTGGTTCTCGTATTGGACTGTACAGCCACCTAAGAACTCATGGTATGAGTGGAAGCAAGTCTTCCTCGATTCCGAGGGACTGCCTATGATGATGATGAATTGGAAGGTGTATCATGGGCAATAATGGGGTACAGGTCCCTCTGTACTTGAATGTAGTGGGTATGATTAAGAAGTTTGCAGATGGAGATAAATTTGGCTTTGTGGTTGATAATGAAGAAGAAAGCTGTAGACTGCAGGAAGTTATCAACGAACTGGTCAGGTGGGTAGAACAGTGGCAAATGGAATTCAATCTGGAGAAGTGTGAGGTAATACATTTGGTGAGGGCTAACAAGCCAAGAGAATACACATTAAATGGTAGGACACTGAGAAGTGTAGATGAACAGAGGGTCCTTGAGGTACAGTTCACAGATCCCTGATGATAGAAGGCTAGGTAGATAAAGTGGTTAAAAAGGCATACGGAATACTTGCCTTTATTAGTCGAGGCATAGAATATAAGAGCAGGGAGGTTATGCTTGAACAGTATAAAACAATAGTTAGGGCACAGCTAGAGTACTGCGTGCAGTTCTGGTCACCACATTACAGGAAAGATGTGATTGCACTAGAGATGGTACAGAGGAGATTTACGAGGATATTGCCTGGACTGGAGAATTTTATCTATGAGGAAAGATTGGATAGGCTTGGTTTATTTTCTTTGGAACAGAGGAGACTGAGGGGAGATTTAAATTGAGGTGTATAAAATTATGAGGGGCCTAGAGAGAATGGATAGGAAGGACCTATTTCCCTTAGCAGAGAGGTCAACAACCACAGGGCATAGATTTAAAGTAATTGGTAGCAGTTTTAGAGGGGATTTGAGGGAACATTTCTTCACACAATGGATGGTGAGGGTCTGGAACTCACTGCCTGAAAGGGTGGTAGAGGCAGAAATCCTCACCACATTTAAAAACTGCTTGGATGTGCACTTGAAGTGCCGTAACCTACAGGACTATGGACCAAGAGCTGGAAAGTGGGATTAGGCTGGATAGCTCTTTGTCAACCGGCACAGATATGATGGGCCGAAATGGGCTACTTTCATGCTGTACATTTCTATGATTCTACTATCCCATCTAACACTCCCAGGCCAGGTACAGCATAGTTTAGAAACTGGGTATAGTGCCATCTACGCCGTCCCATCAAAACATCCAGGGTTAGGGTTAGATATATGCTAAATCTCCATCTACACTGGGGTTAGATATATGTTAAAGCTCCATCTACATTGGGGTTAGATATATGTTAAAGCTCCACCTACACTGGGGTTAGATATATGTTAAATCTCCATCTACACTGGGGTTAGATATATGTTAAAGCTCCATCTACACTGTCCCATCAAACATTCCCAGGCCAGGTTAAGCATGAGTTAGGTACAGAGTGAAGCTCTCTCTAAATTGGTTCACCAAGCACAGCCAACTCACATCCAGCACGTGCTAAATGCAGCATATGTGATATATTCTTTAGGACCTCGCAAACACACAAGACGTCACAAGATGGCTGTTAACTCAGGAACTTGTCAGGTGACCTGCATCTTTATTGCATTTACAGCAATAGCTGCATTACCACATTTGTCCACTGGGTAGAGCAGTAATCCACTATATGGAACTACATTACACTTCTCCCTCCTCAATGAAGAAGTAATTATAACAAACAATCATCATACATCACTTGCATGGTTATACATAACAAAAGATATGGGGCTAGACTTTCCCTAAAGCCCCCCACCGCCGGATTGCTGCCCAAAAAGATTCTTCAAATATCACTGGCGAAAAATTCCATAAAAAAGGGAAAAAATACCGCCCGGCGAGAAAATGAATCTTACACGTAGATTCTCGAGGGTTTCTCGGTGGTTAAATTGAAACTTGGCAAAATCGGCAGTTCTTACCAGAATAGACGGTAAGTACTCAAATTACGGTTGGCCCTAGGGAGGGGAGGGAAAGCTCAAAAAATAGTTTTTCAATGAAACAAAAAATAAAAAATAAGAAAACATTCTCAAGACCCTTTTTAACGTAATCATCATGAAAGAATTTTAAAATAATTATTAAAAAATCTTTAACTTACCTTTCTTTTCAGGGTAGTTACTGACCGTCCTGTTTCCGGCAGCTTTTTGTGGGTGGTTTTTTCGAGTTGATGTGGGACACCGTTGAGGTAAAACTTGGACCGTGGCAGTTTTCTCGGCGGTGCACACAGATACACGTGGGCCGTCTGCTCCCCAGCGGTATTTAGAAAATGTCGGCGGAACGGGTTCAAAAATGAAGAGGAAACTTTCACCGTGTGATTTTCCGCTGAAAAAGAGCTGTACCACCGAGAAAACTGTCGAAAATGAAGAGGAAAGTCTAGCCCATGGACTTATTTTGGCATATTTACAAATCAAACGTAACGACTGGTTTTCTGTTTCGAAGAGGATACCTTCGCTCTCGAACAGAACTTTCCAAACATGGTGTGGAACTTAGACTCATTCTAGGCTGAGCCTGAGAAAAGTTTTCCTCCAAGGGATGAACTTGATTTACATTTGAATTCTCTACAACTTCAGACTATTTGTCTGCCTGACTCGGACTCACACTTAAATTCTCACTTTCTCTTGGACGTGATTCTGAATCATTCCAACTTTCAACTCCTTCCACATCTGTTGGTGAAATATGATCAATGTGAACAAACCTAACACTCTCCATGATCAAACATCTTGACCAAATATG
Organism: Pristiophorus japonicus; assembly: GCF_044704955.1. NCBI lineage: Eukaryota > Metazoa > Chordata > Chondrichthyes > Pristiophoridae > Pristiophorus > Pristiophorus japonicus. The sequence goes on from NC_091983.1 coordinate 238,409,004, forward strand.
TGCGAGGACCACATATCTTCACCACTCTTCCTGGTAACCACTTTAACCATTTATGGTGATGGTTCTTCACTCTCACCTTCTGATTTAATTTCACACTTCCCTATTTTACTCCACCGCTATCATGATTCTCCTTCTGTCTTAATTGTTTCTCTTCTATTGGTAAAGGTTTCTAAATACCTAACCCCTGTAACACACAGTTCTTTGAGGTCAGGATCTATAAGAACAAAATACACACAGCACAGGTTTTGGCTCAACCAAGATTTGTTTGTTTTATTGACCATACATGCAATTACCTCCCCTATATAAATCATACAATTTATATTGGATTAACAAACCCCAGAATACAAACCCCTACGAAAGACTCATTTGCATCGGCACAATATGACAGTTAAACCCGTCCACGATTTGACTGTTACACATAAAGTTACCCAGACCCAATCATAAAACCCTTCTATGATTTGGCTGGAACAAACATACAATCACCAATTCCTCGGCTATCTTCTGAGGTTGACTGTAGGCCATTTTCTTCATTGCAGCTTGTGTCCCAAAGACACAGCGTTGGCTTCTGTTGCTGTTTCGATGCTGTTCCTGTACTGCTCTCTTGCCTTCGAAAATGGGTCTTCTTTATTCCAAAAACAAGCTTATGATCTCCAAACAGATTTCCTGTTCCCTCCTGTGATATTAGCTCTCCTGCTGTGCAACACAATGCAAAGCCTTCCTTGGTATTGATGGTTGACGAATGTTTGAATGTCCCAGTATCTTTTCAGACAGAAAACCATTGAAGATGTGAATGTCCCTTCATCTTTTCAGACAGAAAACCATTGAAGGTGTGTATATCCCTCTTCTGGTGCTTTGATGATGTCCAATCTCTCGATGAATCATAGTTTCACTGCAATGGCCAGGACCATCGAATGTTTGAATGGCATTGTCTGTGTTGATTGTCTCTCCCTGGCCCAGACAGGGGCATGGTCAGCTCTCCTGCTGCGTAACCTTCCTTGGTCTCCACAGTTGAGGAATGTGTGACTGTCCCTGTATCTTTTCAGACAGAAAACCATTGAAGGTGTGGATGTCTCTTTTGATGTCATTGTCTGTGTGGGTTAAGATTGATAGCAGATATCCTGTATCATTGTCTCTCATGATGTCTGATGGTTTGGCTGCAATGTTTGAATAGCAGCTTGTGTCCCTTTCATGAACAGCTCTTTTTGCAGGCCGGAATGCATTTCTGAGTTTTTATATTTAGTAGTCCAATTTTTACCGTTGTGGGGGTAGGAACGTATCCCACAACTGACTGTGCTAAGTTTGGTTTTAACAATGAGAACCTGGTTCATGGCTGTCGTTTGAGAAACAACTCTGCTGGTGCTCTACCAGTAGTTGTATGAGGAACAAAGTGGCCCACCCAACAGAGCTGGTCGAGTGTGGTCAGTGCTTCGATGCTGGGGATGTGGGCCTGATTGAGGACACTAACGTTGTTGCATCTGTTCTCCCAGGGGATTTGCAGGATCTTGTGGAGTCATCAATGGTGATAATTCTCCAATGATTCGAGGTGTCTACTGTTATATATGTGAACCTCACCTGTGTGTAAGACTTCCCACCAGAGGGCAAACCCGTGGGAGACTTATGGGTCACCTGTGTGCACCTTGGTGCAAACAGGTTTAAAAGGTAGGCCACCATGTTGCTGCCTCACTTTGGAGTTATAGTAAACAGACCAAAGTCATAATGGTTTAAGTTTATAACACAGCCTCATGGAGTTATTCTAAACATAGCAACTGGCGACGAGTTACAGATCACATACTTTCACATGGAAATGGCAGCCGTTGGTATTCTTGTGAGATTTATTGAGGGTGATGATTGGGTTTGGAGTAAATCTCAAGAAACAGCCTTAAACAAGACCAGAAACTTGCTATGCTCCAACAAATTACTTGCTCTGTCTGACCCATGTAAACGTTTGATACGAGCATGTGATGCGTCGTCGTACGGGGTCGGGTGTGTGTTACAGAAAGCAAATGTGTCAGGAAAACTGCAAGCAGTTGCATACGCATCCAGAAGTTTGTCCAAGGCTGAAAGAGCCAATAGTATGGTTGAGAAAGAAAGGCTGGCTTGTGTGTATGGGGTTAAGAAAATGCACCAATATCTATTTGGTCTCCGGTTCGAGCTAGAAACCGACCACAAACCGCTCACATCACTGGTCTGAGAAAGCAAAGATGTCAACACTAATGCTTCATCCCGCATCCAAAGATGAGTGCTAACGTTGTCTGCATATGACAATATAATCCGCCACAGACAAGGCACAGAGAACTGCGCTGATGCCCTCAGTCGGTTGCCATTGCCCACCACCTGGGTGGAAATAGCGCAACCCGCAGACTTGCTTCTAGTAATGGATGTCTTTGAGAGTGAGGGGTCGCCTATCACGGCTCACCAGATCAGGTCCTGGACCAGCCAAGACCCCCTGAAATCACTAGTAAAAAGATGCATCCTCAATGGGAGCTGGTTGGGCGTTCCCGGGAAAATGCAAGAGCAAATTAAGCTTTTTCACCGACGCAAAGATGAACTGTCAGTCCAGTCGAATTGCCTCCTATGGGGGAATTGCGTGATTTTTCCCAGAAGGGCAGGGAAACATTTATAGGCGACCTACACAGTACCCACCCAGGCATAGTCATGATGAAGGCTATTGCCAGGATGCACGTCTGGTGGCCTGGCATCGACTCCGAATTAGAGTCATCTGTACACCAATGTGATACTTACTCACAGCTGAGCAACACGCCCAGGGAGGCCCCACTGAGTCTGTGGTCATGGCCCTCCAAACCATGGTCCAGGGTCCACGTAGACTTCGCTGGCCCTTTTCTAGGTAAGAAGTTTTTAGTAGCAGTGGACACTTACTCAAAAAGGATTGAATGTATAATAATGTCATCATGTACGTCCACTGCCACCATTGAAAGGCTCAGGGCTATGTTCGCCACCCATGGGTTGCCCGACGTCCTTATCAGTGACAATGGACCATATTTCACCAACTCAGAATTCAACAAATTCATGACCCGCAATGGCATCAAGCATGTCAGGTCTGCCCCACGTAAACCCGCATCCAACAGCCAAGCAGAACGGGCAGTCCAAACCATCAAGCTGGTTGGGTGTGTGTTGGTGGATCATAGATTGTGGGGTCTTCCTCAAACTGTTCTTGGTAGTCCGTGAACCGCAGTTTGGTCGGATCCAGTTGCTTTCTGCACATTTGCCCATTCAATAATTTCATAACAAACACTCTATTCCCCTCCTTGGCTGAGACAGTGCCAGCAATCCACTTGGGACCGTAATTTAGAACAAACACCGGGTCATTGATTTCAATGTCACGTGAGGCCGCCGTGCGATCATGGTACACATTATCCCTGTGCCGCTGGTTTTCGACATGATCATTGAGGTCCGGGTGGACTAAGGAGAGCCTGGTTTTGAGTGCTCTCTTCATTAACAATTCTGCAGGCAGAACCCCGGTGAGCGAGCAATGCTTGAGACACGTAACGGATGGTTCCTTGCAGACCCGGTTATCCAGGTTCCTGCTTAGCTACCGGACACGCCCCAGTCGCTCATCGGGGTTCCCCCTCCAGAATTGTTAATGAAGAGAGCACTCAAAACCAGGCTCTTCTTAGTTCACCTGGACCTCAATGATCACGTAGAAACCCAGCAGCACTGGCATAACGTGTACCATGATCGCGCGGCGACCTCGCGTGACATTGGTGTTAATGACCCGGTGTTTGTTCTAAATTACGGTCATGGTCCCAAGTAGATTGCTGGCACTGCCTTAGCCAAGGAGGGGAATCGAGTGTTTGTTGTGAAATTATTGAATGGGCAAACGTGCAGAAAGCACCTGGATCAGACCAAACTGCGATTCACGGACTACCAAGAACAGGTTGAGGAAGACCCCACCATCTCTGATCCACCAACACACACCCAACCAGCAAGTGACCTCACTGTCAACCACAAGAATGAACCCACATTGCCCGACAGTCCAACCAGACCAGCCGAGCTGCAGTGCAGCGATGACCCGACCAACTCACCCATGCCAGGATGTCAACTCAGACGATTGACCAGGGAATGCAGGCCGCCAGATCACCTCAACCTATAAATAACTTGTATTCAAGTCTTTGGGGGGAAGTGATGCTGTGTATGTGAACCTCACCTGTGTGTAAGATTTTCCACCAGAGGGCATACCCATGGGAGACCTATGGGTCACCTGTGTGTACCCTGGTGCAAGCAGGTGTAAAAGGCAGGTCACCATGTTGCTGCTTCAATTTGGAGTTATAGTAACCAGACCAAGGTCACAATGGTTTAAGTTTACAACCCAGCCTCGTGGAGTTATTCTAAACATGACCTCTACTATATATGGTCCACGTCTCTGAGCCATACAGGAGGACGGGTATCACTACAGCCCTGTAGACCATGAGCTTGATTCCAGATTTGAGGGCCTGATCTTCGAACAATCTGACATCTCTGTTATATACTTCGAACATGCCTGACACAAGACTCCCAAAGCAAGCGCTCTACTCGGAATTCTGACATGGCAACTGAGCCCCGAGTGGGCAGAGGAAATATTTCAAGGACACCCTCAAAGCCTCTTTGATAAAATGCAACATCCTCACCGACACCTGCGAGTCCCTGCCAAAAACCGCCCTAAATGGAGGAAGAGCATCTGAGAGGGCGCTGAGCACCTCGAGTCTTATCGTCAAGAGCATGCAGAAAGCAAGTGCAGGCAGCGGAAGGAGTGTGCGGCAAACCATAATCGCCACCCACCTTTTCCTTCAACGACTGTCTGTCCCACCTGTGACAGAGATTGTAATTCCTGCAGTGGACTGTTCAGTCACGTAAGAACTCACTTTTAGTGTGGAAGCATGTCGTCCTCGATTTCGAGGCACTGCCCATGATGATGATGTATGAGGAGTATTACGATACGTAATTAGAAAATTAGCCAATTTGTGGTCCAACGACGACTGTTGTTTATTTGGATTTGGATCAAACATTTGTTTGATGAGGGCACATTTTACAATTTGTACTATGCGCATTGCTGCACCATTTGAAGTAGGGTGGTATGGTGGAACCTTGCTATGTTTCGCACCATTTTTGCTTGTGAACTGTTAAATTCTTCTTAACAATTGTCAGACACAATTTCTTCTGGGAGGCCATTTGAAGAAAACAATTTTCGGAAAATGTCTAATGTTTTACTTGTTGATCTTTTCCGCATTGGAAACACCTTAACCCACTTCGAATGGCTATCAATCACAATTAACAATTGCTGTCCTTCCAGCTCAGCAAAATTGATATGTAACCTTTGCCCCACCCTGGAGGCCCTTTCCATGGCTGCAATGGTACTGATGGTGGCTGCTTGCTTACCGATTGACATGTTGTACACTGACTAACGATGTACTCTATATCATTATCTAGTCCTGGCCACCATAAGTAACTGCATGCAAAACTCTTGGTCAAGCACATTCCCAGGTGCTGGTCATGAAGATCTCCAATCATCTGGACCTGAATTTATTTGGTATAACCACTCTTGCACCCCACATGATACAATCTTTATCCACAGACAATTCATTCCTATGAAGGAAGTATGGGTTAATATCTTTATCTGATACCTGGTTTGGCCAGCCATTTGTGATGTAAACACCTTTGACATAACTGGGTCTCATTTGGTTGCTCTACCAATCTCTTCTGCTGTGACTGGCAGTTCATCAATGTATCGGGTGTAACTTGTGATGGGGAAGGCAATCTAGACATAGCATCAGCATTACTGTGATCAGCTGATCATCTGTACTCAATATCATATGTATATGCTGACAAGATCAAAGCCAATCTCTGCATTCGGGTTGCTGCTAATGTTGGAACTAGGGACTTTGGATGGAGGATTGCTGTCAGTGTCTTATGATCCATAACAATGGTAAATTTATGACCATACAATTATTTTTGGAACTTCTTGATTTCAAAAATGAATGCCAAAGTTTCCCTTTTGATTTGCACATAATTACGCTCACTGGCTCTGAGAGTGCATGAATCAAAAGCAGTTGGTCTCTCCTCCCCACTATGTAGTGCATGAGAGATCACTGCCCCAACTCCATACAGAGAGGCATCACATACAAGCTTGATCTTCTTCGATATATCAGAGTGACTGAACATGGTGCTCTCTATCAATTGGCTTTTAAACTCCTTGAATTCTGCATCGCATTCTTCTGACCACTTACAATGGACCTGTTTTTTCACCAGCTCATTCCGTGTATGTAACACTGTTGCCAACTTCGATAGGAACTTCCCCGATTAGTTCAAAGACCCAAAAATGATCGAAGTTCAGTGGCATTCTTGGGAGTGGGTGCATTTCTGATTGCTTTTTCTTGGTTGGATGTGAACCATCTTTGTCTACTCTGTGCCCTAAGTACTGAGTTTTGAAATAACTCACACTTGCGAGCAGTCACTCATAGTCTGTGCTTCTCTCGCCATTTGAGCACTTCATTCAATATGTTATTATGGATTTGCCTGTTTGGTGCTGAAATTAGTATGTTATCTAAATAACATACTATCCTTTCAATACCTTGCAAAATCTGGTTCATCACCCCTTGAAATATGGCAGGGACGGAAAACACAAAACACTCCAAATGGTAGCATAGTAAATTGATATAGGCCTAGTTGAATATTTATAGTCAAACATGACTTGGACTCCTCATCTCGTTCAAGTTGTAATTAGGCATTTGTGAGATCTAACTTTGAGATCTGATGACCAGCTGTCAGTGTTGTGAACAAATCTTCTACATCAGGCAATGTATTAGGGAGATTACCCTCTAGAAGTTGGTTTACGGTTACTTTATAATCATCACACAACCTTACCATACCATTGGAACTGGGTACAACAAAAATGGGTGTAGCCCAATTACATAGATCTATCTTAGAGATAATGTTCTCAATCTCTAGTCTTTTGAGTTCTTGCTCAACTTTCTCCTTGAGTGCATATGGTACGAGACGTGGCTTGCAGTAAACAGGTCTAGCATCCTTCTGTACCCTGAAGACAGTTGCCTTGAAGCCTTGGATCAGGCTGCCTGTTTCGCAGAACACCTTCAGATACTTTTTGATGACACCATCCTTCGATGCAAATCTCCCTTAAACACGAGAAATCTCACTCCAATTCAGCTTCAGTGATCCCAACCAATTTCTTCCTACTAAGGCAGGCTTGTCTCCTGCCAGTACTAAGAGAGGCAAACCCTGAAATTGATTCTTGTATTTCACCGGTACGGTGATACAACCTACCACAGGAATGTTCTCTCCAGAGTAGCTCTATCTTGCATTTCTCCAATGGAAAATCAAGCAATTTGTTGAGATATTGCAATTCCAGTACTACGCTCATGGATGCACCAGTGTCGATTTCCATGGGTATCCTGGTTCCTGCAACATCTACTTGGATGATGATAATTTTGGAATCGCTGTAAGATACCCTTGTGCTCCTGATGATGTGTATCTCTTCATCCTGTTGCTTTTCTTCCATGCTATGTACTCTCTGGGGATTTCAACTTAAAGCTTTCAAAGTTGGTTTACTCTTCAGTCGGCATGCCTTCGCAAGATGCCCAGTTTTCATGTAGAAGAAACATTAACACCAAAACATTAATAAACATTAATATTAATTCTGGAATCTGTAATTGGAATTCAGTGAGCCTATTTTTATGACGATGATTATATTTAACATGAATATATTGGTAATTATTGACATTTGGTTCAGTTTACCTTTATATTAAATTGTTCTTTCCTTTCCCCTATTTATATGGACTAAACTCACTCGCAGTGTCAGCTGCCAAGTCCAGCTCTTCCCATAGTGACTCCCACTGATGCTGTGTAACCAGGGGCGTAAACCTGTCTCCAGGTGACATCACAAAGGAGCCAGGACCCATGTCACAAAGCAGCCCAAGCCCCTCCCACTCTAGGTATTACAGGGTCACATGACCAGGCTCTGGTGGACATGACATTAGACGAAGAGATCAACAAAGAGGTACCAGAAGTTGGGGCAAAATATGTTTCGGCCCCATGGAAGCGGGAACGGCAAATTCCAGTGGCAGGGACTCGGCAGTATCACCATTGGCATAGAAACATAGAAACATAGAAAAATAGATGCAGGAGTAGGCCAATCGGCCCTTCAAGCCTGCACCACCATTCAAAAAGATCATGGCTGATCATTCCTTCAGTGCCCCTTTCCTGCTTTCTCTCCATACCCCTCGATCCCCTTAACCGTAAGAGCCATATCTAACTCCCTCTTGAATATATCCAGTGAACTGGCATGATCAACTCTCTGCGGCAGGGAAATCCACAGGTTAACAACTCTCTGAGTGAAGAAGTTTCTCCTCAACTCAGTCCTAAATGGCCTACCCCTTATCCTAAGACTATGTTCCCTGGTTCTGGACTTCCCCAACATCGGGAACATTCTTCCCACATTTAACCTGTCCAGTCTCATCAGAATCTTATATGTTTCTATGAGATCCCCTCTCATCCTTCTAAACTCCAGTGAATAAAGGCCCAGTTGATCCAGTCTCTCCTCATATGACAGCCCAGCCATCCCTCACCAGAATCAGTCTGGTGAACCTTCGCTGCACTCCCTCAATAGCAAGACGTCCTTCCTCAGACTAGGAGACCAAAACTGAACACACTATTCCAGGTGAGGCCTCACTAAGGCCCTGTACAACTGCAGTAAGACCTCCCTGCTTCTATATTCAAATCCCCTAGCTAGGAAGGCCAACATACCATTTGCCTTCTTTACCGCCTGCTGTACCTGCGTGCCCACTTTCAATGACTGATGAACCATGACACCCAGGTCTCATTGCACCTCCCCTTTTCCTAGTCTGCCGCCATTCAGATAATATTCTGCCTTCGTGTTTTTGCTCTCAAGATGGATAACCTCACATTTATCCACATTATACTGCATCTGCCATGCATTTGCCCACTCACCTAACCTGTCCAAGTCACCTTGCAGCCTCTTAGCGGCCTCCTCACAGCTCACACCGCCACCCAGTTTAGTATCATCTGCATATTTCGAGATATTACACTCTATTCCTTTATCCAAATCGTTTATGTATATGGTAAAGAGCTGGGGTCCCAGCACTGAGCCCTGTGGCAGTCCACTAGTCACTGCCTGCCATTCTGAAAGGGACCTGTTTATCTCGACTCTCTGCTTCCTGTCTGCCAACCAATTCCCTATCCACGTCAGTATATTACCCCCAATACCATGTGCTTTGATTTTGCACAACAATCTCTTGTGCGGGACCTTGTCAAAAGTCTTCTGAAAGTCCAAATATACCACATCCACTGGTACTCCCTTGTCCACTCTGCTAGTTACATCCTCAAAAAATTCCAGAAGATTCGTCAAGCTTGATTTCCCTTTCATAAATCCATGCTGACTTGATCCGTTCCTGTCACCGCTTTCCAAATGCGCTGCTATTTCGTCCTTCATGATCGATTCCAACATTTACCCCACTACTGATGTCAAGGTAACCGGTCTATAATTACCCGTTTTCTCTCTCCCTCCTTTTTTAAAAAGTAGTGTTACATTAGCTACCCTCCAGTTCATGGGAACTGATCCAGAGTCGATAGACTGTTGGAAAATGATCACCAATGCATCCACTATTCTAGGGCCACCTCCTTGAGCACTCTGGGATGCAGACTATCAGGCCCCGGGGATTTATCGGCCTTCAATCCCATCAATTTCCCGAACACAACTTCCCGCCTAATAAGGATATCCTTCAGTTCCTCCTTCTCACTAGACCCACCGTCCCCTAGTACCTTAGAAGATTATTTGTATCTTCCTTCGTGAAGACAGAACCGAAGTATTGGTTCAATTGGTCTGCCATTCTTTGTTCCCCATTATAATTTCACCTGAATCCGACTGCAAGGGACCTACGTTTGTATTTACTAATCTTTTTCTCTTCACATATTTATAGAAGGTTTTGCAGTCTGTTTTTATATTCCCTGCAAGCTTCCTCTCGTACTCTATTTTCCCCCTCTTAATTAAACCCTTAGCTCTCCTCTGTTGAATTCTAAATTTCTCCCAGTCCTCAGGTTTGTTGCTTTTTCTAGCCAATTTATATGCCTCTTCCTTGGCTTTAACACTATCCTTAATTTCCTTTGTTAGCCATGGTTGAGCCACCTTCCCCGTTTTATTTTTGCTCCAGACAGGGATGTACATTTGCTGAAGTTCATCCATGTGATCTTTAAATGTTTTCCATTGCTTATCCACCGTCAACCCTTTTAGTATCGTTTGCCAGCCTATTCTAGCCTATTCACGCCTCATACCGTTGAAGTTACCTTTTCTTAAGTTCAGGACCCTAGTTTCCGAATTAACTTTGTCGCTCTCCATCTTAATAAGGAATTCTACCATATTATGGTCACTTTTTCCCAAAGGGCCTCACACAACAAGATTGCTAATTAGTCCCTGCTCATTACACAATACCCAGTTTAGGATGGCCTGCTCCCTGGTTGGTTCATCGACACATTGATCTCGAAAACCATCCCTAATATACTCCAGGAAATCCTCCTCCATCGCATTGCTACCAGTTAGGTTAGCTCAATCAATGTGTAGATTAAAGTCGCCCATGATTACTGCTGTACCTTTATTGCACACATCCCTTATTTCTTGTTTGATGCTGTCCCCAGCCTCACTACTACTGTTTGGTGGTCTATACTCAACACCCACTCGCGTTTTCTGCCCTTTGGAATTCCGTAGCTCCACCCATACTGATTCCACAACATCCAGGCTAATGTCCTTCCTTACAATTGCATTGATTTCATCTTTAACCAGCAACGCCACCCCACCTCCTTTTCCTTTCTGTCTATCCTTCCTAAATGCTGAATACCCTTGGATGTTGAGTTCCCACCTTGGTCCACCTGGAACCATGTCTCCGTGATACCAATCACATCGTATCCGTTAACTGCTATCTGCACAGTTAATTCATCCACCTTATTCCGAATACTCCTCGCATTGAGGCACAGAGCCTTCAGGCTTGTTTTTTTAACACACTTTGCCCCTTTAGAATTTTGCTGTAATGTGGCCCTTTTTGTTTTTTGCCTTGGGTTTCTCTGCCCTCCACTTTTACTATTCTCCTTTCTACATTTTGCTTCCGCCTCCTTTTTACTTCCCTCTATCTCCCTGCATAGGTTCCCATCCCCCTGCCATATTAGCTTAACTCCTCCCCAACAGCACGAGCAAACACTCACCCTCGGATATTGGATGCGGGAACGGAAATTCCAGTGGAGGGGACTCGGGTGCGTCTTCCATCTCCGTTAGTTTTTACCAGGCAGCCCGAAAACCCCATCAGATAGCTGTATTTACTTACACTGCGGAAAGCTGGATTGGTGTTTTTCTGGACATTCTTTGTGCTCCACTGATGAAGTCATTTGTGTAAAGTCCTGTCCCCTCAGTACAGATTCACACGAGGCATGTAGTGAAGTCAAGGTCACTCTGGACCTGCACCTTTATTTCACAGCTCTGGAAAGCTGCACTTGCCTGAGACCTGTCCTTATATATCAGTCTCTTGCAAGTGCACCCCTGGTGGTAAGGTATGCTGGTGGTTACAGGTCACATCGTATTACAGTCATGTAAAGCATGTTAGGATACAGTTATATATAATAGTGTAAGATACATGACATCACCCTCCCCAAGGTCTTATTGTCTTTATAGGTTCAGTTTCTCAGGTGGTCTATGCTCTCGCGTGGAGCGTCTGAGTTGTGGTTCAGTTGTTTGCCTTGGTGTCTTTTTTTCTTTGGGTGTGGTTGCTGGTATCTCGCCTGGGCTGTCTGTTTAGATTGGTGTGATTGTTGTTGACTCGCCTGGGCTGTCTGTTGGGATTGCCCTTTCCTCAGGTTGTTCCCTCTGTCTGTCCACCAGGTGTGGTGCGAGTTCCACATTGTAGTCTGCCTCTGGTTCCGCAGTGTTGTTGGTATATCTGCTTTTGACTTGGTCTACATGCCTCCGGGGGGTTTTGCCATTGTCCATTTGTATTCCAGTAGCCTGTTTCCTTCCTTGCTTGTTACTGTCCCTGCAAGCCATTTGGGACCCCTGCCATAGTTTAGTACAAACACTTTGTCCCCTATCTCATTCCATCTCCCTCTCGAATTTCTGCCATGGTAATCAGTCAGCTAACAGCGCTTTGCCTCAATGATTTTGTGCATGTCTGGGAGGATTAATGAGAGCCTTGTCTTTAAAGTCCTTTTCATCAACTGTTGCGCGGGGGTGGTCCCAGTCAATGAGTGTGGACGAGATCTGTATGCCAGCAGCTGTCGCGACAGGCGACCCTGCAGCGTGGCACCTTGGATTTTAAGCATGGTTGATGAGGTGTGAACGGCCATTCCTGTGGCTCTTGTTGGTTTCTGGCGCCATTGCCTGCTGTCGAGAGTGTGTTCTCCCGGTTTTGTCTGTGTGTGGGGGTAGCAGCTTGTTTAATGCTGTGAACTTCTTGTTCCGATATTTCGTTAGTTGTCATACCTGCATTGTGAATCAACCGCGTTTCTTCTTCCCCTACCAAGAATGTCTGTGCAACCAGTGCTGCTGCCTTTAAGGTCAGGTTCTTGGTCTCTATGAGCTTTCGGAATATGCCTGCGTGGCCTATTTCGTCAATGAAAATGTCTCTCAGCATTTCTCTCCTCAGTTCATCGGAGAACTCACATAAACTAGCCAACCTCCAAAGTTCCGCCACGAAGTCGGGTATGCTCTGGCCCACACAGCGTCTGTAGTTGTAGAACCTGTGTCTGGCCATGTGTAGGCTGCTCGCTGGCTTCAGGTGGTCTCTTACCAGTGTGCTCAATTCTTCAAACGACTTGCTTGCTGGTTTCTCGGGTGTCAGCTGATCCTTCATTAAAGCGTATGTTTTCGAGCCACAGCTGGTCAAGAGATGGACTCTTCTCTTGTCTGCTTTGTCGTCTCCTAACCAATCTTTGGTTACAAAGCTTTGCTGGAGCCTTTCTATAAAGTCCTCTCAATTGTCTCCAGCATTGTACTTTACATCTGATCCGTTGTTCGCCATTCTGTGGATTCTGTATTCCCGTAACTCGTCGCCACTGTAAAGTCCTGTCCCCTCAGTACAGATTCACACGAGGCATGTAGTGAAGTCAAGGTCACTCTGGACCTGCACCTTTATTTCACAGCTCTGGAATGCTGCACTTGCCTGAGACCTGTCCTGATATACCTGTCTCTTGCAAGTGCATCCCTGGTGGTAAGGTGTGCTGGTGGTTACAGGTCATATCGTATTACAGTCATGTGTAGCATGTTAGGATACAGTTATATATAATAATGTAAGATACATGACAATTTGATTCTGGGCCCACCATTGAGGGACCAGTATTCAGAAAGACATTGAAGGACCAGGTCTTCAGCCACACCAGGCTGTTACATGCCTCATAGACCAGCAAAGAGCTGTTCCCATATTCCACCTGGCCATCAGGGTGGGTGCCCCTGTAACACCACCACTGCAGGGTTACCCACCCTTAATATGGTAATGACCCCATGAAATTAACCATGTTTTTTGACCACAGAGAGTATCACAGCTGAACCAGTCCTGTCCTTCCCCAACACCCACATACATACATTTATCAGCAGGGCTCGCTGGGTAATCCCCACAGCAGGAACAATGCTGATTTGTATCCCTTCCCAGACAAGGGAGGTGAGACTACCTGTTGTGCCCCTACTGCCACCTGGCTGAGATTGGAGAACTCAGCACAGACTGCAGATTACACCACGGGGTGAAACCTGTCCTGGGCGGAAGCTCGATTTACAAAGACCCATATTTAAATGAGGAGAGTAATTTTGACTTTGCCGGATAGTATACAACGGGCGATAGCGGATTTTCATTTCTATTGGAGAGATGTATAACGGGCGGCTGATGTGGTATCGCCCATTTTATAATCTCGCTCAAAGTCAAAATGATCCCGAGGTGTGGGCCTACTAATGGAGGCTGCCTTTTACACTGAGAACAAGGAAAGAGTTTTGGGAGTGAGGCTGAATTGTAACATACAGAACAAGCCACTCCTGACACTTCCCCAATGTTATTACTGTATTACTGGGGAATTTATCAGCCTTACAGTGTGAGAGCTGGAATCATTAAACAATGGCTGCCCCGGGTGTTCAGACCTCCCTGGAGCCGACACTCAGAGAGTTCATGGTTTCTAAATCCATCACAATATTGGAAGGAAGAAACAATTCCAGGATCAATTAGCTGCTGTTTTTCTTCAGCGTTTAATGTTCCTGCCTAAAGTATTTGAAAATATCTTCAGAAAGCCGTATCAATAGATCTGAACTCGCTGCTCAAACTGTAGACCCACCTGAAGGTGCTGAGAATCATTCAGTGCAACAACAACAACAACAACTTGTATTTCTATCCAGGCAACATATCACGCAGTAAAACATCACAAGGCGCTTCACATGGGTGTTAGAAGACAAAAAAATTTGACACCAAGCCTGATAAGAAGAAATTACGGCAGATAACCATGTTTGGTCAAACAGGTAGGTTTTAAGGAACTTGAAGGAGGAAAGAGACGGCGAGAGGCGGAGAGGTTTAGGGAGGGAGTTCCAGAGCTTAGGGCCCAAACAGCTGAAGGCACGGCCACCGACAGTGAGCAGTTATAACCAGGGATGCTCAAGGGGGCAGAATTTGAGGTGCGCAGATGTCTTAGGGAGTTGTGAGGCTGAAGGAGATTACAGAGATAGGGAGGGGCGAGGCCATGGAGGAAATTATAAACAAGGATGAGAATTTTGAAATAGAGGCGTTGCTTAAACGGGAGCCAATGTAGGTCAGCGAGCACAGGGGGGATGGGTGAGCGGGACTTGGTGCGAGTTAGGACACAGGCTGCCGAGTTGTGGATAACCTCAAGTTTACATAGGGTAGAGTGGGGGAGGCCAGCCAGGAGTGCATTGCAATAGTCAAGACACGAGATAACAAAGGCATGGAAGAGAGCTTCAGCAGCAGATGAACTGAGGAAAGGGCTGAGACGGGCGATGTTACAGAGATGGAAATGGGCGCTCTTAGTTATGTTGCAGATACGTGGTCGAAAGCTCATTTCAGGGTCAAACATGACACCTAGGTGAACAGTCTGCTTCAGCCTCAGACAGAAGTTGGGGAGAGGGATGGAGTCAGTGGCTCGGGAACGGAGTTTGTGGCAGGGACTGAAAATAATGACTTCGGTCTTCCTAATAATCAATTGGAGAAAATGTCTGCTCATCCAATAATTGAATGTCAGAGAAGCAGTCTGACAATTTAGAGACCGTGGAGGGGTCGACAGAAGTGGTAGTGAGGTAGAGCTGGGTGTCATCAGCGTACATGTGGAAACTGACACTGCATTTTCAGACATTCCTCCTTGTTTATTTTTCAAACTGAGATACAAATGCCCTCCCTCACCACTCCTTATGATTTTTACCCCAACCACACTATCTGGAATCCACTCCAAGTGTTGAGCACTCGGTGTGACAAATTTCCTGAAATCAAAGTTAATTTGCCCTTTTCCACTTTGACCCAGAGACCCAATTTCTCCCACTTACCCGACCCGACCCAGATTTATCTTTTCTATACCATTTACTATCTTAAGAATCTCAAAACGCTTCCTTTTACAGCTAGAAAGCCCATGTTTCTGCCGTCTTTGCTCATAAGTCAGTCCCTTTCCCCAGGGATCAGTCTCGTGCAGTGCATCATGGTACTGAAAATCTCCCTTGTTGTCTTGGTGACCAGAACAGGGCCCAGTGCTCAAGGTATGGTGTGGCCCCAGCACGGAAACAGTGTAGCACCACATCCTCCGATTTACTGTATTGTTTTGGCCAAATAGTTCAGCATTCTATATGTGTGAGATGATCCGTTGACAATGACATGTCATGTGGAAATGTTTGAGAATGTAATATCGCCGGGGCTTGCAGGCCCCAGTGACAACATGCACTTTTTAACAATATTTCATTATTATTATTACTGTTGTTATTGGTTGGGTGAACCGCACCACCAAACTTCTCAGGTTGTGCTCTTAGCTGATTCATGGTTCACACACGAATAGACTTGCAGTATATCGGGGTTTCTGGTTTCTGAGTATGACGAATACAAGCTGTGGTTCATAGCTGGTTGTTGGATTGATTTTTATATTCAACAGTCCAACACTAGAGGGAGCCGTTGCCTTGGAAACTATGGGAATGCAGATTAAATCTTGGGAATGAACTGCAGCTCCTCAATCCCTGTAAAATGGGAGACTCCCTGAACTTATCTCTCAGAAATGAATCAAGGTTCTCACCCATCCTATCCGATGTCTTCACCAAAGATGTGTTGCTGACATTGATGGGAGGGTATAGTGGGGGTGGGGGGTGTGTGGAGGGGTATAGTGAGGGTGGGGTGTGTGGGAGGGTATAGTGGGGGTGGGGTGTGTGGAGGGGTATAGTGAGGGTGTGGGGTGTGTGGGAGGGTATAGTGGGGGTGGGGTGTGTGGGAGGGTATAGTGGGGGTGGGTGTGTGTGGGAGGGTATAGTGGGTGTGGGGGTGTGTGGAGGGGTATAGTGAGGGTGGGGTGTGTGGGAGGGTATAGTGGGGGTGGGGGGTGTGTGGAAGGGTATCGTGGGGGTGGGGGTGTGTGGGAGGGTATAGTGGGGGTGGGGTGTGTGGGAGGGTATAGTGGGGGGTGAGGGTGTGTGGGAGGGTACAGTGGGGGTGGACCGTGTGTGGGAGGGTATAGTGGGGGGTGGGGGGTGTGTGGGAGGGTATAGTGGGGGTGGGGGGTGTGGGAGGGTATAGTGGGGGTGGGGGGTGTAGTTGGAGTGGGGGGTGTGTGGGAGGGTACAATGGGGGTGGGGGGTGTGGGAGGGTATAACGGGGGTGAGGGGTGTGTGGGAGGGTATAATGGGGGTGGGGGGTGTGGGAGGGTATAATGGGGGTGGGGGGTGTGTGGGAGGGTATAATGGGGTAGGGGGGTATGCGGGAGGGTACAGTGAGGGTGGGGGTTGTGTGGGAGGGTATAGTGGGGGTGGGTGTGTGTGGGAGGGTATAGTGGGGGTGGGGGTGTGTGGGAGGGTATAGTGGGGGTGGGGGGTGTGTGGGAGGGTATAGTGGGGTTGGGGGGTGTGTGGGAGGGTATAGTGGGGGTGGGGGGTGTGTGGGAGGGTATAGTGAGGGTGGGGGGAGTGTGGGAGGGTATAGTGGGGGTGGGGGGTGTGTGGGAGGGTATAGTGGAGGTGGGGGGTGTGTGGGAGGGTATAGTGGGGTTGTGGGGTGTGTGGGAGCGTATAGTGGGAGTGGGGGGTGTGTGGGACGGTTTGAGTTCTGTAAACTTATTGCCCTTCCTTTCACAGGTGCCTCCATTTAAAAAATGAGTCCTACACGGCCCAATCTCCAGTCCTCCGGCCCTCATCCACCCTCAATAGAGTCCTGAAATATATTATCTGGGGCCTGGGCAATTTCCTCCCTCATCCCTCCAACATTTCCCACTGACCTCTGGCTCGGCCCACCCATGGGGCCACTGGATTTTTGGCCCGTTAGCACACATTGAGCACAGGGCAGCTTGTTGACTGTATGTTAATGAGGCCCGAACCCAACACTGGTTTGGGGCCTCTTACTCAATCTATTGAGGGGACGCACAGCCGACTTCACTCCCGTTTGAATGCAAACCGTGCCCCTAGTTTTATCCCACACTCCGGCTATTTCCTCACACTTTAATCCTATTTTTATCCAGCAACTAATTTGTTCCAAAAAAATTCATGGACTTTGTTTCAACACCGTGTTGTGGCTGAGAATTGCACATTCTGACCACACTCTGTATTGGAGCAGAAATTGAACTCACGGCCAACTGTTTTGAACGTGAGGGAGGGAGTGGGCAGGAGAGGGGGCAACGATCGTGAGGGAGGGGGTGGGCAGGAGAGGGGGCAACGATCGTGAGGGAGGGGGTGGGCAGGAGAGGGGGCAACGATCGTGAGGGAGGGGGTGGGCAGGAGAGGGGGCAACGATCGTGAGGGAGGGGTCTGAGTGGGAAGAAACATAGAAACATAGAAAATAGGTGCCCTTCAAGCCTGCATCTCTATTCAATGAGTTCATGGCTGAACATGCAACTTCAGTACCTCATTTCTGCTTTCTCGCCATACCCCTTGATCCCCCTAGTAGTAAGGACTATATCTAACTCCTTTTTGAATATATTTAGTGAATTGGCCTCAACAACTTTCTGTGGTAGAGAATTCCACAGGTTCACCACTCTCTGGGTGAAGAAGTTTCTCCTCATCTCAGTCCTAAATGGCTTACCCCTTATCCTTAGACTGTGACCCTTGGTTCTGGAATTCCCCAACATTGGGAACATTCTTCCTCCATCTAACCTGTCTAAACCCATCAAAATTTTAAACGTTTCTATGAGATCCCTTCTCATTCTTCTGAACTCCAATGAATACAAGCCCAGTTGATGCAGTCTTTCTTGATATGTCAGTCCCGCCATCCTGGGAATCAGTCTGGTAAACCTTCGCTGCACTCCCTCAATAGCAAGAATGTCCTTCCTCAAGTTAGGAGACCAAAGCTGTACACAATACTCCAGTTGTGGCCTCACCAAGGCCCTGTACAACTGTAGTAACACCTCCCTGCCCCTGTATTCAAATCCCATCGCTATGAAGGCCAACATGCCATTTGCTTTCTTAACCGCCTGCTGTACCTGCATGCCAACCTTCAATGACTGATGTACCATGACACCCAGGTCTCGTTGCACCTCCCCTTTTCCTAATCTGCCACCATTCAAGTAATAGTCTGTCTCTCTGTTTTTACCACCAAAGTGGATAACCTCACATTTATCCACATTATACTTCATCTGCCATGCTTTTGCCCACTCACCTAACCTATCCACGTCACTCTGCAGCCTCATAGCATCCTCCTCGCAGCTCACACTGCCACCCAACTTAGTGTCATCCGCAAATTTGGAGATACTACATTTTATCCCCTCGTCTAAATCATTAATGTACAATGTAAACAGCTGGGGCCCCAGCACAGAACCTTGCCGTACCCCACTAGTCACTGCCTGCCATTCTGAAAAGTACCCATTTATTCCTACTCTTTGCTTCCTGTCTGACAACCAGTTCTCAATCCACGTCAGCACACTACCCCCAATCCCATGTGGGGAAAACTGATGGACGGGAGGGATGTAAGATTTCTAAATCTCTGGTATTAAATTGACAGCAAGACTGATTCTTTTAAAACAATTCGGAATAGTTTATTAAACACACACATGGACGTCTTATCAGCAGTGTCAGCTCTCCGACCGATCGACTTAGTTACAACAGATACAATGTTACAATCATGATTTATAAAAAGGTATAAAAAGGTATATGTCACTTCCCTCTGGCCAACCACACGGCCTGCTTCTTGGTCTGTAGAGGAAGGTGCTGCTTTTGCCGCGTGCTTAGGAAGAGAGAAGCAGAGAGCCAGCAATCTTTGGCTTGACTTATTATACCCCTTAAGGCCACTGTTTCTCAGGAAGCCTCAGGATTGGATCTTGGTTGCAGGGCCGTTCCTGATTTGCTTCTCCTCATACATGTGTCTGTCTGGAAGGCCGGGGACTTTCCTTGATTATGTTAATGGCTTTCCAATTAACACGGTTTCTAGTTCGGTGAGTTTCAAAGCCATGGAGACATGAACTTGGGGAAGTCATCCATTTTGTTTCAACACTGCAGCCTTTCCGTATAATCTACACTTTTAACATTTATATATATATATACATAGAAATACAGAATCAATTTTTTCATTACTAAACATTTTTTTTCTTACAAACTCCCTGCCTTGAGAGGGAAATATCCTTATTGATTCCTCATGTGGGTTATCTCCTCAGGGCTCACATATCATAAACATGAGAGGATTCTGATAGCTCTGCTGTTCATGTTTCTGTGAGGTGGATGACCGCTGTTTAATGAGTTTTAAACTTAGAGAGAGAGAGAGAGAGAAAAGCGCATGGCCTGACTCGGTTCCCACCCCGTAAGGGATATGCCACACGTCGGGGATTTACTATAATACAATCTTCAGTGCACCGTCGCTTCTCAAAGCACATTGATGATTGATGATGTTCGTGAGTCATGCTGCAGCTCCCACTTCTCCATCTTCCCCCGTCCTGACAATCGTGAGGATCTGTAACATGGTCTGTGGGAAACAAGTTCAGTGCAATATTTTGGCAGTTTTTAACTGATTAATGTGAAACCACTTCTTGTACTTAATGCCCTTTTTCCCCGGTAACTGAATCAAATAAACCGCGGGGTTCAATCGGTCTATGATCGTATGCGGTCCCCACCACCTGGGCTCAAAGGCAGCTTCTTTTTCCCATCATTTAGAATCATTACTGGGTCTCCCACCTCATATTAAAGGGACGTACTTTCTTCTCAAAGTACCTTTTAATTTGCCTTTTTGACTTCCCCAATTTGGTGGCCACAATTTGATTGATCTGATCGGTGTGATCTACCACTTGTTCCAGCCACTTAGAACTACATAGTTTCATTGTCAGGGGACTCATCCCTGTTAGTGTTAGCTGGCCTGGTGTTCTCATGAGCCTCCCCATCATGGCCTGCTATGGGGAGACCCCTGTTGTTCTATGAGGTGTGCACCTCATTGCCATTAAACACATTGGCAGTATGTTAGCCCATTGAGTTGGGTAGGCCACGCACAATTTTTTTAACATTAACTTGAGGGTCCTGTTCCCCTTTCGACCCCTCCGGACAATTGGGGTTGGTGAGCAAGATGTAATTTGTGTTTTATCCCCAACATTTCCTGCAGGTGGGTAAAACTGTTACCGGTAAAGTGTGAACCTTGATCACTGTCCACTTGTACTGGTACTTCCCACCTACAAAACACATGATTCAATAGTGTTTTGGCTGCTGTGATTGCGGTGTTGGAGCGGCAGGGGAATGCTTCGATCCATTTAGTGAACTGATCCGCCACCACTAGGGCAGGCTGAAAATTGCCTTGCGCCTGTGGAAGTGGCCCAATGAAGTCTATCTGGAGGTGAGTCCATGGCCCTTGAGGTGGTGGTGTGCTTTGAAGCAAGGCTCGGTTATTGCATGCGGGAGGATTGTGTTGCAAGCACGGTAGGCATCGTGCCACGTATTGGTTGATTGTTTCCCTCATGGAAGGCCACCAAGCTGTGGATTCTACTTTATAGAAGGTTGGCTGAATAGTGCCCTGCTGTGGGGTGGGAGTGAAAGAAGGAGAGCAGTTCCTGACCCACTTCTGGTGGAACACACACCACCGGGCAGGCGTTTGGTTTTCTTTTGAACATCAGCAACTGCTCATCTGAGTCAGGGGAAGTGGCTGGTATGGTATTGGGAGCCCAGGCTGTTAGTTGAGGAAGGGGTCTGTCTTCCTCATGCCAGGTGCTTACAACAGCATATGACCAATATTGCTGCTGCAGGGATTTTAAATCTAGGTGATCTGTTGGGGAGGCCTTGCTAACAGCATTGCAGGACTCAAAAACTATATCTTCTATCTCCCCATTAATCACAGCATCCTTGGCTGCTCTGTCTGCTTTGGAATTTCCCTCACTATGCGGACCCCATTTTCTATGGGCTGCTACCTTTCCTACGAATCAGGGCTGGGATCGCTGGTGAAGGTATGACCAGAGCAGGCGTAACCAGTGCCCATGGACCAGGGCCTTGCCGTCTATCGTACAATAGTCATTTTTGTGGTATGGGGCAAGGAAAGCATGGTGTTTATAGCACAGGCACTCTCAGACCAAATATTCACCGGTCTGTCTGAGCTTTCCTTCACAGCAGTTAGAAGTGGAATTCACTGCCTCAGAGAGCTGTGGAAGCTGGGACATTGAATAAATTTAAGACAGAAATAGACAGTTTCTTAAACGATAAGGGGATAAGGGGTTATGGGGAGCGGGCAGGGAAGTGGAGGTGAGTCCATGATCAGATCAGCCATGATATTATTGAATGGCGGCGCCGGCTCGAGGGGTCGTATGCCCTACTCTTGTTCCTATTTCTTATGGTCTTATATTCTTATGAAGTGCGTTGATTTCTGCATATTATGAAGACTGTCTGTTGCATCTTCGCTAGATGGTTCTTTCTGGCAATACCACAGTATACCCGGTGTGAGGGATCCCTCAATGTGATATGAGGACCCATCAATGTAGACATCTGGAGCACCCTGTATGGGCTCTTTCTGCACAGGATGGATCTCAAAGTTAATCAGGGGCAACGGACATTCATGCGGGTCCTCCTCATCGATCAGAAATTGTGGCAGCAATGTGGTGGGTTTGGAAATGTTATCAAAGTCTCGTTCCACGTCCATTTGCTGAGATGCTGCGAGGAAACTAGTGAATCTCCAGGTTTCATCAGTAGTTTCAGAGGTGTGTGTTCGCTGTGCGGGATTGTAGCCTGTAACCCAGTAATAAAGTTAAAGTGATGTACCGACCAGAAGACGGCCAGTAGGTGGCGCTCGTATGCGGTATATATCTTTTCTGCCCCCTGCAGGATTCGAGACACATATATAATGTGCTGTCGTCGATCAGCTCGCGTTTGGCACAGAACTGCAGTGAGGCTTTCTTCTGTGGCACCGACCTCCAAATGGAAAGGCTGCGTGGGATCAGGAGGGATCAGACATGCGGCCTGTATCATTGCAGTTTTTAATTTAGCCACGGACTGGGTGTGAGCATCAGTCCATGCCAGGAGTATGTCATCACCCCGCATTTTATTAAATCATACAGAGGGTTTGCACACTTTGCAAAGCGTGGGATAAAGTTCCTTTGGTACCCCACCAAACCCAAGAATGATCGTAGGGCTGTTTTGGAAGTGGGTAATGGCAGTTGCTGTATTATCTCCAACTTGTGAGAGTCAGGGGGTGATCCCTCTGGAGAAATGGACACTCCTTGAAAGCTGACCCATTCTTTTACTAATTGACCCTTACGGGGATTCACCTTTAGTCCCGCCTGAGCCAACAATGTCAAAAGTTTGTGCAAAAGGGACAGATGCTCCTCCATGTGTTTGCCAGCAGTAGGTCGTCTACATACTGCAGCAAGCAGGTAGGGCAGGAAAAGTCTTTTAAAATTGAAGCCATTCTTTTGTGCAATATCGTGGGGGCATTGTGGAACCCCTGAGGCAGGCATGTTCAGGTGTAGCTCTGGTCCTCAAATGTGAATGCAAATTTGTACTGGTCTTTCCCTTTAACACGGATACTCCAGAATCCATTGGCGATGTCGAGGGTCAAGAAGTACTTGGAACCAGCAGGAATTTGAGATAATATGGCGGGAGTTTCTCTTACTACTGGTGAGCAGGCTGGTGTTACAGAATTTAACTTTCTGTAATCAATAGTCAGTCACCAGCTGCTGTCAGGCTTTTTAGCCGGCCATGTGGGTGAATTGGTCATGAAAGTGCCTGTCCTAAGAACACCCTGCTCGACTAGGGATTTTATGATGACTCGGATGTACGGGTGACTCTCCCTTGGGATGGGGTACTGTTTAGTGAATGAGTGGGAGGGTCCCTCAATAGATTATTCGCCTGCCATTTTTCCACAGTCATGCTTGCATGTGGCAAACACCGCTAAGTGTTCCTGAATTAGTTTCGCCACCACTTCATTTTTGCTCCCCGGAGCATCATACTATTGATCTCCCTCTCCCATCATGGCCTTTAAAATATCAAAAACCGAGTGAACATCTGAAATTTCTATCACTCCTGTCTTATCTCTCAATCCCATCCAAACACAGTTCTTATTATAATCTATCACCATGCCATACTGATCCAACACATCAGTCCCTAAAATTCCCCTTCCGTCAGGGGTGGTCATCAGCATTGGCGCTGGGACCTTACAGGTGAAGCCTCCCAACTGAAATTCAGTGGCCTTCCCTGTATACGCGGTGGTTGTATCACCGTTAAACCCTTTAAGGGTCATACAACCCTTGCCTGCCTCTGCGTGGTGTTCAGGGTATGAGGTGTGGATGATGGTAACGGCTGAGCCAGTATCGATAAGCATAATCTGCTGCCTGTCCTCTTTTAAAACAACAAGGACTATTGATCTCCCTCTACCATCATGTCAGAACCCCACTCCTGACCAATCTTTGGGGCTGAACCCTGTCATCGGGTCGATCCTTGAATGGGTCTCTCTAATGAGTGTGCATCGGCCATTGTGTGCAGCAGTAAATGATTTTGCATCCTCCCCGTGGCAATTTGTGTTTGTATCAGGGTTAGCAACTGGTCCAATCGTTGAACTGTCCCAGAGGCCTGGGATTCATCCTTCTTTAGAAGAGTTACTAACTGAGCCAATTGTTGTTCCATTCCAGAGGAATTGGGTTCGTCCCTCGGGAGGTATCTATGCATTGCATCATGATTCGGTGCCGGTCTGGGCCTGCTGCAGTTTTTTGCGAGGTGGCCTCCCTTCGTATAATTAAAGCACTGTCCCTTAAAGGGGTAGTTTTGACACTGGTTTATTTGCAGTGGATGGTTACTTCACCTTCAACTGGTCTTTTACCATCTCCCAGGTTATTTGAGCGCTGGTTGCTATAACTGATTGGTGGGCCTCATGGCTATGCCCAGGGTGGTTTTAACTAAAGACTGCAGTTGGGTCAGGAACATCGATTTAAATTGTTCCTGATTCTTTCCGACTGCAGCATTTGCATGTGCCTGTTTCTGGGTACGTTGACAGATATCGTACAGGCGATTACTGAAGGCTCTCGGGGTCTCTTCTGTGCACTACTTGGTCTGATTAAGTAGAGCCACTCAGTTCAAGTTTTGGTTCCCTAAATGGTTTAGGATCTCGGTCATGAGTGCATCGGCCGCTGTGCCAGGCTGGAGGACTGCGTCTGGCAGATTATCTTTGAGGAAAGTGGAAGAGGCCAAGAGGAGGACTCATGTTAAATCTCTCTCTTCCAACTCAAGGTGACCCCTCCTGAAATTTGCCCACCTCCGTTAACTTCCAGTGGGTCGTCCCCATCATTAATGGGCCCCAACTCGTGACTACACACCGTGGCGTCAACACCAGATATGGGCCGTGAGTCGGTATGGTTACTGGTGATGTGACCATACATATTACGTCGTAAAGAAGTGGTTACTATGCTACATGTAGCGTAGCTCTTGGCTCTTGTGTCTCCAACCCAACCCTAAATCCTACACCACGACCCTGAGGATTAAACTGACTGCCTTCCTCTTCCCAATTTCTCTCCCCCTTGTCCCCTTCTGCTGTCTCTGTTATGGTTCCCCGTGTTACTGCGGATACCAGGGCCTGCTGCTCCCCTAACTTACTTTTTAACCTCACTTTTTCTAGTTGGCAATGGGAGTGGTCTGCCTCCCTATGTGTGTTCTTAATTACTTCCCTTAATGCACCCCTAGCATCTTCTGTCTCTTGCTGGAGCCCCAAGTTTTCCAATTTATATTTTTTTATCTCTAATTTGTTTTCATTTGCTTCAACGACGGCTGCTGTGGCATTTAAATTTGACAGGCTTTGTTGTTGTAGCAACGAAGCTGCCTGTTCAGCCCCTCTTCCTAATTTCAAACAAGAAATTAGGGACGCATGCAATAAAGGTACAGCAGTTATCATGGGCGACTTTAATCTACATATTGATTGGACTAACCAAACTGGTAGCAATGCGTTGGAGGAAGATTTCCTCTAGTGTATTTGGGATGGTTTTCTAGACAATATGTCGAGGAACCTACTAGGGAGCTGGCCATCCTAGACTGGGTGATGTGTAATGAGAAGGGACTAATTAGCAATCTTGTTGTGCGAGACCCCTTGGGGAAGAGTGACCATAATATGGTAGAATTCTTTTGTGACACAGTTAATTCGGAAACTCGGGTCCTGAACTTAAAGAAAGGTAACTTTGACGGTGTGAGGCATGAATTGGCTCGAAGCGACTGGCAAAGGATACTTAAAGGGTTGACGGTGGATAAGCAATGGCAAACATTTAAAGATCACATGGATGAACTTCAGCAATTGTACATCCCTATCTGGAGTAAAAGTAAAACGGAGTAGGTGGCTCAACAAGGGAAATTAAGGATAGTTTTAAAGCCCAAGGAAGAGGCATATAATTTGGCTAGAAAAAGCAACAAACCTGAGGACTGCGAAATTTAGAATTCAACAGAGGAAGACTAAGGTTTTAATTAAGAGAGGGAAAATAGAGTACGAGAGGAAGCTTGCGGGGAACATAAAAACTGATTGCAAAAGCTTCTATAAATATGTGAAAAGAAAAAGATTAGTGAAGACAAAGGTAGGTCCCTTGCAGTCGGATTCAGCCGAATTTATAATGGGGAACAAAGAAAAGGCAGACAAATTGAACAAATACTTTGGTTCTGTCTTCACAAGGGAAGACACAAATAACCTTCCGATTGTCCGAGGAGACAGTAGGTCTAGTGAGAAGGAGGAACTGAAGGATATCCTTATTCGGCGGGAAATTGTGTTCGGGAAATTGACAGGATTGAAGGCCGATAAATCCCCAGGGCCTGATATTCTGCATCCCAGAGTCGTTAAGGAAGTGGCCATAGAAATAGTGGATGCATTGGTGATAATTTTCCAACAGTCTATTGACTCTGGATCAGTTCCTATGGACTGGAGGGTAGCTGATGTCACACCACTTTTTAAAAAAGGAGGGAGAGAGAAAACAGGTAATTATAGACTGGTTAGCCTGACATCAGTAGTGGGGAAAATGTTGGAATCAATCATTAAGGATGAAATAGCAGCGCATTTGGAAAGCAGTGACAGGATCGGTCCAAGTCAGCATGGATTTATGAAAGGGAAATCATGCTTGACGAATCTTCTGGAATATTTTGAGGATGTAACTCGCAGAGTGGACAAGGCAGAACCAGTGGATGTGGTGTATTTGGACTTTCAAAAGACTTTTGACAAGGTCCCACACAAAAGATTGGTGCGCAAAATCAAAGCGCATGGTATTGGGGGTAATGTACTGATGTGGATAGAGAACTGTTTGGCAGACAGAAAGCAGAGAGTCGGGATAAACGGGTCCTTTTCAGAATGGCAGGCAGTGACTAGTGGAGTGCCGCAGGGCTCAGTGCTGGGACCCCAGTTATTTACAATATATATTAACGATTTAGATGAATGGATTGAGTGTAATATCTCCAAGTTTGCGGATGACACTAAACTGGGTAGTGGTGTGAGCTGTGAGGAGGATGCTAAGAAGCTGCAGGGTGACTTGGGCAGGTTAGGTGAGTGGGCAAATGCATGGCAGATGCAGTATAATGTGGATAAATGTGAGGTTATCCATTTCGGGGGCAAAAACACAAAGGCAGAATATTATCTGAATGCCGGCAGATAGGAAAAGTGAAGTGCAACGAGACCTGGGTGTCATGGTTCATCAGTCACTGAAAGTGGGCATGCAGGTACAGCAGGCGGTGAAGAAGGCAAATGGTATGTTGGCCTTCATAGCTAGGAGATTTGAGTTTCGGAGCAGGGAGGTCTTACTGCAGTTGTACAGGGAATTAGTGAGGCCTCACCTGCAATATTGTGCACAGCTTTGGTCTCCTAATCTGATAAAGGATGTTCCTGCTATTGAGGGAGTGCAGTGAAGGTTCACCAGACTAAATCCAGAGATGGCTGGACTGTCATATGAGGAGAGACTGGATCAACTGGGCCTTTATTCACTGGAGTTTAGAAGGATGAGAGGGAATCTCATAGAAACATAGCAGATTCTGACGGGATTGGACAGGTTAGATGCAGGAAGAATGTTCCCGATGTTGGGGGAGTCCAGAACCAGGGGACATAGTCTTAGGATAAGGGGTCGGCCATTTAGGACTGAGATGAGGAGAAATTGTTCACTCAGAGAGTTGCTAACCGATGGAATTCCCTGCCACAGAGAGTTGTTGATGCCTGTTCATTGGATATATTCAAGAGGGAGTTAGATATGGCCCTTACAGCTATCAGAGAAACAAAGAAAATAGATGCAGGAGGAGGCCACCCGTCCCTTCGAGCCTGCACCACCATTCAATAATTTCATGGCTGATCATTCCTTCAGTACCACGTTCCTGTTTCTCTCCATACCCCGTGATCCCTTTTGCCGCAAGGGCCATATCTAACTCCCTCTTGAATATTTCCAATGAACTGGCATCAACAACTCTCTGCAGTAGGGAATTCCACAGGTTAACAACTCTCTGAGTGAAGAAGTTCCTCCTCATCTCAGTCCTGAATGGCTTATTCCCTTATCCTAAGACTATGTCCCCTGGTCTGGACTTCCCTAACATCGGGAACATTCTTCCGGCATCTAACCTGTCCAGTCCAGTCAGAATTTTATATGTTTCGATGAGATCCCTTCTCATCCTTCTAAACTGCAGTGAATACAGGCCCAGTCGCTCCAGTCTCTCCTCATATGACAGTCCAGCCATCCCGGGAATCAGTCTGATGAACTTCCGCTGCATTCCCTCAATAGCAAGAACGTCCTTCCTCAGATTAGGAGACCAAAACTGAACACAATATTCCAGATGGGGCCTTACCAAGGCCCTGTACAACTGCAGTAAGACTTCCTTGCTCTTTTTCTCAAATCCCTTGCTATGAAGGCCAACATACCATTTGCCTTCTTCACCGCCTCCTGTACCTGCATGCTAACCTTCAATGACTGAAGAATCATGACACCCAGGTCTCGCTGCACCTCCCCTTTTCCTAATCTGCCTCCATTCAGATAATATTCGGCCTTCGTGTTTTTGCCCCCAAAGTGGATAACCTCACATTTATCGACATTATACTGCATCTGCCATGTATTTTCCCACTCGCCTAACCTGTCCAAGTCACCCTGCAGCCTCTTAGCTTCCTCCCCACAGCTCACACCACAATCCAGTTTAGTGTCATCTGCAAACTTGGAGATATTACACTCAATTCCATCATCCAGATCATTAATATATATTGTAAAGAGCTGGGGTCCCAGCACTGAGCCCTGCAGCACTCCACTAGTCAATGCCTGCCATTCTGAAAAGGACCCGTTAATCCCGACTCTCTGCTTCCTGTCTGCCAACCAGTTCTCTATCGACATCAGTACATTACCCCCAATACCATGTGCTTTGATTTTGCATACCAATCTCTTATTTGGGACCTTGTCAAAAGCCTTTTGAAACTTCAAATACACCACATCCACTGGTTCTCCCCTGTCCACTCTACTAGTTACATCCTCAAAAAATTCCAGATTTGTCAAGCATGATTTCCCCTTCATAAATCCATGCTGACTTGGACCAATCCTATCACTGCTTTCCAAATGTGCTGCTATTTCATCCTTAATGATTGATTCCAACATTTTCCCCACTACTGATGTCAGCCTAACCGGTCTATAATTACCCATTTTCTCTCTCCCTCCTTTTTTAAAAAGTGGTGTTACATTAGCAACCCTCCAGTCCATAGGAACTGATCCAGAGTCGATAGACCATTGGAAAATTATCACCAATGCATCCACTATTTCTATGGCCACTTCCTTAAGTACTCTGGGATGTAGACTATCAGGCTCTGGGGATTTATCGGCCTTCAATCCCGTCAATTTCCCTAACACAATTTCCCTCCTAATAAGGATACCCTTCAGTTCCTACTGCTCACTAGACCCTCGGTCCCCTAGTACATCGGGAAGATTATTTGTGTCTTCCTTTGTGAAAATCAGAACCAAAGTATTTGTTCAATTGGTCTGCCATTTCTTTGTTCCCCATTATAAATTCACCCGAATCCGACTGAAAGGGACCAATGTTTGCCTTCACTAATCTTTTTCTCTTCTCATATGTATAGAAGCTTTTGCAGTCATTTTTTATGTTTCTGGCAAGCTTCCTCTCGTACTCTATTTTCCCCCTCTTCATTAAACCCTTTGTCCTCCTCTGCTGTGTTCTAAATTTCTCCCAATCCTCCGGCTTGCTACTTTTTCTGGCTAATTTGTATGCCTCTTCCTTGGATTTAACACTGTCCTTAATTTGCCGAGTTAGCAACGGCTGATCCACCTTCCCGGTTTTATTTTTACTCCAGACAGGGATGTATAATTGTTGAAGTTCGTCCATATGATCGTTAAAGGTTTGCATTTGCCTATCCACCGTCAACCCTTTTAGTATCATTTGGCAGTCTAATCCAGCCTATTTGCGCCTCATACCATCAAAGTTACCTTTCCTTAAGTTCAGGACCCTAGTTTCTGAATTAACTTTGTCACTCTCCATCTTAATAAAGAATTCTACCATATTATGGTCACTCTTGCCCAAGGGGCCTCGCAAAACAAGGTTGCTAATTAGTCCCTTCTCATTACACATCATCCAGTCTAGGCTGGCCAGCTCTCTGGTTGGTTCCTCGATATATTGGTCCAGTAAACCATCCCTAATACACTCCAAGAAATCCTCCTCCACCATATTGCTACCAGTTAGGTTAGCCCAATCAATATGTAGATTAAAGTCGCCTATGATAACTGCTGTACCTTTATTGCACACATCCCTTATTTCTTGTTTGCTGCTGTCCCCAACCTGACTACTACTATTTGGTGGCCTGTACACAACTCCTACCAGCGTTTTCTGCCCTTTGGTATTCCATAGCTCCACCCATACCGATTCCACATCATCCAAGCTAATGTCCTTTCTTACAATTGCATTAATTTCCTCTTTAACCAGCAATGCCACCCCGCCTCCTTTTCCTTTCTGTCTATCCTTCCTAAATGCTGAATACCCCTGGATGTTGAGTTCACAGCCTTGGTCACCTTGGAGCCATGTCTCCGTGATGCCAATCAGATCATACCCGTTAACTGCTATCTGCACAGTTAATTTGTCCACCTTATTCCGAATACTCCTCGCATTGAGGCACAGAGCATTCAGGCTTGTCTTTTTAGCACATTTTGACCCTTTAGAATTCTGCTGTAAAGTGGCCCATTTTGTTTTGCCTTGGGTTTCTCTGCCCTCCACTTTTACTATTCTCCTTTCTGTCTCCCTGCATAGGTTCCCATCCCCCTGCCATATTATTTAAACTCCTCCCAAACAGCACTCCCCCTAGGACATTGGATCCGGTCCTGCCCAGGTGCAGTCTGGTTTGTACTGGTCCCACCTCCCCCAGAACCTGTTCCAATGTCCCAAGAATTTGAATCCCTCCCTTCTGCATCACTGCTCAAGCCACATATTCATCCGAGCCAGCATGTGGCACTGCTAGCAATCCTGAGATTACTACTTTTGAGGTCCTACTTTTTAATTTAACTCCTAGCTCTAAATTCGTCTCGTAGGACCTCATCCTGTTTTTTACCGATATCGTTGGTACCTATATGCACTACGACAACTGGCTGTTCACCCTCCCTTTTCAGAATGTCCTGCACCCGCTCCAAGACATCCTTGACCCTTGCACCAGGGAGGCAACATACCATCCTGGAGTCTCAGTTGCTGCTGCAGAAACGCCTATCTATTCCCCTTACAATTGAATCCCCTATCGCTCTCCAACTCTTTTTCCTGCCCTCCTGTGCAGCAGAGCCAGCCATGGTGCCTTGAACCTGGCTGCTGTTGCTCTCCCCCTCAACAGTACCCAATGCGGTGTATCTGTTTTGCAGGTGGATGACCGCAGGGGGCTCCTGCACTACCTTCCTTGCACTGCTCTTCCTGTTGGTCTTCCATTCCCTATCTGGCTGTGGACATTTTAGCTGCGGTAAGATCCACTCACTAAATGTGCTATTCACATCATTCTCAGCATCGTGCATGCTCCAGAGTGAATCCACCTGCAGCTCCAGTTCCGCAATGCGGACCGTTAGGAGCTGGAGGTGGATACACATCCCACACACTTAGTCGTCAGGGACACAGGAGGTGTCCCTGATTTCGCACAGGAGGAGCATAACACGTGTCCGAGCTCTCCTGCCAAGACTTAATCCCTAGATTAACTTAATTTGGCAACATCAATGCTAAAGGTTCCTTACTGAAATAGAAATGAAAATGGAAAAGCTACTTACCAATCACCAGCCAATCACTTACCCCCTTGGCTGTGTCGTCACCTTTCGATTTCTTTCTACTTTTTTGCCTTCTGTCCCTGCTGCAGCTGCACAAGCTGAGCCTTTATAGGCCTCACTCACACTGCTCCCACCTCTCGCCGACTGCCGAGGGGATCAACGGGAATGGAGAGAAAGCAGGAAAGGGGTACTGAGGGAATGATCAGCCATGATCTTATTGAATAGCGGTGCAGGCTCGAAGGGCCGAATTGCCTACTCCTGCACCTATTTTCTATGTTTTTATGTTTCTAATTGCCTAATACTATGGTTTAATTGACAAATTTCTTGTCTTAAATGCTGTATTTATCCCTCTTTTAACTGCTTCACAAGTTGGAGGCCTTCTTCCTTTTGTTGTTTTGTACCTTGATTCTCTTTTTCTTTTAGTTGAATCTCTTTTACTTGCAATTCTTTTAAATCCTGTATCTCTTTTGTCCTTAGTTTCATGCTTTGAACCTCTTTTACTTGTAGTTCTTTTAAATCTTGTATAACTTTGGCCTCCTGCCTTATTAATTCCTCATCTCTCTGGGTTCAATAAAATACACTGAATGCCAAAAGACCATTTGCCCGTTTTGGCCTTGGCTCTCCTTGATCTACTTTCTCCTTGATAAATGTCACAAGCTCCCCAAAGGACGCATGTTGGTCCTTACGGAAATATGGTGCCTGTGCCTGTAACTCTTCTATGGGCTAGAACCTCCACTTTTTTTGCATGCTTATTGCCCACTTAATGCCCATTTTAAGGCTGAAATGACGTGTAACGCCCATATATTGCCCATTCTGGCACAAAATGGAAACTGACAGGCTTTTTTAGGAGATTTATCGGTTAATTTCCCAATGGGCTTAACAGCAGGAAAAAAATATCACCGCCCACCCACTTTCTTGGGGCGGAATCAGCAGAATGAGCGAATTCAACGGCTATAATATCGGCCAACGTTACTTTCCGCATGGAATTAACGGCGAGATTCAATATTGATGCCCGCTCACTGTTTTTTGTCATAAAGAGCATATTTACCCAAACTAGTGACCATGGAGATCACCCTTCTTCAATTTCACCACCTCGCACACATAACAATATCGCTCGCTCAAAAAACCGCCCACAAAATATGGAACTAACCAGTGTGGCTGGCATTTGTTAAATTCCTCTCTTACGTGAGGAGCTGATATCTGAAAGATTTGACTGAAAGAGCGCTGATGTGAGTGACAACGCTGACACACTACTGTGTGTGTGCAGCTCAGACATCAATGGTGCCCATCACCTCGGTGCCAGTTAAAGTTTACGTTGATTGATGTTAAGTTATATTTAATCCTTTCATGGTAAGGAATCACCAGTGTGTAATGGTCCAGCTATCTGAGACAATGCGCAACAAGATTATGTTCAACAATAAAAGTTTAATACCAACATTGGTCTGAAATCACAAGTATCACAGTCAATAACACCCAACCCCTGCCCACACCCCATTTTTTCCACCATTGACATAACTCACATGTTCAACATGCCCAGCAACACAGAATACAAAGGCAAAGCAGGAGCGTGGTCCCCAGCCCCCATACTTTGCAACAAATTGCATACACCCAGATGGAGATATAACATCGCCATCACCTGCGCACATGCACCTCACTTTCCTTCCCTCTGTCCTTCTTCTCCCCACCTCCACCCCTTCCCCTCCTCGCTCCATGGCGCCTGACCGAGGAGCTCCTCAGGCAGTGCCTCAATGGGGGGGGGGATGAAGGCAGATGCATTGGTTGGACGGATACGGGAGCAGCAGGTGCTGAGGGGCCAACATTCTCTGAGGCAGAAGCAGGATCTTGGTCCTTGCTCTCATCAGTCGGTCGTAGTGGTGGTGTAGAACCTAAGGGTGGAGTGCTGTGCTCGGGGACCACTGGGAAGCCTGTGGGAGCAGCGTTCCTGGCTATCGCATCCAGGGACTCTGCCATGCATGGAATGTACTCAGTCATGGTGGCCAGGTGTCGAGATATGCCCCCCAATGCTTCGCTGAGCTGGTCACCAATGTCGACAGTCCTCCTGGACAGTTGTATCATCTCTTCGCTGTCATGTCGCGCTCGTGGAACAAACCTGCCACGTCCACGAGGTCTACGCGGGCTCGGCGCCATCCTGGGGACAAATGGGATGCCCTGTGGTGAGGTGCTTGGAGCCGGCACCTCCAGAATGGAGGCGGGAATGACCTAGATGGCCTTGGGGTGGAATGGGTTCTGGAGCGTGGCGATGCAGGTTCTTCGAAGTCTGCACTCACATCCGTCGAGAACAGACCCAGCGGATTGACGGGTGACAATCGGAGCTCCTCAGCACCAGATGTAATGGGATCGTCCGCCGACTCCTGCCCCACACCCCCACCTTCTGGCCTCTGTGGCCTTGCTTGGGGCCGTGCTGCTGGCTGAGCTGCAAGACACAAATGAGGTTATTAGAGGAGACAGGGGTACTAGGGTGACAAGGTGTGTCCAGCGCTACACACAACATATGCACGACAAAAGCACCACCGCTCTCAAAATCATCGCAGACATCACATTTCATGACCATCAACACATTGTGCATTGCAATGATTTTCATTCGGCCAGAATGATTTCTATGACACTTTTAGAAAACATCTATCATATGGCGGAGCAGGCTCGAGAGGCCGTATGTCCTACTCCTGCTCCTATTTCTTATGTTCTTTTGTTCTTATGTTCTTATATGATTGTTTGGATATGAGTTGGTGTGGTATCTATTGACTTTACATCACGCAATGGTGTAAGCTTTACTCACGTGTCTGCAGATGCGTCCGTGGCTGTCCGGGGGTGCTTCCCCACGAGTGCTAGCACTCACTCCTCCACCTCTGTGATGTCGTTGGGGACTGGTGGCCCCCCACCCGTTCGCCTCAGCACAGACCTCATCGTCGATAGCTTCTTCTGTAAAAGGTGACAGGACAACATGGCATGAGATCATTGCGTGATATCATTGCTAGGTACTGTTACAGAGACTGATACAACACATAACCAACAGATTTCATCATGATTAATATGAATATTATCATTCTTTACCTAAAGACATACACCGTGACCACAGGCTTTGAGTAAAACATTCCCAGTAAAAGTGCAAGACCTCACATCTTCTGATAGTCAGTCATGACTGTCACAAATCAAGTTATATAAATATATAAGTACATGTAATCAATGTAATACTTACTCTTGCAGATCCCACAAACGTTCCATCGTTTGCGGCATTGGTTGCCCTCACGCACCTCGTTGGTCACCGACGAGACCACCTCTGCTATCTCAGTCCATATCCTCTGGTAGGCCTTTGGGGTGGGTTTCCCACGCCCTCCCTGTGTCAAATCACCCCAGTGTGAGTCGACCTCCTGCAGGAGGGAGGCATTTGCCTCGTCCGAGAACCTCCTGGCAATTTTGCGGCCTCCAATGTGCTCCTCTCCCACCTTACTGCTCTCTCCAGTGTCAGTCTCCACAGCGTGCTGTGATGCTTCCTCTTCTCCCTCCATTATAGGGCAAATTCGGTCAAATATGAGGCTTTTTGTTTGCCTAATTGCTGTGAAGCTCTAAAGTCTCCCTCCTTCCTCCCAATGCAGCCACACCACACCCAGCCACACCTTCAGTCCCTCTGAGCTCCCTCTCTCTCTGTCTTCTCTTCTGCCCATGTCATGGTGACCTTTGACCTCCAGAATCATGGGAATCGAGCGTTGCCATGCCAGTGCTAAGGACAGCCATACTTTACGCCCATTTCATATCGCTCACGGTGACGGACATTTTCAAAAATATAAACTAGGTTATTTCAGAATGGGCGAGAAGCCGGCGATCTGAAAATCATTTTTTACTGCCCATGCCGGAAAGAACGCCCATTTTTGGGCGATAAGTACAAAAGTGGAGGTTCTAGCCCTATGTCCTTTATGGATACCTTTTTGGACAACTCCTGATAAACTATCTCAGCATTTTTTTTGTTGGCTTTCTGTTCATGACTGATCCCTTCATCCTGTGTCTTTTGAATGTAACTACTGGTGGATGCCCACTGAACCAGTTCCAACTATCGAGATGACTGCTCCTTAAAACACAACTTCTCCCGATCCGTTTAACAGTTTATAGTTCACACTTCGCAAAACAGGTTAGAATCGCAACTCTCGAAATTTCCAATTGTTCAAAGCAATAATTAAAAGCTGGCCCGCCAGATCTCGGACAATCCCCAATTTTGTAAGATTTCTAAATCTCTGGCATTAAATTGACAGCAAGACTGATTCTTGTAATTGCTGCAGTACAGCGGGACCTGGGGGTACTTGTGTATGAAACACAAAAGGAATGTGTGCAGGTACAGCAAGTGATAAGGAAGGCCAATGGAATCTTGGCCTTTATTGCAAAGTGGATGGAGTATAAAAGCAGGGAAGTCTTGTTACAGCTGTACAGGGTATTGGTGAGGCCACACCTGGAATACTGTGTGCAGTTTTGGTTTCCATATTTACGAAAGAATATACTTGCTGTGGAGGCAGTTCAAAGAAGGTTCACTAGGTTGATCCTGGGGATGAGGGGGTTGATTTATGAGGAAAGGTTGAGTAGGTTGGGCCTTTACTCATTGGAATTCAGAAGATTGAGAGGTGATCTTATAGAAACATATAAGATTATGAAGGGGCTTGACAAGGTGGATGCAGAAAGGATGTTTCCACTGGTGGGAGAGACTAGAATAAGGCGCCGCCCATTTAGAACTGAGATGAGGAAAAATTTGTTCTCTCAGAGGGTTGTGAATCTGTGGAATTCGCTGCCTCAGAGAGCTGTGGAAGCTGGGACATTAAATAAATATAAGACATATATAGACAGTTTCTTAAACGATAAGGGGTTATGGGGAGCGGGCAGGGAAGTGGAGCTGAGTCGATGATCGGATTAGCCATGATCTTATTGAATGGCGGAGCAGGCTCGAGGGGCCTTATGGCCTACTCCTGATCCTATTTCTTATGTTCTTATGTTTAAAACAATTCGGAATAGTTTATTATCACACACAAAGCCACGTCTTATCAGAGAAACAGCAGTCATCAGTTAGCCTATGCTCCAACAGTTAGTTACAACAGATTATAAAAGGGTATACTTCACTTTCCTCTGGCAGGCTGGCTTAGCACACGGCCTGCTGTTTGGGCTGGTCTTGAGAGGACAGTTTTGCTGTTTTGCTCCCGGAGAGAAGAAGAGAGACCCAGCAATCTGTGTTTGGCTCTTTATAGTCCTTAAATACATTATTTCTCAGAAAGCCCCAGGATGAGCTCTTGATTCCAGGGCCGTTTCTGATTGGCTTCTCTTCATACATGTGTCTGTCTGGGAGACCAGTGCCATTTCTTGATTAGGTTAATGGTTTTCCAATTAACAACTTTAAGTTTCGATGGGTTTCAAAGACATTTCCTTTGTTCCTTTAAGCTCTGTCCAGCCAGAAGACAATATATAAACAGAACATACTGGAACATTTTGTCTCTTTCAATACTGTCTTTTCGTATAATCTCATTTGTTAACATTTATATATATATATATATATATATATATATATACACAGAATCAATTTTGTCATTACTAAACACTTTTATTCTTACACCTGGCAATCCGCTCTTTTGGAGCTTACGGACTATGCCGGGCCATATTCACAAGTTAAAACGGGAAACTTACAACTTTTTTTTGGCATAGTCGGGCATAAAGAAATCGGACGTAACTCTTCAACTAATCCCAAAAATTCAATTTAGGACAGTAATGTGGGCGCCTCTCGCACTACGTAGGCACATGCCGGTGTTACTGATACACTCATAATAAATGGTCAGACTGAGTACTGTGTGTAATGAGCAAGTGTGACCTTAGCTCCTTTATTAAAGTTCTAGAGTGCAGGTACCTCATGGGTGGCCTGCTTATATACTGTGCTCCCAAGGGATGCTGGGATCCCTTGGGACTTCAACAGGTAGGCTCTCTGGTGGTCAGGTGTGATGCAGGTTACAAGGGGTCAAATACATAACATCACTCCCCGTGAAGTCAATAATACACTTATTTACAAGGTGAGACGATCTGGGACTTTGCGCTCCCTTGTCGATCGTCTCGGTACAAATGCTGGTGTAGGTGGGTTGGTCAGTTCTTCATTGGGCTGTTGGGCAGCCAGCCTTGCCGGCTGCTGGGGATGATGAGTTCGGTTTCGTGGTCAACTGTGATGTCAGTTGCCACTTGTGTGTGTGTGTTCGAAGGTCAAAGTTGGTGGTGTCCTCTTCAGGTTGTTCGTAGCTGTTGGTGAACCGCAGTTTGATTTGGTCCAAGTGTTTTCTATGCGTTTGTCCACTGATCAGTTTGACCTGAAATACCCTCTTTGGTTGTGACTGTGCAAGCGAGCCATTTGGACCATGTCCATAATTGAACACAAACACAGGATCATTGCTCTCAATATTGCATGACAAGTTTCTGCGGTCAGTGTACACTTTGTTGATGCCGCTTGTCCTCCACGTGATCATGTAGATCAGGGTGGACCAGAGAGAGCCTTGTTTTAAGCGCCATTTTCATGAGCAGCTCAACTGGGGGAATCCCGGTGAGTGAGTGGGGTCTAATGCGGTAGCTGAGCAGTACTCAGGACAACCGGGTCTGCAGGGAGTCTTCCAACATGCGTTTCAAGCTTTGTTTGATGGTCTGAACTGCCCATTCCGCTTGGCCATTGGATGCGAGCTTGAATGGGGCAGATGTGACCTGTTTGATCCCATTGCGGGTCATGAATTCTTTGAATGCCGCACTGGTGAAGCACGGCCCATTGTCGCTGATGAGGACATCAGGCAGGCTGTGCGTGGTAAACATAGCTCGTAGACTTTCAATGTTGGCCGTGGATGTGCTTACAGACATTATTGCACATTCAATCCACTTTGACTAAGTGTCCAAGACAACTAAAAACATTTTGCCTCTGAATGGGCCCGCATAGTCTACATGGATCCTCGACCACGGTTTGGATGGCCTGGACCACAAACTTAGCGGTGCCGCTCTGTGTGCATTGCTCAGCTGAGAGCAAGTGTTGCACTGGCGCACACATGACTAAATCTGAGTCGATGCCAGGCTACCACACGTGGGATCTGGCTATGGCTTTCAGCATCACGATGCCTGGGTGAGTGCTGTACAGTTTGCAAATGAATGTGTCTCTGCCTTTCTTGGGCAAATTATGCGATTGCCCCACAAAAGACAGTCCGCCTGCAGGGACAGCTCATCTTTGCGTCTGTGGAATGTCTTAATCGCTTCCTGCATCTCCACTGGGACACTGGACCAGCTTCCATGGAGGACACAGTTTTTTACCAGGGACAGTAAAGGATCCTGGCTGGACCAGGTCCTGATCTGGCAGGCCGTAACGAGGGATTTATCGTTCTCAAATGCCTCCATGACCATGAGCAAGTCTGCTAGCTGTGCCATTTCCCCCCCATGTGGTGGGCAATGGTAGCCGACTGAGGGCATCTGCACAGTTTTCTGTGCCCGGTCAGTGGCGGATTACATAGTTGTATGCCAACAGCGCGAGCGCCCATCTTTGGATGTAGGCAGAGACATTGGTATTAATCCCTTTGCTCTCTGAGAATAGCGATATGAGCGTTTTGTGGTCAGTTTTAAGCTCGAACTTGAGGCCGAATAAGTATGGTGCCTTTTTTTACCCTGTAAACGCAAGCCAGAGCCACTTTTTCAACCATGTTGTAGGCCCTTTCAGCCTTGGACAAACTCCTGGATGCATACACAACTGGTTGCAAAATCCCCGATTCATTAGCCTGTTGTAATACACACCGACCCCGTCTGACGACACATCGCAATCTAACACCAATCATTTACATGGGTTATACAGGACAAGCTGTTTGTTAGAACACAAATACATTTCTGGCTTCCTTAACAGCAGCCTCTTGTGAATTCCCCCATACCCGGTCGTTTCCCTTGCGCAGAAGCACATGTCGGGGTTCGAGCAGGGTGCTTAACCCAGGTAGGAAATTACCGAAGTAGTTAAAGAGTCCCAGGAACGACCGCAGCTCCGTCACGTTCTGTGGTCGCGGCGCGTTCTTGATAGCCTCTGTCTTAGCGTCGGTGGGTCTGATGCTGTCTGTTGCGATTCTCCTTCCTAAGAATTCGACGTCCTGTGCCAGGAAAACACATTTCGAGTGTTTCAACCTGAGCCCCACGCGATTCAACCGACTAAGAACCTCCTCCAGATTCTTCAAAGTGCTCCATGGTGTCCCGACCTGTAACCAATATGTTGTCCTGGAAAACCACTGTGCAAGGAACCGACTTTAGCAGGCTCTCCATGTTCCGCTGGAAGATTGCTGCAGTCGACCGAATCCCGAATGGGCACCGGTTGTAGATAAACAGACCTTTATGCGTGTTGATGCAGGTGAGGCCTTTCGAAGACTTCTCCAGCTCCTGTATCATGTAGGCCGAGGTCAGGTCCAGCTTGGTGAATGTCTTCCCTCCAGCCAGGGTCGCGAATAGATCGTCTGCCTTGGGTAGCGGCTACTTGTCCTGCAGCAAAAAATGGTTAATCGTTACTTTATCGTCCCTGCAAATTCTAACCTTCCCATGCTCCTTGAGTACCGGAACAATTGGACTGGCCCAGTTGTTGAATTCCACCGGCACGATGATGCCTTCACATTGCAGCCTGTCCAGTTTGATTTCCACTTTTTTACGCATCATGTACGGTACTGCCCGAGCCTTGTGATGGATGGGACGCGTACCGGGAACCAAATGGATCTGCACCTTCACCCCGGGGAAGCTTCCAATACCTGGCTCAAATAACAAAGGGAATTGGCTTAGAACCTGGGTACATACGGTGTCGTCGAGAGCACTCGGATGTCGTCCCAGTTCCAGCGGATTTTCCCCAGCCAGCTTCTGCCAAACAACGTGGGATATCCCCTGGCACAATCCACAGTGGGAGTTCGTGTACTGCTCCATCATAGGAGACTTTGACATCAGCACTGCCAATTACAGGCATTAGTTCCTTAGTGTAAATCCTTAGTTTGGTGTGAATGGGGCTGTGCTTGGGCCTGTGAACCTTCTTTCTCCACAGCCTGTCGAAGGTCATTTTACTCATTATGGATTGACATGCCCCCATGTCCAGCACCATAGACACTGGAATACCGTTCATTTCAACTCTCAACATTATTGGTGGGCATTTCGTCATGAACGTGTGTACTCCATACACCTCTGCCTCTCTGTATGAGTTTCCAGTTCCGTCTGATCCACTGTGGATCGATCTTCCTCTGCAGCGTGGTGGTTTGCAGAGTTTACAGCTCACCTGCACATTCGTTGGAGGTGTCCCATTGTTCTGCAGCCATTGCACACGTAGAGCTTGAAGCGGCATTGATGGGGCTGATGATCACCTCTACTGCGCCAACAGGGTGTTAACTGCCTCGCATTAACAGATGATGGTGGACTCTGAGTCAGTTAAGGTCAGGCCACAGCAGCCGGCGTGTACATTCTGCCCGGGACATTTCTGCTCAAAACTGGCATTACTTTATGCACAGTACTGGCTGAAACTTCTTTGTTCTGCGAAATCTGCCTGGTGTTGTCTCTGGTGGACATTAATGCCTGGGCTATTGTTAAGGCTTTACTCAGATTCGGAGTTTCTACAGTGAACAGTTTGCGAAGGATTGTCTCATGTCCGATGCCCAGTACAAAAAAGTCTCTGAGCATTTGTTCTAGGAATCCCTCAAACTCACAGTGTCCTGCAAAGCGCCTTAGTTCGGCAACGTAGCTCGCCACTTCCTGGCCCTCCGATCGTTGACACGTGCCGAACCGATATTTCGCCATCAAAACACTTTACTTAGGATTTAGGTGCTCCCGGACCAGCGTACACAGTTCTTCGTAGGATTTTTCTGTTGGTTTAGCCGGGGCCAGAAGATTCTTCATGAGGCCATAGGTTGTTGCCCCACAGACAGTTAGGAGGATTACCCTTCGTTTGGTCATGTTCTCGTCCCCTTACAGCTCGTTGGCCATGAACTATCGGTCGAGTCTCTCCATGAAGGCCTCCCAATCGTCCCCCTCTGAGAACTTCTCAAGGATGCCGATTGTTCTTTTCATTTTCACTCGGTTGTTCGTTACTTCGTCGCCAATTGATACACTTATAATAAATGGTCAGACTGAGTACTGTGTGTAATGAGCAAGTGTGACCTTAGCTCCTTTAATAAAGTTCCAGAGTGCAGGTACCTCGTGGACGGCCTGCTTATATACCGTGCTCCCAAGGGATGCTGGAATCCCTTGGGACTCCAACAGGTAGGCCCTCTGGTGGTCAGGTGTGATGCAGGTTACAAGGGGTTAAATACATAACAGTTACCGTGCTTACTGTTCGGTAATCGCCAACTCCCATCTGGTTCCTTAACTGGCCAAATTGGTGAATTATTCGTTAAAGTATCTGGCCATATAACGCCCCATATATAGCAATGTGTACAGTGTGGTTTGTAGCACTAACTGACTCTCAGCTGGAATGGGGCACTGTTTTACTTTAACATGGGCCGGCCCGTTAACCAGCTCCTCCTCTATCGAGCGCCCACAATCGTGCTTGTGAGTAGCGAACGCAGCCCGATATTGAGTTAACAGAGTTTGTGTGTTCGGGTCTGTGTGTGTGTGTGTGTAACTACCTCATATGTCTCGGGCTCCTCAATCGCAGAAACAACATGCACGTCCGATATCACTGCCGTGAGAATTTCCTTTCCCAAACCACAGTATATCATTCACATAATCCACAATTACACCACATTTATCCAGGAAATCAGACCCACAATACCTTCCCCATTCATTAAGTGCATCACAACCGGCCTCTCTAGAATGACTTCCACCAATCTAAATATAAACCATCCCTCCTTTGTCTCGGGTGCCTTTTGCATCGATCCTACAAAGGCAGTCAAAGAAATAATCTTCCCTGTGGCCAGAGGGTGGCGCTCAGGGCATGGGGTGTGTAATAGCCCAACCAGTGTCCACAAGCATTGTCTGTCGCTGGCCTCCATTAAGTACCACAGGATCTACCGAACGGTTATTATCATCACGCCGGAACCCCATTACCCACTTCGGGGAGGCCCCGCCCATCAGTAAAGATTCCATTAACCACCTGGTCTGTCTGTACCTGAACTCCCTTTAAAATTGTATCATTAATTTATATTGCCTCTCCTCCTTCAT
The DNA here is from genome assembly GCF_044704955.1 of Pristiophorus japonicus. Lineage (NCBI taxonomy): Eukaryota > Metazoa > Chordata > Chondrichthyes > Pristiophoridae > Pristiophorus > Pristiophorus japonicus. The sequence continues at coordinate 238,452,000 of NC_091983.1, forward strand.
CCTTCCAAAATGCATCACTCCGCACTTCTCAGCAGTAAATTTCATCTGCCGTGTGTCGGCCCATTTGACCAGTCTGTCTAAGTCCGCCTGAACTCTGCGACTGACCTCCTCACTAAACTTGAGTTTCGTGTCATCTGCACAATATGAAATTATGCCCTGGATATCCAATTCCAGGGCCTTGATATCGATCAAAAGGAAGAGTGGTCTGAATACCGACCCCTGGGGACATGACTGGAAAACACCCGTTCACCACTGCTCTCTGCTTTCTGTCCCTTAAACAATTTTATATCCACACTGCCGCTGGCCCTAGAATCCCAGGGCCTTCTATGTTATGTTCTCAGAACACATTCATATACTTCCCAAAACACATTTATATATTCAGAACACATTTATATATCCAGCACACATTTATATATTCAGAACACATTTATATATTCAGCACACATTTATATATCCAGCACACATTTATATATCCAGAACACATTTATATATCCAGCACACATTTATAGATTCAGAACACATTTATATATCCAGAACACATTTATATATCCAGCACACATTTATATATTCAGAACACATTTATATATTCAGCACACATTTATAGATTCAGAACACATTTATATATTCAGAACACATTTATATATCCAGCACACATTCCTGTAATTCCCAGAACACATCCATGTATTTCCCAGAACACATCCATGTATTTCCCAGAACACATTCACATACTCAGAGAATTGTGAACCTGTGGAATTCTCTACCACAGAAAGATATTGAGGCCATTTCATCAGAAATATTCAAAAGGGAGTTAGATGTGGCCCTTACAGTTGCAGGGATCAAGAGGTATGGAGAGAAAGCAGGAATGGGGTACTAAAGTTGCATGATCAGCTATGATCATATTGAATGGTGGTGCAGGCTTGAAGGGCCGAATGGTCTACTCTTGCACCTATTTTCTATGTATCTATGTTTCTATACTCTCCAGATATACAGGGTGTTCACAGGCACAAAGCATTGACGGTGACAGAAAAAAATGATAAATTTGTTTCAGATGCATATGGGGTCCTTAGTTTTATAAATAGGGGCATAATGGCTTTTTATTTTGTTCCTGGGATGTGAACATCGCTGGCAAGGCCAGAATTTATTGCCCTCCCATAATTGCCCTTGAGAATGTGATGGTGATCCGTCTTCTTGAACCGCTGCAGTCCGTGTGGTGAAGGTACTCACATAAGGTTCAATTTTCCCCAATTATCCCCGCCGTTTTTTTGGCGTGCACCGTTTTTTTGGGAGTAAATTAAAATCTCCAAGTTTCCCCAAAGTTTCTGCGCCAGCGTAATTCACTTAGGTAGGATTTGTTTAGGCTACGATATTTTAACCTCATTGGGATGTAACCGCGCCAATTCTGACCATTTAAGCAAGTTTGGTCAACTACAATTTTTTTAAGATGGCGTATGTGACCGCTCTGAAAAACCTTCTGGGCAGTTAACAAAATCAGCGCAGGTAAGAGAATCAGCGGAGAAGATCCAGTTCCACGGTCGGGACAGCAGCAGCACGGGGGGGGAGCATTCGGTCCAGGCTCGGAGCGGCACTGGCTCTGGGGGGGGGGAGGCCTTTCAGCCTGGGCTAGGAGCGGCACAGGGGGAGGGGGAGGGGGTGGGGGAGGTCTTTCAGCCTGGGCTAGGAGTGGCACCGGGGGAGGGGGAGGCCTTTCGGCCTGGGCTAGGAGCGGCACAGGGGGAGGGGGAGGGGGAGGTCTTTCAGCCTGGGCTAGGAGCGGCACCGGGGGAGGGGGAGGGGGAGGTCTTTCAGCCTGGGCTAGGAGCAGCACAGGGGGAGGCGGAGGTCTTTCAGCCTGGGCTAGGAGCGGCACCGGGAGAGGGGGAGGGGGAGGTCTTTCAGCCTGGGCTAGGAGCGGCACAGGGGGAGGCGGAGGTCTTTCAGCCTGGGCTAGGAGCGGCACCGGGCACCGGGGGAGGGGTAGCGCCTTTCGGCCTGGGCTAGGAGCGGCACCGGGGGTGGGGAGGCCTTTCGGCCTGGGCTAGGAGCGGCACCGGGGGAGGGGGAGGGGGAAGGCCTTTCGGCCTGGGCTAGGAGCAGCACTGGGGGAGGGGGAAGAGGAAGGCCTTTCGGCCTGGACTAGGAGCAGCACTGGGGGAGGGGGAGGGGGAGGGCCTTTCGGCCTGGACTAGGAGCGGCACCAGGGGAGGGGGAGGGCCTTTCGGCCTGGGCTAGGAGCGGCACCGGGGGAGGGGGTGGGCCTTTCGACCTGGGCTAGGAGCGGCACCAGGGGAGGGGGAGGGCCTTTCGGCCTGGGCTAGGAGCGGCACCGGGGGAGGGGGTGGGCCTTTCGGCCTGGGCTAGGAGCGGCACCAGGGGAGGGGGAGGGGGAGGGGGAGGGGGTGGGCCTTTCGGCCTGGACTAGGAGCGGCACCAGAGGATGAGGAGGGGGAGGGGGAGGGTCTTTCGGCCTGGGTTAGGAGCAGCACCAGGGGAGGGGGAGGGGGAGGGCCTTTCGGCCTGGGCTAGGAGCAGCACCAGGGGAGGGGGAGGGGGAGGGCCTTTCGGCCTGGGCTAGGAGCAGCACCAGGGGAGGGGGTGGGCCTTTCGGCCTGGGCTAGGAGCAGCACTGGGCACCGTCAAGGCCGGGAGGGGGCTCTTTCCAATTCTTACAGTTTACAGGATAGACTTTTGGCACAAAGTCTCTGTAATATTTTCATGTTGGTAAACTGCTGCCTTAAATAACTGCAATGTGCAAGGTGCTTGTGCAGGTTGCTGTGAGCGAGCCAGAATGTCTTGTATGTTTCACTTTCCAGCCTCAGTCCTCAGTGTGTCCCTTGTTACCCTGGCAACCCGACCTTTTTGGCGCAGATCCTAGGTTCCACCCACAGAGCTTAAGGTCTACGCCAGGCCATATTCACAAATTAAAATGGGGAAAATTGCAACTTTTTTTTGGAGTAGTTGGGCACAAAAATATCAGCCATAACTCCAACTACGTCAAAACCTGCAATGTGGAAAATTGAACCCCCAGTGCTGCAAGGGAGGGATTTCCTGGAATTTGACCCTCAACAATGAAGGAACGACGATATATTTCCAAGGCAGGATGGTGTGTGACTTGGAGGGGAACTTGGAGGTGATGGTTTTCCCATGCTGCCTTGTCCTTCTAGGTGGAAGGTCAGGAGTTCGGGAGGTGCCGTCTAAGAATCATTGCTGAAGTGCCTCTTGTAGATGGTACACACTGCAGGCACAGTGTGGCAGTGGTAGAGGGAGTGAATGTTTAAGGTGGTAGCTGGAGTGCCAATCAAACAGGCTGCTTTGTCCTGGATGGTGTCCAGTTTCTTGAGTGTTGTTGGAGCTGTACTCATCCTGGCAGGTGGAGAGTATTCCATCACACTCCTGACTTGTTCCTTGTAGATGGTGGAAAGACTTTGGGGAGTCAGGAAGTGAGACACACCGCAGAAGCCCTAGCACCTGACCTGCTCTTGTGGCCACATTATTTATGTAGCTGATCAAGTTAAGCTTCTCGTCAATGGTGACCCTCAGGATGTTGATGGTGTGGGATTTGGCGACAGTAATGTCGTTGAATGTCAAGGGGCGGTGGTTAGACTCTTGCTTGTTGGAGATAGTCATTGCCTGGCACTTGTGTGGCACGAATGTTACTCGCCACTTATCATCACAAGCCTGAGTGTCGTCCAGATCTTGCTGCATGTGGGCATGAACTGCTTAATTTTTGGAGGAGTTTCAAATGACACTGAACACTGTGCAGTCATCAGTGAATATCCCCACTTCTGACCTTATGATGGAGGGAAGGTCATTGATGACGCAGCTGAAGATGGTTGGGCCGAGGACACTGCCCTGAGGAACTCCTGCAGCTATGCCCTGGGGCTGAGATGATTGACCTCCAATGACTACAGCCATCTTCCTTTGTGCTAGGTATGACTCCAGCCAGTGGAGAGTTTTCCCCCTGATTCCCACTGACTTCAGTTTTACTCGGCCTTCTTGATGCAACACTCAGTCAAATGCTGCCTTAATGTGAAGGGCAGACATTCTCACCTCACCTCTGGAATTCAGCTCATTTATCCAGTTATTGTGAGTAAGTGCCACTTGATAGCACTGTCGACGAGACCTTACATCACTTTGCTGATGATTGAGAGTAGACTGATAGGGCAGTAATTGGCCGGATTGGATTTGTCCTGCTTTTTGTGAACAGGACATACCTGGGCAGATTTTCACATTGCTGTATAGATGCCAGTGTTGTAGCTGTACTAGAACAGTTTGGCTTGAGGCGCGACTAGTTCTGGAGCACAAGTCTTCAGCCCAACAGCCAGGATGTTGTCGGGGTCCATAGGCTTTGCTGTATCCAGTGCGCTCAGCCATTTCTTGATATCATGTGGAGTGAATCGAATTGGCTGAAGACTGGCTTCTGTGATGGTGGGAATGTCAGGAAGAGGCCAATATGGATCATCCACTCTGCACTTCTGGCTGCAGATGGTTGTAAACGCTGAAGCCTTGTCTTTTACACTGACGTGATAGGCTCCGCCATCATTGAGGATGGGGATATCCATGGAGCCTCCTCCCCCCATTCGTTGTTTTATGGTCCATTCACGACTGGATGTGGCAGGACTGCAGAGTTTTGATCTAATCTGTTGATTGTGGGATCACTTCGCCCTGTCTATGGCATGCTGCATCCACTGTTTAGCTTGCATATAGTCTGTGTTGCAGCTTCCCCAGGTTGGCACCTCATTTTTAGATACACCTTGTTCTGCTCCTGGCATGCTCTTCTGCACTCCTTACTGAACCAGGGTTGGTCCCCTGGCTTGATGGTAATGGTAGAGTGAGGGATATGCCGGGCCGTGAGGTTACAGATTGTGGTGGAACAACATTCTACTGCTGCTGATGGCCCACAGCGCCTCATGGATGCCCAGTTTGAGTTGCTAGATCTGTTCTGAATCTATTCCATTTAGAAAGAAAGACATATTTATATAGCGTCGTTCATGACCACCGAACATATCAAAGTGCTTTACGGCCAAAGAAGCACTTTTGGAGTGTAGTCACTGTTGTAATGTGGGAGACACGGCAGCCAATTCATCCACAGAAAGCTTCGACAAACAGTACAGTGGTAGTTACTCACAACACGATGGAGGGTGTCCTCAGTGTGAAGATGGGACTTCATCTCCACAATGACTGTGAGGTGGTCACTGCCATCAATACTGTCATGGACAGATACATCTGTGACAGGTAGATTGGTGAGGACGGGGTCAAGTGGGTTTCCCCTCGTGTTGGTTCTCTTCACCACCTGCCACAGGCCCAGTCTGGCAGCTGTGTCCTTCAGGCCTCAGCCAGCTCGTTCAGTACTGGTGCTACCGAGCCACTTTTGGTGATGGACATTGAAGTACCCAGAGTACATTCTGTGCCCTTGTTATTCTTAGTGCGTCTTTCAAATGGTGTTCAATACGGAGCAATACTGATTCATCAGCTGAGGGAGGGCGGTAATCAGCAGGAGGTTTCCTTGCCCATGTTGGACCTGAGGCTATTCATGAGGTCCGGAGTCAATGTTGAGGACTCCCAGGGCCACTCCCTTCTGACAGTATACCATTGTGCCGTCTCCTGTTCTGCTCGTGGGACAGGACATACCCAGGGATGGTGATAGAGGAGTCTGGGATATTGGCTGAAAGGTATGATTCTGTGAGTATAACTATGATCCACTATTGCTTGACTTGCCTATGCGACAGCTCTCCCAATCTTGGCCCAAGTCCCCAAATGTTCATGAGGAGGACTTGGCAGGGTCAACTGGGCTGGGTGTGCCGTTGTCGTGTCCGTAACCAGTGCCGAGGTCAATGCCGGGTGGTTCATCCGGTTTTATTCTTCTTATTGTTTTTCGTAGCGGTTTCTTATAACTGAGTGGCTTGCAAGGCCATTGGAGTCACATATCAGCCTGACCAGGTAAGGAAGGCAGATTTCCTTCCTCAAACGTTTTTATGACAATCTGACAGTTTCATGGTTTCCATTACTGATACTGGTGTTTTAATTCCAGATTTATTTAATTCTCTGAATTTAAATTCCCCAGCTGCCGTGGTGGGATTTGAACTCACGTCTCTGGATCATTAGTCCAGGCCTCTGGAATACTAATCCAGTAATATAGTCAGCTGCAAGTTTCAGGTAACTGATGGTCAGCTGGCCAGGAGAGCATTGGAATAGTCAAGTCTAGAGGTAACAAAGGCATGAATGAGGCTGCCTGCAGCACTTTAGATGAAGCAGGGGTGGAGACGGTGATGTTATGGGGGTGGATGAAAGCGGTCTTGGGGATGGAGTGCACATGCGTCGGAATCTCATCTCGTGGCCCAATAAGTCTGGTTCGGCCTCACACAGAATAAAACAAGGACATTTTACTGTATGGTCGGAGAATCCACAGGTTGGAAAGTGAAGCAGCCTATCACCAGTCAGAAGTAATTGAACAAAGACACTATGGGCCTTGGTCCTTCCCCTTAGGTTTTCAATAAAAAACATGGAGAACATTAATAAAAGCCTCCCACACTGAATGAACGTTATGACCCCATGGTCCAGATGCGGTGTTTCCCTGTGAGTCCTGTACCACGTTATTGAAACAGAGAAATTTCAAAGGGGTAGAACTTGGTCCTCATTATTTCCGGGCAGGAAACTGGGACAAAAAGGACCAATTTTGCACCACATCTCGCACCAGATCAGCGCCTGTTTTAATGGCTCCACCATATTATTAAAGGCAGCTTTTCTGTCATCCCGAGCAGCCGTCTAAAACAGGTGTTAGGCCTCTTGTGATATAAATGAGGGACCCAAGGCTCATTTTGAGCCCTCTTTCAGAAATTGGCCTAGATTGAATGGCGTCAGGGGAAACAGGAATGTTCCCCGAATCCACAGTCCTCACGATTGCCTCGTGTTGCCGCTCTAACCCCCTTCCGGAACTTAACTTCGGGCCGTTGCCGGTGAGGCAAGATTCCCGAATTCCCTCCCAGTAAAATGTGTCGCTGCCTGTGGAGGTCCAGCAGGTGATGGCAGCTCATGTATAAAATGTTAGTGAGGACCGAGGGCCAATTTCGGGCCGGCCTCAGGTTTTGGATATGCTCTGTCGGCGCACCGCTAGTTATGGACCCAAAAACGGGCCGTAAATAATTTCCAGCCCAATATTTCTGAACATCAACCTCTGGGGACCAGTGCAGAACCTTTGATTTGCCTGAGACGATTGAGCTCAGCTGTGGAACGAGTGGTAAAGTGAACAGCAAACTATCCTTTCCTCTCAAAGGATGGCTCTAACTGACCACACATTGATAATGTGACTCAGGGTGGGGAAAGATCAAGTGGTGAGGGAAACGGAAGTGTCCAACTGGTGGAGGAGTGATTGCTCTTGTGAGCTTTGGGCTGAGGTTCCATGTGGGACTTTACTCTGCAGCTGTCTGTGCTACACCCGGTCCAGGAGTACTTGATGCTGACTGGGGGTCATCTGAAATGTGGAGAATATTCCAGTCCCCAGCACTGACATCTCTTCCCCGTGTAAATTAACCTCAATCCCTGAGAAGTCAATGTGTGAAGCAATAGGACTTCAATTTCCTGATACACATCACTAATGATGGGAATTATTGCTGAGGTAATTTAATGATGGGACAGTATCAAGCCCCTCCTTTAATGGACAAACAGGAATGTATTTATCAATAAATTAAAGATCTTTTTGGAACGGGAGGTAAATTTTCATATAATTTCTTAAAGTAGATTTTTTTCACCTTCAGTAAAAAAGACTCAAATTTTTCCACAAGACATAAAATCAAACGTGTTCATCAAACAGGCACTGACAAAATGCCTTTCTGTCTCTTAGCGACTAAAGTAAAACGAGCTGGCACAAACATGGCAACAAACAGTGAGCCTTTATCTCGTCACTCGGTAACTTCAATAATTCCCACAATGGTTTTGCTCCCTCTGTGAAGTGGGGAATGAAAGATCGCTGGTACCCCACGAATCCGAGGAGTGACCTCAGGGTCTTTGAAACTGGTGGGGGAAGTCTTTGAATAATGTTCACCTTGTGCTAATCAGGGCTGTGCACTTTCTGTTAGATGGGAATGCTCCAAATCCCATTTACAATGTACAGGGTGGAGAACCACCTGGTTTTCCTTGGTATTTGGGACAGTAATGCGGGCGTCTCTCACATTACGTGGGCACATACTGTGTTTAATGTTCAACAATCGATTGTGAGCCGCCAACTCTCATCTGGTTCCTTAACTGGCCAAATTGGTGAATTATTTGTAAAAGTGTCCCGTCATATAATGCCCTGCTGTAGCAATGTGTCTAGTGTGGCTTGTAGCACTAACTGACTCTCAGTTGGAATGGGGCACTGTTTTACTTTAACATGGGCCGGCCCGTTACCCACCTGCTCCTCTATCGAGGGCCCACAATCATGCTTGTGAGTAGCGAACGTGGCCCGATACTGAGTTAACAGAGCTTGTGTGTTCGGGTCTGTGTGTGTGTGTAACTACCTTGTATGTCTCAGGCTCCTCAATCGCAGAAACAGCCGATACCACTCTGCCATGAGAATTTCTTTTCCCAAACAGATCATTTTCATAATCCACAATTACATTGCATTTATTGAGGAAATTTGACCCCACAATACCTTCCCCGTTCATTAAGTGCATCACAACCGGCCTCTAACTTCCACAGCCCAAATTTAAACCGTCCCTCCTTTATCCCAGGTGCCTTTTGCATCGATCCTACAAAGGCAGTTAAATAAATAATCTTCCCTGTGGCCAGAGGGTGGTGCTCAGGGCATGGGGTGTGTTTAATGGTAACAGCCCAACCAGTGTCCACAAGCATTGTCTGTCGCTGGTCTCCATTAATTACCACAGGATCTACCGGCTGGTTATTACCATCACACCGGAACCTCATTACCCACTTCGGGGAGGCCCACGCCCATCAGTACAAATTTTTAGAAAATGCTGGAAATCTCTGCGGGTCAGGCAACATCTGTGGGGAGAAACAGAGTTAACGTTTCAGGTTGATGACCTTTCGTTAGAACTGCCGAACGTTTGAAATGAACAGATTGTTAAGGAGCACTGAAAGGGGGAGGGGAGGAAAGAACAAAAGGGAAGGTCTGTGATAGGGTGGATGGCAGGAGAGATTTGAGAGACAAATGGGATGATGGGCCAACTTGCGATGGTAATAGTAGACGTTAGAAAAAGATGAGTCTAGATAGGGTGTGAATGCCAGAAAAATTACCAGCTGCCATGGGAAACAGAGAGTGAAAAATAATACATAAGGTCAGGGGTCGGAGGGGGTGAGGGGCCGGGGGTTGTGTTTAAAAAAAGGAGGAAAGGGAACAACATATGGGCAGAGGTTATGGTCTGAAATTGTTGAACTCGATGTTGAGTCCAGAAGGCTGTAAAGTGCCGAAACAAAAGATGAGGTGCTGTTCCTCGAGCTTGCGTTGAGCTTCATTGGAACAGTGTAGGAGGCCAAGGACGGAGATATCAGAGTGGGAATGGAGGGGGGAATTGAAATGACAGGCGACTGGAAGCTCGGGGTCATGCTTACGGACTGAACGGAGGTGTTTCACAAAGCGATCATCCAATCTGTGTTTGTTCTCCCCAATGTAGAGGAGACCACATGGTGAGCCGTGAATACTGGATACTAAATTGAAAGAAGGACAAGTAAATTGCCGTTTGACCTCGAAGGAGTATTTGGGACCTTGGATAGTGGGAAGGGAGGAGATAACAGGGCAGGTGTTGCATCTCCTGCGCTCGTACAGGAAGATGCCATGGGAAGGGACGGGTGCTGGGGGTGACTGCGGAATGGACCAGGATCGCGTAGGGAGCGGTCCTTGCGGAATGCTGAGAGAGGAGGGGAGGTGAAGATCTGATTGGTGGTGTGATCATGCTGGAGATGGCAGAACTGGCGAAGGATGATCGGTTGAAACTGGAGGCTGGTGGGGTGAAAGATGAGGTCAAGAGGAACCCTGTCGTGGTTCTGAGATCAGAGGTGCGGGAAATACAATGGACATGGTCCGAATGCACAAGGCCGTCGCCCGTGTCGATTCTATTTCACGCACATCTGTTCTGTTACATTGGGGAAACCAACCGCAGATTGGGTGAGCACTTTGCGGAACCCCTCCATACAGTCCGTAAGTGTGACCCCAAAATGTCAGTCGCCTGTGACTTTAATTCCCCCCTCCACTCCCACTCCGATATCTCCATCCTTGGCCTCCGACACTCTTCCAATGAAGCTCAACGCAAGCTCGAGGAACAGCACCACACCTTTCGTTGAGGCACTTGACAGCCTTCTGGACTCAACATGGATTGCAACAATTTCAGGCCATAACCTCTGCCCATATTTTGTTCTCTTTAGGATAGGGGCAGCAAAGCTTTGGTTGAGCTCAAGTTTATGGAGGGTGGCAGATGGGAGGCCGACCAGGAGAGCATTGCAATAGTCAAGTTAGAGGTAACAAAGCCATGGATGAGGGTGTCTGCAGCAGCTAAGGTGAAGCAGGGGCGGAGACAGATGATGTTATAGAGGTGGAAGTAGGCAGTCTTTGTAATGGGGTGGACATGGGGTCAGAATATCATCTCATGGACCAATAGGACGCCAAGGTTACAAACGGTCTGGTTTGGCCTCAGACAGGAAAAAAGATGAAATTTTACTGTGTGGTTGGAGAATCCACAGTCTGGAAAGTGGTGCAGCGTATCACCAGTCAGAAGTAGTTGAACAAATTCGATATAGAAATTGAGGAAATAAATGGGGAAACCCAGATCAGATGTTGTCGGTTAAAGCAACATAATAATGATTTGCGGCCCACTGTAAGGGTGCAGGCAGCAATGGCCTGGGGGATAAAAGGAGAGACTCAGTGTCCCATGTCAAATGTCAGAAAGGGATACAATGGCTCCAAGAACAGCTGAGAGGAAAGAGAGATATAATATTTACAATGACCAAGCGGGTCGAGAGACGAGGTTGACAGGGAAGGGTTGGCAGAGGAGGCTATGAACTATCGCTCCCCACACAACACAGTGACACAAGGAACCGATAATGAGAATAAAGTAGATTGTAAAGGATTGAATGAGAAATGCCAAAGGGAAGTTGCAGAAGTCAAAGACACATTTCAGTAAACCCAAAGCGTGTTACAGGATAAAAGACCAGAAGGGAGAGAGGAAGTCGCAGAGGTTGTAGAAAGAGACTGGAACTGTGGGCTGCTTCCCCAGGAGCCCCTGTCCATTCACTGCACCCTGTCCTTCCAGCAATGGAGGAGGAGGAGAACTCTTTTAAACAGGAGCCAGTACAAGCCTGACAAATGGTCGTTCCCACATGGGATTTTAAATTGACAGGCTGAGTGTCTGATCAAATTATCAAATGACTGGTTTTCTGGGGAGGGCCAGTCCAGACAATGAGTTATTTAAACTATGTTGATGTTCCTTGGGTGTATGATCTGTGAGTTCATGATCATTACAGGGAATTCACCTTTTTTTTAAGGTGGATGAGAGCAAATAAGGATTAAATGTTTGAGTGTGATTAAGGTACCTGGGGCTGGAACCTCCACTTTCGTGTTTAGCACCCAAAAATGGGCGTTATTTCTGACGTGGGCATTAAAAAGGGGTTTTCTGATCGCCGGCTTCTCGCCCATTCTCAAAACACCTAATTTCCATTTTTGAAAATGGACGTTACCACCAGCGATATCAATGGACGGTTGCGTGAAATTTTTTTGACATTCTACCGTAAAATGTGGCTGTCCTTAGCAAAGGCATGGTAACCCTCACTTCCCATGATTCAGGAGTTCAAGGGTCATCATGACATGTACAGAAGAGGAGACAGAGAGAGAACGAGCTCAGAGGCACTGAAGGCATGTGTTGCTGTGGTGTGTGCTTGTCTGCCCATTGTGGGAGGCACGTGGGAGATTCACCAGTAGCAAAAAGTCTACTAAGAACCAAGAACATAGTTGGCACCCAATTTTTTTCCAGCAAATCAGATATCACATGGAAGAGATGGAGGAGGCCCTTGAGCTGGTAGCCAGGAACACTGGTGGTAGAGGGCTCCCAGTGGTCCCAGAGCGCCGCAGTGCACCCCAAGGTGCCGCACCCCCATTGCCAACTACACGAGAGCCAGCAGCAATATCTTATTTCTGGCTCGGAGCACATTCCCACCTCGGGACCGTCCTCTCCCGTATCTGTCCAAGCAGCGCTTCAGCCATCACCACCCGCCTGAGGACCTCTCGGCCAGGCAGCTTGGAGTCAGGAGGGGAAGGAGAAGGGGTAGAGGTGGGGAGGAGAAGCGGGGGATTGGTGGGGGGTGGGAGAAAGGGTTGGTTTGTACAGAAATACTGATGATTTCAGACTAATGTTCAGTTTAAATATTTTTTATTTCACTAAACTTGTAGCACATTGGCTCTGTTGGCTGCACCATTAAACGCTGGTGATTCTTTAGCTTCAAAGGGTATAATCACACTTAACTTCAATCAACTTAAACTTTAACTGTCACCAAGGTGATGCTCACCATTAATGTATGACCTGCACGCCCAGCAGTGTGTCAGCCTTGTAAATATCACCAACGTTCTTTCAGGCAAAGTGATTATTGATGAGCTCCTGACGTAAGGCTCTTGCAGCTATCATGCCACCATGGGCCCTTTCATGTGGTCTACAGGGGGGCGGGGGCATGGCTTCAGCATCAGCCTCATTGTCTGGGCAGATGTTAGCATCCGCCTCCTCATCCTCCTCTTCCTCTCTCTGGTGAGGTGGACTGTCAGACTCATCAGGCAACTCTTGTCCCCTCCTGATAGCCAAGTTGTACAACATGGAGCACACCACCATGAATTGAGCTATCTGCTCAGGGTGGTATTGGAGCTCGCCTCCTGAGTGGTCCAGGCATTTGAAGCGCTGCTTCAGCACTCCAATGCTTTTCTTCATGATATTGCGAGTTGCTCTGTGGCTCTTGTATCGCCTCTTGGCCTCGGTGTGTGTGTCACGCAGGAGGGGTCATCAGCCAGGTGGCAAGGCCATATCCTTTGTCATCAAGCATCCAGCATTGACCTTGTGGCTCATTGTTAAACAAGTCAGATACAGTGCTCTCACGCAGGATGTGAGCATCATGCATGCTGCCTGGAAATTGAGCATTCACTGCCAGTATAATTTGCTGGTGGTTGAAAACCAGTTGGACATTCAGAGAGTGGAATCCTTTGCAGTTCCTGAAAATATAGAAATATAGAAAATAAGTGCAGGAGTAGGCCATTTGGCCCTTCGAGCCTGCACCACCATTCAATATGATCATGGTTGATCATTTTTGCAACTTTAGTTCCCCATTCCTGCTTTCTCTCCATACCCCTTCATCCCTTTAGCTCGACGATTCCACAGGTTCACAATTTTCTGAATGAAGAAGTTTCTCCTCATCCGGTCCTAAATGGCTTACCCCTTATCCTTAGTCTGTGACCCCTGGTTCTGGATTTCCCCAACATCGGGAATATTCTTCCTGCATCAAACCTATCTAATCCCGCCAGATTTTTACATGTTTCCATGAGATTCCCTCTCATTCTTCTAAATTCCAGTGAATATAAGCCTAGTCGACCCAGTCTTTCTTCATATGTCAGTCCTCCATCCCAGGAGTCAGTCTGGTGAACCTTCGCTGCACTCCCTCAATAGCAAGAATGTCCCTCCTCACATTAGGAGACCAAAACTGTTACACAATATTCAAGGTGTGGCCTCAACAAAACCCTGTACAACTGCAGTAAGACCTCCCTGCCCCTATACTCAAATCCTCTTGCTATGAAGGCCAACATCCCATTTGCTTTCTTCACTGCCTGCTGTACCTGCATGACAACTTTCAATGACTGATGTACCATGACACCTAGGTCTCGTTGCACCTCCCCTTTTCCTAATCTTTCACCATTCAGATAATACTCTGCCTTCTTGTTTTTGCCACCAAAATGGATAACCTCACATTTATCTACATTATACGTCAGCTGCCATGCATTTGCTATCTCACCTAACCTGTCCAAGTCACCCTGCAGCCTCTCAGCATCCTCCTCACAGCTCACACTGCCATCCAGCTTAGTGTCATCTGCAAACTTGGAGATATTACGTTAAATTCCTTCGTCCAAATCATTAATGTATAATGTAAATAGCTGGGGTCCCAGCACTGAAACTTGTGGTGCCCCACTATTCACTGCCTACCATTCTGAAAAGGACCCATTTATTCCTACTCTTTGCTTCCTGTCTGTCAACCAGTTCTCTATACACGTCAAAACATTAACTCCAATACCATGTGCTTTAATTTTGTGCACTAATCTCTTGTGTGGGACCTTGTCAAAAGCCTTTTTAAAGTCCAAATACACCACATCCACTGGTTCTCCCTTGTCCACTCTACTAGTTACATCCTCAAAAAATTCTAGAAGATTTGTCAAGCATGATTTCCCTTTCACAAATCCATGCTGACTTGGACCGATCCTGTCACTGCTTTTCAAATGTGCTGCTATTTCATCCTTAATAATTGATTCCAACATTTTCCCCACTACCGATGTCAGGCTAACTGGTCTATAATTCCCTGTTTTCTCTCTCTCTGCTTTTTAAAAAAGTGGGATTACATTAGCTACCCTGCAATCCATAGGAACTGATCCAGAGTCTATAGAATATTGCAAAATGACCACCAATTCATCCATTATTTCCAGGGCCACATCCTTAAGTACTCTGGAATGCAGGCTATCAGGTCCTGGGGATTTATCGGTCTTCAATCCCATCAATTTCCCTAACACAAATTCCTGACTAATAAGGATTTCCTTTAGTGCCTCCTTCACGCTAGACCCTTGGTCCTCTAGTATTTCCAGAAGGTTATTTGTGGCTTCCTTAGTGAAGACAGAAACAAAGTATTTGTTCAATTGGTCTGTCATTTCTTTGTTCCCCATTATAAGTTCACCTGATTCCCCAGATTCAGCATCCTGAAAAAGTGCCTACATCGTGATGTGCGTACAGTCTATTTCTCCCTGCTCCTTGGGGAAGTTTGCAATTCTGGAGAATCCGAGAGCCCTCTGCGCCTCGCTTGTCATAGGCAAGCTGATCAAGTCCCTCCTCCTTGTGTACAGGGCTTCAGTGACCTGTCTAATGCCGTGATGAGTGGCATACTGAGAAAGTCCGCAAATGTCACCAGCTGTGGCCTGAAAAGAACCCAAGGCATAGAATGACAGTGTTGCAGTGACTTTGACCTTGACTGACAGTGCAGTACTGATGGTGCTGGCATGCTGCAGATCTGCCCTAATCAGCTGGCATACCTCAGTGATAATCTCTTTGTGGAAGCGCAGTCTCCGAAGGCAGATGGTGTCGGGCAAGTCGAGGTAAGAATGCTTGCGGAGGGTGTAACTTCTCGTCCTCCTTATCCGTCTGTCACTTCTTACATTGGGCACAAATTGCAGTGGAGCATTCCTTCAGCGATGTCGAGTCTGCTGCATGTATTTGGTCACAAAGACAGGGTGAGAAAGGACAGGCCCCATTGCAGTAGCTCTCTGTTTTCTACCGATTGCTCACAAACAAGGAATGTCCCAACGAAGACACCTCTTCAATTCCAATCGGTCACAGTATGGTCAAGCTGTTTTTAGAGATGTTCACATCAACTCCAAAGACCTGCAGAGTACATCCGAACTCCACCGAGGTTGAAGCACAGCAGCTTTTTAAAGGATGCGACATGTGATCTAGAACATGGTGTCCATAACGCTGTGATTCGTTCCGGTTAGTTCGACTTTTTGTGGCCGTTTTTTTGGGCGAGCGATATTGTGGGCGGTATGTGTGCGAGGTGGTGAAATTGACAATGGGCGATCTCCATGGCCGCTAGTTTGGGTAAATATGCTCATGACGACAAAAAACAATGGGCGGGCGTTAATATTGAATCTCGGCGTTAATTGCGTGCGGAAAGTAATGCTGGGCGATATTATGGGCGTTGAATTGGCCCATTCTGCTGATTCCACCCAAGAAAAGTGGGCAGACGGGAATATTTTTTCTCGGCATTAAGCCCATGGGGAAAGTAACGCCCGGCAATAAGTTCCCGAAAATGCCCACCAGTTTCCATTTTGTGCCAAAATGGGCGATATATGAGCGTTATACGTAATTTCAGTGGTAAAATGGGCGTTCAGTGGGCATTAAGCACGCAAAAAAAGTGGAGGTTCTAACCCTTGGAGTGTTATGTTGAGAGGTGAATATGGTTGTTAAACTGAAATTAATGCCCAGACTTTCAGATGATGTCGCCAGTAATAGGAGAATTAAGGAAAACTTTTGTGGTATAAAGAAAAGTGAACATTTTAAATTAAAGACATGGTGTGGATTTATTTTGACTGAAATTTATATTATACCACTGTTGAAATGCACAGTATTTTTAAGTGGATAAAATGTAGGGCTCAATTTTCCCCAAAGCTTTTTTTTGGCGTACTTGAAGAGTTATGGCCGTTTTTTGGGGGGCCAAAGAATGCCCCCAAAAAATGTTCAAAGTTTCCCCGTTTGATTTCTTCATTTTGGCGCAGACAAACCTGTCCTTTAGTTTTGACGGTGGAGCCTTGATCTACGCCAAAAAGCTTGGGTTACCACGGTAACCAGGGACACAATGTGGGCTGAGGCTGCAAAGTGAAACATACAATCAGCTTGCAACACATTAAAATACATTGCATCAACATAAAAACACATTAAAATACATTGCAGCAACATAAAAACACATTAAAATACATTGCAGCAACATAAAAACACATTAAAATACATTGCAGCAACTTAAAAACACATTAAAATACATTGCAGCAACTTAAAAACACATTAAAATACATTGCAGCAACTTAAAAACGCATGAAAATACATTGCAGCAACTTAAAAACACATTAAAATACATTGCAACAACTTAAAAACACATGAAAATACATTGCAGCAACTTAAAAACACATTAAAATACATTGCAGCAACTTAAAAACGCATGAAAATACATTGCAGCAACTTAAAAACACATTAAAATACATTGCAACAACTTAAAAACACATTAAAATACATTGCAGCAACTTAAAAACACATGAAAATACATTGCAGCAACTTACCTCCAATTATTAAAGTGTCCCCCGCTTCCGATGCCGGCACCGATCCCCGACCCAATCCCAGGCCGAAGTGCATCCCAGTCTGCATCCCCACCCAGCCCTCGCCCCGAGTGGCTTGCTGGTCTGCACTTTTTTTGACAGACATGCGACAAGCCCCGCCCCGTCAAGCTCTGCACCACCCCCCCAGCCCCCTCAGCCCGAATCATTCCCTCCACATCGGGCCAAGAAGCAGGACCTGAGACTCTGACTTTCTTCACCAGCTCTACGCCATCTCCTCTCTTTCCCCACTGACTCTCTAAACCCCCCCGCCCGACCCCGACCGGCCTGGGGCCGAGAGCGGGGGTCCTGTGGCCTAGAGCTGCGGGCCTAGGGCTGAGAGCGAGGATTCTGTGGCCGAGAGCGGGTGTCCTGTGGCCGAGAGCGGGGTTCCTGGGGCCGAGAGCTGCAGGACTGGGGCCGAGAGTGGGGGTCCTGGGGCCTAGAGCTGCAGGCCTGTGGCCGAGAGCGGGATTCCTGGGGCCAAGAGCGGGGGTCCTGGGGCCGAGAGTGGGGGGTCCTGGGGCCTAGAGCTGCAGGCCTGTGGCCGAGAGCGGGATTCCTGGGGCCGAGAGCGGGGGTCCTGGGGCCGAGAGCGGGGTTCCTGGGCCAAGAGCGGGGGTCCTGGGGCCGAGAGCGAGGACTGGAGGGTAGCTAATGTAACACCACTTTTTAAAAAAGGAGGGAGAGAGAAAACAGGGAATGATAGACCAGTTAGCCTGACATCGGTGATGGGGAAAATGTTGAAATCAATTATTAAAGATGAAATAGCAGCGCATTTGGAAAGCAGTGACAGGATCGGCCCAAGTCAGCATGGATTTATGAAAGGGAAATCATGCTTGACAAACCTATTCGAATGTTTTAAGGATGTAACTAGTAGAGTGGACAAGGGAGAATCAGTGGATGTGGTGTATTTGGACTTTCAAAAGACTTTTGACAAGGTCCCACACAAGAGATTAGTGTGCAAAATTAAAGCACATGGTATTGCGGGTAATGTATTGACGTGGATAGAGAACTGATTGGCAGACAGCAAGCAGAGAGTCGGAATAAACGGGTCCTTTTCAGAATGGCAGGCAGAGACCAGTGGGGTGCCGCAAATCAATATACATCAATGATTTACATGAAGGAATTCAACGTAATATCTCCAAGTTTGCAGATGACACAAAGCTGGGTGGCGGTGTGAGCTGTGAGGAGGATGCTAAGGGGCTGCAGGATGACTTGGACAGGTTAGGTAAGTGGGCAAATGCATGGCATATGCAGTATAATGCGGATAAATGTGAGTTATCCACTTTGGTGGCAAAAACCGGAAGACAGAATATTATCTGAATGGTGACAGATTAGGAAAAGGGGAGGTGCAACAAGACCTGGGTGTCATGGTACATCAGTCATTGAAAGTTGGCATGCAGGTACAGCAGGTGGTGAAGAAGGCAAATGGCATGTTGGCCTTCATAGCTAGGGGATTTGAGTATAGGAGCAGGGAGGTCTTACTGCAGTTGTACAGAGCCTTGGTGAGGCCACACCTGAGAATATTGTGTTCAGTTTTGGTCTCCTAATCTGAGGAAGGACGTTCTTGCTATTGAGTGAATACAGCGAAGGTACACCAGATTGATTCCCAGGATGGCAGGACTGACATATGAGGAGAGATTGGATCAACTGGGCTTGTATCCACTTAAGTTTAGAAGAATGAGAGGGGATCTCATAGAAACATATAAAAATCTGGTTAGAGGCAGGAAGAATGTTCTCGTTGCTGGGGAGTTCCAGAACCAGGGGTCACAGTCTAAGAATAAGGGGTAAGCCATTTAGGACCAAGATGGGGAGAAACTTCTTCACTCAGAAAGTGGTTAACCTGTGGAATTCCCTACCGCAGAAAGTTGTTGAGGCCAGTTCGTTACATATATTCAAAAGTGAGTTAGATATAGCCCTTATGACCAAAGGGATCAAGGGGTATGGAGAGAAAGCAGGAAAGGGGTACTGAGGTTGAATGATCAGCCATGATCTTATTGAATGGTGGTGCAGGCTCGAAGGGCTGAATGGCCGACTCCTGCACCGCATTTCTGTGTTTCTATGATCCTGGGACTCAGAGCGAGGATCCTGGGGCCGAGAGCAGCGGCGGCAACGAGCAGCGAAGTGGCGGAGGGCCGAGAGGGGAAGAGAGAGAGAGAGAGAGAGAGGCTGGGGGAGAGAGAGAGGGGCTGGGGGAGAGAGAGAAAGAGAGGCTGGGGGAGAGAGAGAGAGGCTGGGGGAGAGAGAGAGAGAGAGGCTGGGGGAGAGAGAGAGGGGCTGGGGGAGAGAGAGAAAGAGAGGCTGGGGGAGAGAGAGAGGGGCTGGGGGAGAGAGAGAGAGAGAGGCTGGGGGAGAGAGAGAGGGGCTGGGGGAGAGAGAGAAAGAGAGGCTGGGGGAGAGAGACAGAGGCTGGGGGAGAGAGAGAGGGAGGCTGGGGGAGAGAGAGAGAGAGGCTGGGGATAAGAGAGAGGGGCTGGGGGAGAGAGAGAGAGGCTGGGGGTAAGAGAGAGAGGCTGGAGGAGAGAGAGAGAAAGGCTGGGGGAGAGAGAAGCTGGGGATAAGAGAGAGGGACTGGGGGAGAGAGAGAGAGGCTGTGGGAGAGAGAGGCTGGGGGAGAGAGAAAGAGAGGCTGGGGGAAGAGTGAGAGAGGCTGGGGGGGAGAGGAATGGGTGGGTGGGGGGTGGGATCAGAGGGGATTGTGGGAACTCAGGGAAGACGGGTCACGTTCTTATAGCCGCCTAGAAGGAACATCGTTGGAGTGGATGATATCCACAAGTCACGACACTGTCACTATTCACTTTATGCCCAATAAACCTGTTAACAACCCGTACACAATGCCTGCCCCATCTATGGTGGGGTGGGTTGGGGGGGAAGAATGCACTTGGACTGGGATAAGGCTCTTCGGCTGGGGGAGGCATGCATTTGGACTGGGATAAGGTTAAGTTTGTCGCGCTAACTGACTCTCAGCTGGAATGGGGCACTGTTTCACTTTAACATGGGCCGGCCCGTTAACCACCTCCTCCTCTACCGAGCGCCCACAATCGTGCTTGTGAGTAGCGAACGTGGCCTGATACTGAGTTAACAGAGCTTGTGTGTTTGGGTTTGTGTGAGCGTGTAACTATCTCATATGTCTCAGGCTCCTCAATCACAGAAACAGCCGGAACCACTCTGCTGTGAGAATTTCCTTTCCCAAACAGATCATTCGCATAATCCACAATTACATCGCATTTATTGAGGAAATCTGACCCACGATACCTTCCCCGTTCATTAAGTACATTACAACCGGCCTCTAACTTCCACCAGCCCAAATTTAAACCGTCCCTCCTTTGTCTCGGGTGCCTTTTGCATCGATCCTACAAAGACAGTTAAATAAATAATCTTCCCTGTGGCCAGAGGGTGGTGCTCAGGGCATGGGGTGTGTTTAATGGTAACAGCCCAACCAGTGTCCACAAGCATTGTCTGTTGCTGGCCTCCATTAATTAACACAGGATCTACCGGACGGTTATTACCATCACGCCGGAACTCCATTACCTACTTCGGGGACACCCCCGCTCATCAGTAAAAATTCCATTAACTTTCCCACCACCGACATTAAGCTCACTGGTCTTTAATTCCCTGGACTTATTCTATCTCCCTGTTTAATATAGGAATCACATTTGCTGTCCACCAGACCTCTGTCACTATTCTCTTTTATCTGTGTGTATATGTGTGAATTTTTATCAATATATAATAGTGTCTCTGCAATCTCTCCCTTTGCTTCTTTTAGTATTCCTGGTTGTAATCCATCCATATTTGGGGTTTTATCCTCCATAAGTTTGATTAGTTTATCAATTATCTCCCATTTTCGATCTCTTCTTCTAATATCCTGTCTACCTTGTTAGTCTTCCTGGTGAATATTTTCACATAACTTCCTTGTTTTTGTATTCTTTGCCTCTATTTATAAAGCTATCGATCCTGTTTGCATTTCAGCAGTGTGATTAACTTGTTCAGTCACCTACAAAGATTTTTTACATAAACCTCAGGTCCCTTTCTACCTGCACCTGCTTTAAAATTGTACCATTTAGTTTATAATTGTTATGTACATAAGAACATAAGAATTAGGAATAGGAGTAGGCCATCTAGCCCCTCGAGCCAGCTCCGCCATTCAACAAGAGCATGGCTGATCTGGCCGTGGACTCAGCTCCACTCACCCGCCCGCTTCCCATACCCTTAATTCCCTTATTGGTTAAAAATGTATCTATCTGTGATTTGAATACATTCAATGAGCTAGCCTCAACTGCTTCCCTGGGCAGAGAATTCCACAGATTCACAACCCACTGGGAGAAGAAATTCCTTCTCAACTCGGTTTTAAATTGGCTCCCCCGTATTTTGAGGCTGTGCCCCCTAGTTCTAGTCTCCCCGACGAGTGCAAACAACCTCTCTGCCTCTATCTTGTCGATCCCTTTCATTATTTTAAATGTTTTTATAAGAACACCCCTCATCCTTCTGAACTCCAACGAGTAAAGACCCAGTCTACTCAATCTATCATCATAAGGTAACCCCCTCATCTCCGGAATCAGCCAAGTAAATCGTCTCTGTACCCCCTCCAAAGCTAGTATATCCTTCCTTAAGTAAGGTGACCAAAACTGCATGCAGTACTCCAGGTGCGGTCTCACCAAAACCCTGTACAGATGCAGCAGGACCTCCCTGCTTTTGTACTCCATCCCTCTTGCAATGAAGGCCAACATTCCATTTGCCTTCCTGATTACCTGCTGTACCTGCAAACTAACTTTTTGGGATTCATGCACAAGGACCCCCAGGTCCCTCTGCACCGCAGCATGTTGTAATTTCTCCCCATTCAAATAATATTCCCTTTTACTGTTTTTTTTCCCCAAGGTGGATGACCTCACATTTTCCGACATTGTATTCCATCTGCCAAACCTTAGCCCATTTGCTTAACCTATCTAAATCTCTTTGCAGCCTCTCTGTGTCCTCTACACAACCCGCTTCTCCACTAATCTTTGTGTCACCTGCAAATTTTGTAACACTACACTCTGTCCCCTCCTCCAGGTCATCTATGTATATTGTAAACAGTTATGGTCCCAGCACCGATCCCTGTGGCATACCACTAACCACCGATTTCCAACCTGAAAAGGACCCATTTATCCCAACTCTCTGCTTTCTGTTAGCCAGCCAATTCTCTATCCATGCTAATATATTTCCGCTGACTCCGCGTACCTTTATCTTCTGCAGTAACCTTTTGTGTGGCACCTTATCGAATGCCTTTTGGAAATCTAAATATACCACATCCATCGGTACATCTCTATCCACCATTCTCGTTATATCTTCAAAGAATTCCAGTAAATTAGTTGAACATGATTTACCCTTCATGAATCCATGTTGCGTCTGCTTGATTGCACTATTCCTATGTAGATGTCCTGCTATTTCTTCCTTAATGATAGCTTCAAGCATTTTCCCCACTACAGATGTTAAACTATGTATGCATGCCTATTATGTTATGATGTACTGTGACACTGAACGACCTTCACCATGTACACACCTTACCTGTACACCGGAGGGTGCTGCAGACGGAGACCTAAGGGTCACCTGCACACTGCAGGTAACCCAGTATAAAAGGGAGCTCACCTCTTGGTGTCCTCACTCTAGGAGCTGCAATAAAGGACTACAGTCTTCACAGTCTCCCCTGCCTCGCGGAGTCATTAACAAAGTGCCTACATACACAATAACTGGCGACGAGGTCACGAACTACACGCACAACATGTCGAATCTCAGCGACTTCCAACAATTCACCGATGGGTAAGATTCATGGAAAGGTTAGAACACTTCTTCATAGCCAACGACCTGGATGGAGACTCACTGGCCACACTGGAAAACAAGCGCAGGGCCATCCCGCTTAGTAGTTGTGGGTCCACTATCCGTGGCCTCGTCAGGGACTTGCTAGCCCCAGCGAAGACAACAACCATGAGCTATGGGGAAGCTGTAACTTTAATACAAGAGCAACTCAAACCCAAAGAAAGCATTCTCACAGCCAGGCACCGGTTTTACACTCACCGACGACCCGAAGGTTAAGAAAATGCTATGTATGCTGCAGATTTAAGAAGATTGACTGCACCGTGTGATTTTGGCGACCATCTTAACGAAGCACTAAGGGACATATTTGTTATAGGAATCGGCCACGAGGGCTTCCTCCACAAACTGCTCTCTGCGGACATCACAGTCACCCTGCAGAAGGCAATTATAGTGAGCCAGGCCGACTCCAAGCGAATGATGACCCACACCCAGGACTCTAAACTGATGAGCACAGTGAACCGAATGGCGACTTTTAAAGGCAGAAATGCTGCCCCGAGTCCCGTAAACCTGAGGCCACCACATTGGACCAACCGGCTAGCCCCGTGCTGGTGCTGTGGAGGAAACCACAGGGCCCACTAGTGCCGATACAAAGACTAGATCTGCAAAGGCTGCAATGCGAAAGTTCACCTTCAGCGAATGTGCAGAAAAAGCTTTACTCACCGCGTCGCTGAAGAGTTGGCTGATCACCTGGGCTCTGACACAGATGAAGACGAAGTTGCTCAACCCCTGGAAGAAGAGTATGGAATTTATACCTGCTCCACCGAGAGTTCCCCATGGAAGATGGAAGTAGACATCAACGGAGTTCCAGTTTCGATGGAGATCGACACAGGGGTGAGCCAGTCTTTAATGAGCCAGATGACCTTTGAAAAACTTTGGATTAATCCTGTCAAACGACCAAAACTGTGTCCTGTCCAGGTGAAGCTGCTCACCTACACCAAAGGGAAAATCCCAGTCGTTGGCATCGTGGACTTCCAGGTCTCCCAGGGTGGCGTGATGACCAAACTCCCCCTGTGGATCGTTGCTGGCGATGGTCCAACGCTGCTGGGAAGAAGTTGGATGAAGCAGGTATAAGTCAGTCGAAGTGACGACGGCCTCCGGGCTCCAGCAATCGACATCCCATGCAGTCCCAAACTTGGATCCATCGCTGCACCTAGAAATCCTACCGTCCAGCTCGACTGCGCGGCGATGACTCCACAACACTGTGGCGAGATCACCAAAACTGAACGTCCAGACCTCACCTTCCGGGCCGTGGCAGGACTTCAAGAGAAGAAGATCGGTGAAAAAAGTGGATTCCCGACGTCTGTGGCTGAACCTGGGAAGGAAAAGATCACCACAGCCTACCTGGAGGATAGCGAGAAGATGGCGGCCACACCACGAGGCGAAAAACCTAAAATCAAAATGGCTGCGACCAGACCACGAGGGGCAGCGTTGGAGGAGTGACACGTGGCACCGAGCGGCGAACCGGATTGGAAGGCCCCCTTAAAGGAGACCGGTAACCCAAAGAAATTAAAGGGACAGTTTCACTCTAAAGATGACAAGGACTTTAAAGTTAAAAGTGCAGTTATCGAATGCAGGTATGCTAATGTAATGTTGAATTGTGATGCCGGAGTAACTGATAAAAAAAATTTAATAAATGCTTGTGTAAGTGATGTTAAGAACAAGGTTGTAATGTTTAATGATGATGATAGAAATTTTAAAATGACAAATGTAATCATGTATGGAGAGACCGAGATACAAGAAAGTGATGTAAATGCTGTAAGTAACAATATAAAGCGAGATAACAGTGTAGATTCGACTATGTACAATGGGAGCCAATGTGTCATGTATGCAGGAAGTAGACTGTTAAAGGACATCGGGTTGGACAGGTACAATGTAAATGCCAGAGGAATCCCCCTTGAGAGACCCCCAGGTCCAGCGGGCTACCTGACCATGTATCCTGGACCTCTGGGACAAATGTGATGCCCCAGGAAGGGCTCACACACACCCAGTGGGAGCAGACCCACTGCAGGGACAGCGGTCAACGGGCAGCACAGCCACCACCACTGGCAACCTGCCCCAGGTTGGCCTTACAGCCCCTGGCCACCAGGGCCAACACCAGGAGTGAGAGACCAGTACCCTCCAGCTTTCCTGGCGGACCCTGGGATGACCAGACTTCCATCACCAATGGAGGACAAGGAGCCCACAGAGTCTTGTGGCCCTGCCCACCACCACCACTTACACACTTTACAGAGTATGTACCCTACCCACTGCACTGGCTCCCCCACTGAGGGATCCCACAACAGTGACACCCCCATGGTCTATGTGTGAAGGGGGGGAAATGTATGAGGCCAGCCTCAAGCACAGGGATCACCCCTGGCACCCACACATCCCTCACCACAACCTTCCACAGCCCACTACTGAACACCTCCCCAAGTCATGGCAATAAGGACTTGAAAAATGCTTAGGTTGGGGGGGGGGGGGGGAGAGTGTTGTTATGTATGCATGCCTACTATGTTATAATGTATTGTAACACTGAATGTACCTTCACCATGTACACACCTTACCTGTACACCAGAGGGTGCTGCTGCTGTAGATCTAAGGGTCACCTGCACACTGCAGGTAACCCAGTATAAAAGGGAGCTCACCTCTTGGTGTCCACACTCTAGGAGCTGCAATAAAGGACTACAGTCTTCACAGTTTAAGTACCATACCCCTGCCTCATGGAGTCATTAACAGAGTGCCTACATACACAATAATAAAAAGTTAGTTTATATCAGCTCTCTTCCTACATCCTTCAAAATGCATCACTTCACCCTGCTCTCCATTCTTGTATGTTGGCCCATTTCACCAGTCTGTTCATTACTTTTCTGAGTTTCATCTCATCTGCACAATATGAAATTATATCCAATTCCATGTCAGTGATATCTATCAAAATGAGCAGTGGTCTGAATACCGACCCCTGGGGACATCTCTGGAAAACACCCGATCACCACTGCTCTCTGCTTTCTGTCCCTCAGCCAATTTGTATCCACAAAGCCACTGGCTCTTCAGTTATGTTGTGTTCTCAAAACACATTCATATACTTCCCAAAACATATTTATATATCCAGCACACATTTATATATCCAGATACATGTACCAAAACACAACCATGCATTTCCCAGAACACATTCCTGTACTCTCCAGATATACATGGTGTTCACAGGCACAAAGCGTTGAAATAGTGAGAAAAAAAATTATAAAGCTGTTTGAAAAAGTGTACGGATCCTTGGTTTTATAATAACGGCATAGTGTGCAAATGTAAGGATGTTATGCTAAACCTCAATAAGTTAACGTTTGGACCTCAATTAGAATATTGTTCACAAATCTGGGCAGCACAGTTTAGAAAGGGGTCCGGAGGAGATTAACTGGAATGGTTCCAGGGATGAGGGGTTTCAGTTACCTGGATAGACTGGAGAAACTGGGATTGCTCTTCTTGGAGCAGAGAATGTTAAGGGAGATTTAATAATAACAAAACAGCATTTTTATTTATATAGAGCCTTTAATGCAATAAAACGTCACAGCAGTGTTACAATACAAAACAGAAAATTTGACACTGATCAACAAAAGAAGAAATTAAGGCAGATGACCAAAAGCTTGGTGAAAGAGTTAGGTTTTAAGGAGCGTCTTAAAGGGGAATGAAAGGTAGAGAGGCAGAAAGGTTTAATAAAGATGTGTATCAGGGGTTTTGATAGCGTAAATAGAGTGAAACTGTTTCCACTGGGCAGGACAGTTGTTAACCAAAGGACACAGATTGAAAATAATTGTCAAATAAGCCAGGGGGGAGATGAGGAGAATTTATTTTTATCCTGAATGTTGTTAGATCTGGAATACATTGCCTGCAAGGGTGGTGAAAGCAGATTCAATAGTTACTTTCAAATTGGGAATAGGATCATGAATTAAAAAGGAAAAATTTGCTGGGCTATGGGGAAAGAGCAGAGAGTGTTACTAATGATAGATTTTTCAGAGGCTGCACCGGCTCGATGGGCCAAGTGGCCTCCTTCTGTCTCCATGATTCAATGATTCTATAACACAGTCACATAATTCCCAGAATGCATTCATGGACTTCAACAACAACAACAACAACTGGCATTCAAGGGGCTGGAATGGAGAATTTTGGCGATGAGGAAAGAATGGAGATGCTGAGTCTGTTTTCTTTGGAACAGAGGAAGCTGAGGGGAGACCTGATTGAGGTGTATAAAATTATGAGGGGCCTAGATAGAGTGGATAGGAAGGACCTGTTTCCCTTGGCAGACAGATCAACAACCAGGGGACATAGATTTAAAGTAATTTGGGGGAGGTTTAGAGGCGATATGAGGGGAAATGTTTTCACCCATACCTGGTCTGGAACTCACTGCCTGAAAGAGTGTTAGAGGCAGAAAGCCTCATCACATTTAAAATATACTTGGATTTGCACTTAAAGTGCCGTAATCTACAGGGCTATGGACCAAGGGCTGGAAAGTGGGATTAGGCTGGATAGCCCTTGGTCGGCTGACATGGACACGATGGGTCAAAATGGCCTCATTCCTTGCTGTAATTTCCTTTGATTCTATGATACTATGGAGGAGGTTACAGAGATAGGGAGGGGCGAGGCCATGGAGACACTTCAAAACAAGGATAACAATTTTAAAATTGAGGCATTGCTGGATTGGGAGCCAATGTAGGTCAGCGAGCACATGAGTGATGGGTGAACGGGACTCGGTGTAAGTTAGGATAGGGTCAGGGAGCACAGGAGTGATGGGTGAACGGGACTTGGTGCGAGTTAGGATAGGGTCAGTGAGCACAGGTGTGATGGGTGAATGGGACGGTGCGAGTTAGGATAAGGTCAGCGAGTACAGGAGTGATGGGTGAATGGACTCGGTGCGAGTTTGGATAGGGTCAGCGAGCACAGGAGTGATGGGTGAACGGGACTCGGTGTGAGTTAGTATAGGTGCAGCGAGCTAGTATAGGTGCAGCGAGCACAGGGGTGATGGGTGAACAGGACTCGGTGCAAGTTAGGATAGGGTCAGTGAGCACAGGAGTGATGGGTGAACGGGACGGTGCGAGTTAGGATAGGGTCAGTGAGCACAGGAGTGATGGGTGAATGGGACGGTGCGAGTTAGGATAGGGTCAGTGAGCACAGGGGCGATGGGTGAACGGGACTTGGTGCGAGTTAGGATAGGGGCGGCAGAGCTTTGGATGAGCTCAAGTTTATAGAAGGTGGAAGAAGGGAGGCCGGCCAGAAAAGCATTGCAATAGTCAAGTCTCGAGGTAACAAAGCCATGGATGAGGGTGTCTGCAGCTGCTAAGGTGAAGCAGTGGCGGAGACGGGTGATGTTATAGAGGTGGAAGTAGGCGGTCTTTGTAATGGGGTGGACAAGGGGCAGAATATCTTCTCATGGACCAATAGGACGCCAAGGTTACAAACGGTCTGGTTTGGCCTCAGACAGGAAAAAAGATGACATTTTACTGTGTGGTCGGAGAATCCACTGTCTGGAAAGTGATGCAGCGTATCACCAGTCAGAAGTAGTTGAACAAAGACGATATAGAAATTGAGGAAATAAATGGGGAAACCTGGATCAGATGTTGTCGGTTAAAGCAACAGAATACTGATTTGCGGCCCACTGTAAGGGTGCAGGCAGCAATGGCCTGGGGGATAAAAGGAGAGACTCAGTGTCCCGTGTCGAATGTCAGAAAGGGATACAATGGCTCCAAGAACAGCTGAGAGGAAAGAGAGATACAATGTGTACAATGATCCAAGCGGATAGCAATGGAGACGAGGTAGACATGGAAGGGTTGAAAGAGGAGGCTACGAACTATCGCTCCCCACACAACACAGTGACACAAGGAGCCAATAATGAGAATAAAGTCGATTATGAAAGATTGAATTAGAAATGCCAAAGGGAAGTTGCAGAAGTCAAAGACACATTTCAGTAAACCCAAAGCGTGTTACAGGATAAAAGACCAGAAGGGAGAGAGGAAGTCGTAGAAAGTGAACTGAGAAAGAGACTGGAACTGTGGGCTGCTTCCCCAGGAGCCCCTGTCCATTCACTGCACCCCGTCCTTCCAGCAATGGAGGAGGAGGAGAACTCTTTTAAACAGGAGCCAGTACAAGCCTGACAAATGGTCTTTCCCACATGGGATTTTAAATTGACAGGCTGAGTGTCTGATCAAATTATCAAATGACTGGTTTTCTGGGGAGGGCCACTCCAGACAGCGAGTTATTTAAACTGTGTTGATGTTCCTTGGGTGTACGACCTGAGAGTTACAGGGAATTCATCTATTTTTTAAGGTGGTTGAATGAGTGTGATTAAGGTACCAGGGGTGTTACGTTGAGTGTATGAATATGGTTGTTAAACTGAAATTAATGTCACACATTTCAGATGGTGTCCCCAGTAATAGGAGATTTAAGGAAAACTTTTGAGCTTTAAAGAAATGTGGACATTTTAAATTAAAGATGCAGGTGTGGATATATTTTGACTGAAATTGATATATTATACCACTATTGAAATGCACAAAGTTTTTTAAGAGGATAAGAAGTTTTGCTTTGGAGAATTACAAAGTGATAATTTGATCATTTAATTCACTTTTTTAATTTGACTGAACAGCACGTCAGAAATGGCCATGGTGCTGGCTGGCTCCTCCTCACCCTCAGGGGTTTTTCACAGTGAACAAGTAATTAACCCCTTACTTCTATTTGCCACATCGGATTGCTGAATGTAAAGACAGGCTGTATTAGGTTGTTAAGTATCAGCTCGAATGATACCATCACGCTCACTGCTGCAAAAGTTCTTGTGTTCTTCCGAAGTGGGGAG
Organism: Pristiophorus japonicus; assembly: GCF_044704955.1. NCBI lineage: Eukaryota > Metazoa > Chordata > Chondrichthyes > Pristiophoridae > Pristiophorus > Pristiophorus japonicus. Next base: position 238,481,738 of record NC_091983.1, read on the forward strand.
TTTGAGGTGATCGCTGGTGATAATGGAGCATGACTTGTGGGCTCGGTCATACTAGAAATGTGATGAGGGAAACGGAAGTGTCCAACTGGTGGAGGAGTGATTGCTCTTGTGAGCTTTGGGCTGAGGTTCCATGTGGGACTTTACTCTGCAGCTGTCTCTGCTACACCCGCTCCAGGAGTACTTGATGCTGACTGGGGGTAATCTGAAATGTGGAGAATATCCCAGTCCCCAGCACTGACATCTCTTCCCCTGACTGACACTTTAACAAACGTGTAAATTATCAATCCCCGAGCAGTCAATGTGTGAAGCAATAGGACTTCAATTTCCTGATACACATCACTAATTATGGGAATTATTGCTGAGGTAATTTAATGATGGGACTGTATCAAGCCCCTCCTTTAATGGACAAACAGGAATGTATTTATCAGTAAAATTAAAGATTTTTTTGGAGCAGGTGGTAGATTTTAATATAATTTCATAAAGTAGATTTTTCGGGAAGACACGACTCAAATTTTTCCACAAGACACAAATTCAAACGTGTTCATCAAACAGGCACGGACACGAAATGTCTTTCTGTCTCTTAGCGACAAAAGTAAAATGAGCTGGCACAGACACTGCAGCAAACAGTGAGCCTTTATCTCGTCACTCGGTACCTTCAATAACTCTCACAATGGTTTTGCTCTCTCTGTGAAGTGGGGAATGAAAGGTCGCTGGTACCCCACTAATCCGAGGAGTGACCTCAGGGTCTTTGAAACTGGTAGGGGATGTCTTTGAATAATGTTTACCTTGTGCTGATCAGGACTGTGCACTTACTGCGAGATGGGAATACTCCAAATCCCATTTACAAAGTCCAGGGTAGAGAACCACCTGGTTTTCCTTGGTATTTGGGACCGTAATGTGGGTGTCTCTCGCACTAAGTGGGCACATACCGGTGTTACCGTGTTTAATGCTCGGTAATCGATTGTGAGCCGCCAACACCCATCTCGTTTCTTAACTGGCCAATTGGTGAATTATACATAACAGTGTCCCGCCGTATAACGCCCTGCTGTAGCAATGTGTCTAGTGTGGTTTGGAGCGCTAACTGACTCTCAGCTGGAATGGGGCACTCTTTTACTTTAACATGGGCCAGCCCGTTAACCATCCCCTTCTCCATCGAGCGCCCACAATCGTGCTTGTGAGTAGCGAACACGGCCCGATACTGAATTAACAGAGCTTGTGTGTGTGTGTGTGTGTGTGTGTGTAACTACCTCGTATGTCTCGGGCTCCGAAATCGCAGAAATAACATGCGTGTCTGATATCGCTCTGCCGTGAGACTTTCCTTTCCCAAACCACAATAGATCATTCACATAATCCACAATTACATCGCATTTATCGAGGAAATCTGACCCACAATACTTTCCCCATTCATTAAGTGCATCACAACCGGCCTCTCGAGAGTAACATCTACCAACTCAAATTTAAACAGTCTCATTTATCTTGGGTGCCTTTTGCATCGATCCTACAAAGGCAGTTAAAGAAATAATCTTCCCTGTGGCCAGAGGGTGGTGCTCAGGGCATGGGGTGTGTTTAATGGTAACAGCCCAACCAGTGTCCACAAGCATTGTCTGTCGCTGGCCTTCATTAATTAACACAGGATCTACCTGACGGATATTACCATCACGCCGGAACCCCATTACCCACTTCGGGGAGGCCCACGCCCATCAATAAAAATTCCATTAACCTTCCTACCACCGACATTAAGTTCACTGGTCTTTAGTTCCCTGGAATTGTTCCATCTCACTGTTTAATATAGGAATCACATTTGCTGTCCACCTGTCACTATTCTCTTTTATCTGTGTGTATATGTGTGAATTTTTATCTATATATAATAGTGCCTCTGCAATCTCTCTCTATGCTTCTTTTAGTATCCCTGGATGCAATCCATCCATACCAGAGGTTTTATCCTCCGTAAGTTTAATTCGTTTATCAATCATCTCCCATCTTTCTGTCTTAAAAGCCATTATATTTTTCGAACTCTTCTTTTAATGTCTTGTCCACCTTGTTAGTCTCCCTGGTGAATACTTTCGCAAACTTTCTTGTTTTTGTGTTCTCTTCCTCCTATTTATAAAGCTATCGATCCTGTTTGCATTTCAAGAGTGTGATTAACATAGAAACATAGAAAATAGGTGCAGAAGTAGGCTATTCGGCCTTTCGAGCCTGCACCGCCATTCAATAAGATCATGGCTGATCATTCCCTCAGTACCCGTTTCCTGCTTTCTCTCCATACCCCTTGATCCCCTTAGCTGTAAGGGCCATATCTAACTCCCTCTTGAATATGTCCAATGAACTGGCATCAACAACTCTCTGCGGCAGGGAATTCCACAGGTTAACAACTCTCTGAGTGAAGAAGTTTCTCCTCATCTCAGTCCTAAATGGCCTATCCCTTATCCTAAGACTATGTTCCCTGGTTCTGGACTTCCCCAACATCGGGAACATTCTTCCCGCATCTAACCTGTCCAGTCCTGTCAGAATCTTATAAGTTTTTTTATGAGATCCCCTCTCATCCTTCTAAACTCCAGTGAATAAAGGCCCAGTTGATCCAGTCTCTCCTCATATGACAGTCCAGCCATCCCTGGAATCAGTCTGGTGAACCTTCGCTGCACTCCTTCAATAGCAAGAATGTCCTTCCTCAGATTAGGAGACCAAAACTGAACACAATATTCCAGGTGAGGCCTGGACTGACTTGTTCAGTCACCTACAAAGATTTTTGTACATAAATCCCAGATCACTCTCTACCTGCACCTGCTTTAAAATTGTACCATTTAGTTTATAATAATTTAGTTTATATTGCCTCTTTTCCTTCATCCTTCAAAATGCATCACTTCACCCTGCTCTCCATTTCTCTCTCTCATCCAATTTGTATCCACAAAGCCACTGGCTCTTTAGTTATGTTGTGTTCTCAAAATACATTCATATACTTCACAAAATATATTTATATATCCAACACACATTTATATATCCAGAATACATTCATGTACCCAAATCAGATTCATGTACCCAAAACACATCCATGCATTTCCCAGAACACATTCCTACACTCTCCAGATATACAGGGTGTTCACAGGCACAAAGCTTTGAAGGAGGCAGAAAAAGTTGATAAAGCTTTGTAAGAAAGTATATGGATCCTTGGTTTTATAATAGCGGCATAGTGTACAAATGTAAGGATGTTATGCTAAACCTCAATAAATCAACGTTTGGACCTCAGCTCGAATATTGTTCACAAATCTGGGCAGCAGAGTCAGAAAGGGGTCAAGGCCTTGGAGAGGCCCAGAGGAGATTAACTAGAATGGTTCCAGGGATGAGGGGTTTCAGTTACCTGGATAGACTGGAGAAGCTGAGATGCTCTTCTTGGAGCAGAGATTGTTAAGGGAGATTTAATAAAGAAGTTTATGAGGGGTTCTGATAGATGAGATAGGGCAAAACTGTTTCCACTGGGCAGGATGTTTGGTAACCAGAGGACACAGATTTAAAATAATCGTCAAATAAGTCAGGGGAGAGATGAGGAGACTTTATTTTTACCCTGAGAGTTGTTATGATCTGGAATACATTGCCTGCAAGGGTGGTGGAAGCAGATTAAATAGTGACTTTCAAAATGGGAATCGGATCTCGAGTTAAAAAGTAAAAATGTGCCGGGCTATGGGGAAAGTGCGGAGAATGTTACTCATTGGTACATTTTTCAGAGGCTGTACCGGCTCGATGGGCCAAATGGCCTCCGACTGTTCTGCACGATTCAATGATTCTATAACACATTCACATACTTCCCAGAATGCATTCATGTACTTCAACAACAGCAACAACTGTCATTCAAGGGGCTGGAGGATGTTACAGAGATATGGAGGGGTGAGGCCATGGAGAGATTTGAAAACAAGAATGACAATTTTAAAATTGAGAATTTGCTGGATCGGGTGCCAATATAGATCAGCGAGCACAGGAAAGATGTGTGAACAGGACTTGGTGCGAGTTGGGATAGTGTCTGTGAGCACAGGGGTGATGGGTGAACGGGACTAGGATAGGGACAGCAGATCTTTGGTTGAGCTCAAGTTTATAGAGGGTGGAAGATGGGAGGCCAGCCAGGAGAGCATTGCAATAGTCAAGTCTAGAGGTAACAAAGCCGTGGATGAGGGTGTCTGCAGCAGCTAAGGTGAAGCAGGGGCAGAGACAGGTGATGTTATGGAGGTGGAAGTAGGCGGTCTTTGTGATGGGGCGGACATGGGGTCAGAATTTCATCTCATGGACCAATAGGAGGCCAAGGTTACAAACGGTCTGGTTTGGCCACAGACAGAAAAAAAAGATGACATTTTATTATGTGGTTGGAGAATTCACAGTCTGGAAAGTGGTGCAGCGTTTCACCAGTCAGAAGTAGTTGAACAAAGACGATATAGAAATTGAGGACATAAATGGGGAAACCTGGATCAGATGTTCTCAGTTAAAGCAACATTATAATGATTTGCGGCCCACTGTAAGGGCGCAGGCAGCAATGGCCTGTGTGATAAAGAGAGAGACTCTGTGTTGTGTGACCATGGTCTCATCCCGGATTACTATGTAGCGTGAAGAACAATTAGATAACACTACCAGCTACTTCTTTAAGTTCGACTCTGGAAAATAATGACAAGACACCAATAAGCATAGTTCCCACTTTGTGTGACCGTCTTTACTGAGTACTGATCAACCTGTTATCAACATTACACCTATCAGTCTGTCCCTTGAGCTGATAAGCTGCGTTATAGTTACCAGTTCTTCAGTTCCCTGCGTGCTCACGATCGTCCCAGTGGTTCGCTGACGTGTCGTGATGCACATCTTCTGATGACTGACCAGGTCACCCTTCCTTGACTGCAGCCACTCGTCTTTACTGAGTCTCTGCCTTAGTTTCCCTGCACACTCACAACCGACCCGGTGGTCTGACAGGTTCGTGGAGCACAACTTCTGATGATTGACCAGGTCACCCTTCTCTGACTACTGCTGTCTCCTTGCTCCCTTCGTCTGTGAGATTTGTCCCTACCTTTTCTCATGTGTTGTTTCCATGGCTACCTGCCACACCAACCTTCACTCTTTTGATCCATCGATGAGCTATATCTTCCTTGAGCACGCATTAGCACTTCAGAAACTGGTCGCTATTGTCTATAGTCCAGCACTATCACGGACCTTACTGTGTCTCATTGATTATATTTCTTGCACTTTAAGTAGTCACTATCGGTGTTTACATTTACAGGAAAAGAACGTTTGAAGACCAGGCCCTCAAAACTGCCACTAAGCTCATGGTCTACAGGGCTGTAGTAATACCTGCCCTCTTATATGGCTCAGAGACATGAACCATGTACAGTAGACACCTCAAGTTTCTGGTGAAATATCACCAGCGATGTCTCAGCAAGATCATACAAATCCCCTGGGAAGACAGGTGCACCAACATCAGCGTCCTCATTCAGGCTAACATCCCCAGCATTGAAGCACTGACCACACGCAATCAGCTCCACTGGGCAGGCCACATAGTCTGCATGCCAGACACGAGACTCCCAAAGCAAGTGCTCTACTCAGAGTTCCTTCACGGCAAATGAACCAAAGGTGGGCAGCGGAAACGCTACAAGGATACCCTCAAAGCTTCCCTGATAAAGTGCAATATCCCCACTGACACCTGGCAGTCCCTGGCCCAAGACCGCCCTAAGTGGAGGAAGTGCATCTGAGAGGGCAATGGGCACCTCGAGTCTCAATGCCGAGAGCATGCAGAAATCAAGCGCAGGCAGCGGAAGGAGCATGCGGCAAACCACTCCCACCCACCCCTTCCTTCAATGTCTATCTGTCCCACCTGTGACAGAATCTGTGGCTATCGTATTGGATTGTTCAGCCACCAAAGAACTCACTTCAGGAGTGGAAGCAAGTCTTCCTCGATTCCGAGGCACTGCCTATGATTATATTTCTACAAAAATGTCTTACAGTCAATATCGCTTCTATTGTGTTGGGATGTCTCTTAATGTTTGTGCTGATTACAGTTTGTGTGTTTTTATATTCCTACACACAAGGTTTCTTACAGTCCAAGTGTTGGGGTATCTCTCCAGTGGTTTCTCATCGTTAGCAGAGATTCACATTAAACATTTTAAACAGAAGTTTACAGAAGTTCTTACAGATTACAGAAAGTCAGTATTGACAGATTTTGTGTTTTACATGTGCATTCATACAGAATGTTTAAAAAGATTAATCACAGAATTCATTTTTTTTGGCCTTACACTGGGTGCGTTATATAGAAGCTTCTTTTGAAAGTTACACTGATTTTCAAAAGTGAGGTTTTCAAGCCCTACAGTGTCCCATGTAGAATGTCAGAAAGGGATACAATGGCTCCAAGAACAGCTGAGAGGAAAGAGAGATATAATTTGTACAATGACCCAAGCGGGTAGCAATGGAGGCAAGGTAGACAGGGAAGGGTTGGCAGAGGAGGCTACGAACTATCGCTCCCCACACAACACAGTGACACAAGGAGCTGTTGGAGAGAGATTTTCTGATAGAGCAAAGGCACCTGTAGCATAATGTTAGAATTAAATGTGTGTGTGTAAAATGAATGAAGATGGCTGCCCGTGATTCAGCAAAGCCTCAAGTGATTTCAGCTAGCCGAAAGAGACTGCATTCCGAATTAGATAAAAGACCAGAAGGGAGAGAGGAAGTCGCAGAGGTTGTAGAAAGTGAACCGAGAAAGAGACTGGAACTGTGGGCTGGTTCCTCAGGAGCCCCTGTCCATTCAGTACACCCTGTCCTTCCAGCAATGGAGGAGAAGGAGAACACTTTTAAACAGGAGCCAGTACAAGCCTGACAAATGGTCTTACCCACATGGAATTTTAAATTGACAGGCTGAGTGTCTGATCAAATTATCAAATTACTGGTTTTCTGGGCAGGGCAACTACAGACAGCGAGTTATTTAAACTGTGTTGATGTTCCTTGGGTGTACGATCTGTCAGTTCATAACCATTACAGGGAATTCAGATATTTTTTAAGGAGGATGAGAGCAAATAAGGATTGAATGATTGAGTGTGATTAAGGTACCGAGAGTGTTACGTTGAGAGCGTGAATATTGTTGTTAAACTGAAATTAATATCACACATTTCAGATGGTGTCCCCAGTAATAGGAGATTTAAGGAAAACTCCTATGCTTTAATGAAATGTGGACATTTTAAATCAAAGATGCTGGTGTGGATTTATTTTGACTGAAGTTTATATTATACCACTGTTAAAATGCACCATGAGTTTATTTAAAGATGGTATAAAGCAGCTTTTTCTTGACTTAAACAGCAGGTCTGAAACGGCCGTGATGCTGGCTGACTCCTCCCCACCCTCAGGGGTTTTTCACAGTGAACAAGTAATTAACCCCTTACTTCTATTTGCCACATCGGATTGCTGAATGATACCACCGCACTCATTTCTGCAAAAGTTCTTGTTAAACAAGATATGTCGAGAGGGAGATTTTGAGGTGTTCATAAGAACATAAGAAATCGGAGCAGAAGTCGACCATTTGGCCCCCTGTGCCAGCTCCGCCATTTAATAAGATCATGGCTGATCTGCAGTGATAATGGAGCATGACTTGAGGGCTAGGTCATGAAAGAAATGTGCACAATGTTCGAGATAGAACAGATTTTGCACATCCCATAATACTTGCATGTGTCAGGCTTGGTGGAAAGAACAAATCGAACAGTTAAAACTATGTTGGAGAAAGTAGTCAGTGAGACAGATCTTAAATACCCCGGAGTTTGATGGCAATTGGAGGAGCTGTTTAAAAGTTCTTATTCTGTTAAATTTTCTTTTGTACTTTTGCTTTCCGATTGATGCAACCATATGATTGTAGAATTTCACCATCCAGTGCTAAGAGAAATGGTAACGATTTTACGAAGCATAATTCGGGAATAAATCAGCTGAATTGACGTAAAGAGAATGTGGGAACATGATAAACCATGCACAATTAATTAAAGGGATTGTTTAAAGGAATAAATAGGCAGGCAGAGCTTGTTATATCAGAACAACAAAGACTACAAGGAAAAATTGATCGTAAAGGCAAATACATGTAGTATGTAAGGAGGTTTATAAATAATCAGATCCAATAGGGGTTAAATGATTGGTTCCCAAATTTTGTATTAGGTATACAAATGAAAATCTGGAAATCAAATGGGAATATGGTTTGGTGTAAGGTGTGAAGATTCCCATTGTATTATGCAAGGAAGCCTTGCAAGCAAAGGGACATTATTTCACAGGCAATAAAACATCCATTTCTTGATACTAATTGTGCAAGTTATTCCTGAGATAATTTAATAATGGGACTGTATCAAGCCTCTCCTGGAATAGACAAGCAGGAATGAATTGATCAATTAGATGAAAGATCATTTTTGGAACAGAAGGTAGAATTTAATATAATTTCTTAAAGCAGGTTTTCGAGCTCCATAAAACATGACACAAATGTTTGCACAAAAACAAGCACCGACAAAACGTCTTTCTGTCTCTTAGTTACAAAAGTTAAATGAGCTGACACAAACATGGCAGCAAACAGTGGGCTCCTGAATATACTTACTTTGAATGAAATGCTCTCTAAAGCCTCAAGGCAATAAACTTCATGGCAGAAATCAGCCATCTCCTGATCTGCTCCTCTTCCCACAATCACAAGCCCGAGTAGGACAGACAGAGTTAAGCAATGACCCAGCACCTCCAAAACCCACAACCTCTACCACCTAGAAGGACAAGGGCAGCAGGTGCATGGGACTATCATCACCTCCAAGATCCCCTCCGAGTCACACACCATCCTGGCCAGGAAATATATCAGCGCTACTTTATCGTTGTTGGGTCAAAATTCTGGAACTCTCTCCCTAACATCACTGTGGGAGCAACTTCTCCACACGGACTACAGCGGTTCAAGAAGGGGCTCACCACCACATTCTCAAGGGCAATTAGGGATGGCCAATAAATGCTGGCCTTGCCAGCAATGCCCTCAACCTATGAATGAATAAAAAATATCTCCCCTCGTTTAAATATGTGTCTCTGATAATCGGCGGTTGTCTCAGTGGGTAAGTTGTCCTGTGTTGTGGAACTGAACCATACAGACCAGGAAGGGCCCAATGGGTTAAACTTGTCTTGAGTGGCAGAGCAAATCGGGTGATAGTGGATCTGTCATGTATGTAACCTTCATGTAACTGTAACCTTCATAACACTGCATACTGTATACACCTAAGAAATGCACGCCTTGACCACAGTGGGTGAACTTGTGGGAGACACTCCTCACCTGGTCATCCAGATATATAAAGGGAGCTCCCAGGCAGGGTCAACACTTCTTGGTCCTGTGAATAAAGTTTCAGGTCACAGAGTGACCTTGTCTGCAGAATGTGCCTCGTGTGAATTTATAGGAGTGTGAGGACATTACATTTGGTGACGAGAAACGGGAATCAACGACTCATGAGAATGGCCACTGGAAGCACAGAGGAACGGTACTATGTTGGTGAAGACTGGGACGATTTCGTTGAGAGACTCCAGCAGAGCTTTGTCACGAAGGACTGGCTGGGAGATGCAGCGGCTGACAAGCGAAGGGCGCATCTACTGACCAGCTGTGGACCTAAGACGTACGTGCTGATGAAAGACCCTGCTCGCACCCGAGAAGCCGGCGGACAAAACTTTTGAAGAGCTCAGCAAACTGATTGGTGAGCACCTCAAACCGGCGAGCAGTATACACATGGCCCAACACCGATTCTATACACACCGACGTCGGGAAGGACAGAGCATGCCGGACTTCGTTGCGGATCTTCGGCGCCTGGCCAGCCTCTGTAAGTTCACAGACGCCTGCAGTGGGGAGATGTTAAGGGATTTCTTTATTGAGGGCATTGGTCATGCCGGGATTTTCAGAAAGCTAATTGAGACCAAGGACTTGACCTTGGAAGCGGCAGCGTTGATGGCTCAGACCTTCATGGCAGGGGAGGAGGAAACCAAGATAATATACGTGTGCAACTCTGCTTCCAACGTGGCGATGGATCAGGGAGTTAACATTGTAAACGCAACTCAGAACCCCACAGGCAGGCAAGGGCAATTCGACACCACCCAGGCAGCAACACACTCTAGAGTGGGTCCTCAACAGAGACAATGGCAGATTGAATGGACATTTACACCATCACGGTGGACAATGCGTCCCGGAATGGGGCCATTGACACCCATTAACAGAGTGCTCAAGAGTAATCAAAGAGACAATCAGAGAGGAATGCCTGGTAACAGCCCTTTAGTTCACAACGATCTCAGCTCATGCTGGAGGTGCGGGGGCAGACATGTGCAAAAACCTGTCGGTTTCAACAATTTATCTGTAGAAATTGTAACTTCAGTGGACATTTAGTCAGAATGTGCAGGGAGCCCACAGCGAGGCTAATTTACGAGGCAGATGAACCAGAAGAGGGGTCTACAAGGCAGGTTGATGGATCGAGTGCATCATATTGAATTCGTACACGACATCCACCACCACTGTGGAGAGTCTGCGTGCGGTCTTTGCGACCCACGGCTTGCCGGACATCCTGGTTAGCGACAATGGCTCGTGTTTCACTAGCTATGAATTCCGGGAGTTCATGTCGGGTAATGGCATCAAACATGTCAGGACGGCACCGTTCAAGCCGGCTTCCAATGGCCAGGTGGAACGTGCGGTCCAAATCAAGGATTCAAGGACCCTCCCTTCAATGCCGCCTATCGCGCCTCCTGCTGGCCTATAGGTCCCGACTGCATTCGCTCACGGGAGTCCCACCCGTGGAACTACTCATGAAATATACACTTAAAACTCGGCTGTCCCTCATTCATCCTGTCCTGTTGAGGGTAAGCGCCAGTCCCAAAATGAGTGCCATGACCGTAACTCAAAGGGGAGATGTATAGAAATCGATGACCCTGTATTTGTTCTTAATCACGCTTTGGAGCCCAAGTGGCTTGAGGGTGCTGTAATTGGCAACGAGGGGAATAGGGTCATAGTGGTCAGACTTAACAATGGACAGATATGCCGCATGCACCTGGACCAAGTAAAAAAAAGGTTCAGCATGGACACTGAGGAACCTGAGGAAGATCATGAGATGTTGCCCACACCACCGCCAGTGAACGAGCAACAAGAACATTCAGCAGCATGCACAGTCCCTGCGGCCAGCCCGGACAGGCCGGAATCACCACAAGTGACAGAGACGCATATCAAGGCTCAACAACCAGAGCCCCAACTGCTGTGATCCACGAGAGAGCGTCGACCGCCTGAAAGACTTAATCTTTGACCCCATAAGATGTTGGGGGGGGAGGGGATGTCATGTATGTAACCTTCATGTAACTGTAACCTTCATAACAACACTGCATACTGTATACACCTAAGAAATGCACACTTTGAACTTGTGGGAGACACTCCTCACTTGGTCATCCAGGTATATAAAGGGAGGTCCCACACAGGGTCATCACTTCTTGGTCCTGTGAATAAAGGTTCAGGTCACAGAGTGACCTTGTCTGCAGAATGTGCCTCATGTGAATTTATAGTCGTGTGTAAGGACATTACAGGATCGGCTGTCCATTTTACAATCCGCCCGATTCCATTGATATCAATAGAAAAGAAAGTCGAGCTCCCGCCCAGGACGGGTTTCACCCCCTGGTGTAACCTGCAGTCTGTGCTGAGTTATCGGATCTCAGACAGGTAAAACGGGCGGCCGATGCAGTGACCCAGTGGTGGTGTTACAGGGGCACCCACCCTGGTGACCAGGTGGAATATGGGAACAGCTCCTTACTGGTCCATGAGGAGTGTAACAGCCTGGTGTGGCTGAAGAACTTGGTCTGTCAATGTCTTTGTGAATGCAGGTCCCTCAATGGTGGGTCCAGAATTAAATGATTTCCTCGGTGGGGCCCAAAAAAGCACCTAACCAGCTTAATGCAGCGTATATAAATACAGCTCTCTGGCGGGATATCCGGGCCGCCTGGGGAAACCCCCAGATTCAGCACAAACTAATGTCAGGATATGGCCCGGGGGGGGGGAGGGTGGGGCGGTGAGGGGGGTAGTGGGAAGAAACACCCAAGCCCACTGCAATGAAATGCACCATTCCTGCTTCCCTGGAATTACATAACACGTACAGCACAGAAACAGGCCATTCGGCCCAACAGGTGTTTATGGTCCACATGAGCCTCCTCCCACCCCTATTCATCTAACCCCAGCAACATATCCTTCTATTCCTTTAACCTTGGGCCTATCTAGCTTCCCCTTGAATGTATCGATGCTATTCTCCTCAACAACTCCCTCAACTACTTGTGTTTGTGCTGTGTCCTTGCTCGAGCAATCCAAACCTAATCGCACCGTCCTGCTCTGTCCAAGAAGCTCTGTAACTTGCTGTGCTTCAAATCTGAGCCTATTATAGAGATGGTGTGTGGGCAACTGATGGGCTGTTGCTTCTCCCAAGCCCCCTGTCTGAGTGATGGAAAAGAAGAGATTCTGCTGATGAGGTGGGAGTGAGGAGGACCTTTTCAAACAATTGTTGAGATTTTAGAATCGCTGGCAAAGCCGTATTTATTGCTCATCCCCAGTAGCCCTCAGAAGGTGGTGGTGGGCCCTCTTCTTGAATTGCTGCTGTCCTTGTGTTGATGGTGCTCCCACAATGGTGTTATGTGGGGAAAAGCAGCCGGATATAAATACTGTGGGGCACATGGCTCAATCAGAACACCAGTCCAGCCTTCGCTGCAGAACTCATGTCTTCTTCTCTTCTCTCTCACAGGAGGAAGTGTCCCATAACCACCCGGAATCTCAGGTCCTGAGTTGTGGTCCCTCTGGGAATAGACAGCTGACCCCTCCTGGGGAAGAAGACTTGGTGATCCTGAGCAGCCATGCAGCCGAACCTGTTGGGGACACGGATATTCCGGGGCCAGTGGCTGCTGCAGCTTATTCTGGATCATCTGCAGCTTGTCTGTGTAAAGGTTTGGGAGCGCAAACAAAGGTACAACACGATCAGGCACCTACTTAAACTACAGAGGATATACCATCTCTACCTGTGTTATTGCTTTAGATCACCTTAATTAGGTGCTGCTGTGGGGAGGAGTAAGAAAGATACAAGTAGTCTTCTACCTCTGCCCTACCAGTGACATCTTCACCCACCTGTCATTCCCCAAACAAGGGCCATAACCAATTCCTACCCTGGAATTAGCTGCTCTTCTCTTCCTCCCACTTGCTTCTGCCACGTCCAGTTCAGGAATGAGGACTCTTCTCTTTGAGTGCAGGCTGCCTTTAAATGAGCTCACTCTCTGCCTTCTTCCATCTCTCCAGCAAGTTCTTTGACAGAGCTCTCCCACTGCGCTGCACTTTCCCCATAGTCTGGCAATTTTCTCCCCTTCAATTATTGAACCAACTCTTTTTGTAAGTTACAATTGAATCTGCTTCCACCATCATTGCAGGCTGTGCATTCCAGATCATAATAACTCGCTGCTTAAAAAACATTTTCATCTCACCTCTGTCTCTTTTGGCAATTTCCTTAAATTTGAGTCCTTTGGTTCTCGACACGTCTGCAAGTGGAAACAATTGCTCTTTACTTACTTTATCAAAACCCTTCATGATTTTGAACGTCTCTATTTAACCTCCCCTTAACTTTCTCTGCTCTAATTTGAACAATTCCAGTTTCTCTCATCTCTGCACATAACCGAAGTTGCTCATAGAAACATAGAAACCTACAGCGCAGGAGGAGGCCATTTCGACCCATTGTGTCTGCACCGGCCGACAAAGAGCCACACGGCCCTCGGTCAGCAGCCCTGAAAGTTACATATTAAGGATGTCATAGCAGCGCTTGTTGGAAAGAGGTGACATGATAGGTCCAAGTCAGCATGGATTTGTGAAAGGGAAATCATGCTTGACAAATCTTCTGGAATTTTTTGAGGATGTTTCCAGTAGAGTGGACAAGGGAGAACCAGTTGATATGGTATATTTGGACTTTCAGAAGGCTTTCGACAAGGTCTCACACAAGAGATTAATGTGCAAAGTTAAAGCACATGGGATTGGGGGTAGTGTGCTGACATGGATTGAGAACTGGTTGTCAGACAGGAAGCAAAGAGTAGGAGTAAATGGATACTTTTCAGAATGGCAGGCAGTGACTAGTGGGGTACCGCAAGGTTCTGTGCTGGGGCCCCAGCTGTTTGTACTGTACATTAATGATTTAGATGAGGGGATTAAATGTAGTATCTCCAAATTTGCGGATGACACTAAGTTGGGTGGCAGTGTGAGCTGCGAGGAGGATGCTATGAGGCTGCAGAGTGACTTGGATAGGTTACGTGAGTGGGCAAATGCATGGCAGATGAAGTATAATGTGGATAAATGTGAGGTTATCCACTTTGGTGGTAAAAACAGAGAGTCAGACTATTATCTGAATGGTGACAGATTAGGAAAAGGGGAGGTGCAACGAGACCTGGGTGTCATGGTACATAAGTCATTGAAGGTTGGCATGCAGGTACAGCAGGCGGTTAAGAAAGCAAATGGCATGTTGGCCTTCATTGCGAGGGGATTTGAGTACAGGGGCAGGGAGGTGTTGCTACAGTTGTACAGGGCCTTGGTGAGGCCACACCTGGAGTATTGTGTACAGTTTTGGTCTCCTAACTTGAGGAAGGACATTCTTGCTATTGAGGGAGTGCAGAGAAGGTTCACCAGACTGATTCCCGGGATGGCGGGACTGACCTATCAAGAAAGACTGGATCAACTGGGCTTGTATTCACTGGAGTTCAGAAGAATGAGAGGGGACCTCATAGAAACTTTTAAAATTCTGATGGGCTCAGACAGGTTAGATGCAGGAAGAATGTTCCCAATGTTGGGGAATTCCAGAACCAAGGGTCACAGTCTAAGGATAAGGGGGAAGCCATTTAGGACCGAGATGAGGAGAAACTTCTTTACCCAGAGAGTGGTGAACCTGTGGAATTCTCTACCACAGAAAGTTGTTGAGGCCAATTCACTAAATATATTCAAAAAGGAGTTAGATGAAGTCCTTACTACTAGGGGTTCAAGGAGTATGGTGAGAAAGCAGGAATGGGGTACTGAAGTTGCATGTTCAGCCATGAACTCATTGAATGGTGGTGCAGGCTAGAAGGGCCGAATGGCCTACTCCTGCACCTATTTTCTATGTTTCTATGTTTCTATATAAACCTATGAACAATGAACAATGGTGGAAAGGTGAAGAGCATCTAGCCCCAACCACTCCGCCCCACACAACTGCGACACTCCATGCATCGCAACATGTTACACTCCACCCCACCTGGAGCCATACGATCTCCTGGGAGACGCAAAAAAAGCAGAGATATATAAACCCAGGCCAATTGGGAGAAAAATCTGCGAAATTCCTCTCCGACCCATCCAGGTGATCGAAACTAGTCCAGGAGATCACGCTGGCTGTATTTGATTCCATGTAATACTTACCATCATATCTGCACCAGCCAACAAGAGGTTATCCAGCCTAATCCCACTTACCAGCTCTCGGTCCGTAACCTTCAAGTACCCATCCAAGCACCTTTTAAATGTGGTGAGGGTTTCTGCCTCTACCACCCTTCCAGGCAGTGAGTTCCAAACCCCCACAACTGTCTGCGTGAAGAAGCTTCCCCTCAAATCCCCCCTAAACCTTCCACCAACCACCTTAAAACTATGCACCCTCGAAATTGACCCTTTCACCAAGGGAAACAGACCCTTATTATCCATTATATACAGGCCCTTCAAAATTTTGTATACGTCAATGAGGTCTCCTCTCAGTGTTCCACACAGAACAAACCAGCCAATCCAATTTGTCGCCATAGCTAATATTCTCCATTCCAGTCAACATCCTAGTAAATCTCCTCTGCATCCTTTCCAATGCAATCAGTCCTTCCTATAATATGGCGACCAGAACTGCACGCAGTAGTCCAGCTGTGGCCTAACCAGAGTATTATACAATTTAAGCATAACCTCCCTGCTCTTGTATTCTATGCCTTGGCCAATGAAGGCAAGCATTCCATATGCCTTCTTAACCATCTTATCCACCTGGCCTGCTACTTTCAGGGAGCTGTGGACCAATGGTGGAGCTGTTGGAGGTGTGGCCTATTCACTTGGAGCTGTGCTGTAGTGAGAGAAGGAGCTCCCTGCTGTTGCTCCTGTCTGGAAGGCCTTTCTGAGCCCTGTGAAACAGCCCAGGAAGAGGAAGAAGGGGCTTACTACAATTCCAATTCATCCAGAGGGAGAGGAGGAGAGCAAAAATTCAACATCATTATTACTTTTACAAATAGTTGGAGAGAGGGGGAAAAGAACAACAACTATCCAGTGTGGAAGGAGGGAAAGACTTCATCATCCAAAGGTAGGTGTATTTTGGTGCATTCCCCTAAAGACTTTGTTGTATCGGTGGGGGGAGGAAAGAAGACCATTTTGAGGGCCGGAACATCGCGGGGGATGTGTGTGTGTGGAAGTGTGTGTGGGGGTCTTGCTAAATAACTCAGCCCCACACACCACTGAAGCACCCCTCCCCCATTGCCTAGCCTGGGATAGCTGGAGCTACCTGGCTGAAGACTGATTAATCACCCTATTTAACATCGTTGGGAGTGCTGTGCCTGGGTGGCTCCAGCTGCCCCAGGTGAAGACATCTTCTCCCCCCACCCGAAGACCATCCCAAAGACTTTTTTTTTTGCTTACCATCTGGGGGGTGCACCCACCCATCACTGTGAGGGGAGACCTGCCCTCACAGCTTTCCTCTTTCTCTGTCACTCTCTCTGTCTCTCCCCTCTCTCTCTGAGAGCCCCTTTCTCCTAATTGGAAAAACCAATTACAAGACAACTGAGCAGAGGGAGCAAGGCCCCTCCCCAATCGTCAACTAGGGGAGAGCTGTGCCTCTTTCAGAGCTCCCTCTGTTCAAACACCAACGAGACCATTAAGGCCTGTGACTTTGGGGTGGGTGTAGCCCTTAAAGGGACCCCGTGATGGCGACCCCATCCACGCCGGTGGCAGGGCCAGCAAAGACATAAGCGCAGGCGGCGTCCATATCCATGGCACCTCCTGCGCCTCCTGCTGCCCTGCCACCTTTCAGACTAATAACAAAGAAACACGGGGTCAGGAGCTATACTCACCCCACAATGAGCATTGAGGAGTGCGTGCGGGCAATGGCTGGGGTAGTCGGCCCCTCGGCCATTGTCGCAGCCTCCAAGATGTCAGGGAAGGCAGTGTTCTTCCTGGGGTCGGAGCGGGCGGTGTCCCTGGCCCTTGAAAAGGGGCTTACGGTGGGCGGGACGTTCCCGCCGGTGGACCCTCTCGAGGCCACCGCGCAGAGGGTCATCCTTTCAAACGTCCCGCCCTTTGTTCCCGCTGGCCTCCTCCTCCCTCACCTACACCAACTGGGGGAGGTAAGGTCAGGGATTAACCCCATACCGCTCGGCCTCAGGCAATAGCCTGCACCACGTGTTCTCCTTCTGCCGCCAGCTCTTTGTCCGACTGGCGCGGGAGGAGACAACAGAGGGATAATTTAATGTGGTGCACGAGGAGACTGCCTACCGCGTCTTCTGGACGTCGGACGTGCGGTGCCATGCCTGTAGAGAGGTGGGGCACGTTCGCAAGAACTGCCCCGCCTCCAAGGCCGCCAAACCACCGAAGGCGGCCAAGGCTGGCGCCGCCGCCACCCCTCCCCCTAGTTGCATCCGCGTACCGGGAGCCGTGGGTGCGCGGGCATCGTCGGAGGCCTTTGTATTCATGGCCTCCAACAGGGGGGAGGGAGAGCGTCCGACCGGAAAGAAGGCGCGGAGGAAGGCGAAACACCTCGAGGCGGGTCCCCTCAGTGCGCCAGACAATTTGATCACCGCGCTCAGCCCAACCCTGTCACCGGCGAGCGCGGGGTGCCCTGAGCCCGTGCCCGAGCCCTTGACCAATATCTCAGAGGGGTTCGGGCGCGGGCAAGAAAAGGAAAAGGGGGGAGTGGAGCAGGAGGCCTTGGCAGATATGGAGGTCTCCCTGCCTCCGCGCCCCCCCAGGAACAAAAGGAGGTGCCACTCCAATGAGGCGGAGGGGGAACAACATCCCTCCGCGGAGGAATCAGTGCCCGCCGCGTGTCCCGCGTCCCCCACCAGCGTCCCCAAGCTGCGCTGTAGGCGAGAGGAATCTGTCCCCGGGGCGGGTGGGGCAGTCGAGGCTGCCCAGCCTCTGCCTCCCGGGGATGGCGTGGAAGATCTGCCTGTCGTGGGGGGCGTGGGGCCAGCGGAGGAATGCGTTGCCGCCGGGTCGAGTGTCCCGGGGACTGAGGCGGGCGGGGCCGAAAAGGCCGAACCTGAGCCCGTCCAGCTATTAACCAACTTCCCCCGGGACTTGCACGACTCAGCAGAAAATGAAAATTTAAATTTTTTTAATATACATCCACACGCTGGGCCGGGGGGTGGGGGCGGGGAGGGGGAAGAACACCAACCCTCGCCCCCTACTTTGGAGCTGGGGTACTTGGAGGACCTGGAGAATTTCTTTGGCCAGGTCTCTCCGGTTTCCCCGGTTTCTGGGGCTGAGGGGGAACCCCTTCCGCTGTCGCTTCCTGACCCAGCACCACTTTTAAAAGAGCCCAGTGGGGACTCCTCTGCCGACGATCCTGGGGGTGGGATCGGGGCAGAGCCAGGGCCAGATGGAGCGGCCGGGCCGTTTGCCGTACCTCGTGCGGTCGACGGGCCGGCTGCTGGCGGCGACCTCCCGGAGGGGAACGGGGACTCGGTGGAGGACGCGGGAGAAGATCTCGAGTCCATCGCCAGTGAGGCGGTGGATCTCCTCATGCCCGCCGCTGAGTCCCCCCTCATTCCTGAAAAGGAACTCCGGGACTTTTTGGTCCAGAGCCAGGGTCGCCGCAACCGAACCCATCTGGCCCTGGAAAAATGGTCCGAGCCGGGGCTGTTCATCGCGTCCGTCCGCGCCGCCGCTAAAACCATGGCCGCGGGTGGGCCCTTACCAAAGGCGCAAAGCCTTGAGCTGCGCCGGCTCAAAAGGTTCCTCGCTGGGCTGCTGAAGGAGTGGAGGTCAAAATACGACTCCACTCCCCCCCTCCACACAATAGGTTAGGTAGAGGTTGCACTATGCTCTAGTCATGAAGATAACCATAGCCAGCCTCAACATCAACGGCGGCAGAGGGGCACGCCGTAGATTTAACAATTTTTTGCTCCTGCGGGAGGGGAAATATGCGGTGTGCTTCCTGCAAGAAATCCACACCGTTCCGGGAGACGAAGCCACGTGGCTCCTGGAATGGCAAGGAGAGGTCCGCATGAGCCACCTCACCGCCACTTCTTGTGGGGTGGCCATCTTGCTGGCCCCGCATTTTCAGCCGGAGATCTTGGGGGTCGAGGAGCCCGTGCCAGGCCGCTTGCTGCATGTCACGGTTCGCCTGGGGGATGTGCCGCTCCATCTCGTGAACGTGTACGCCCCTCAGCCCGGCCCGCAACAAACGCGCTTCTTTGAAGAAGTGTCCGCTCTTCTTGGCTCCGTCGACGTCGGCGACTGCATTGTCCTCGGTGGGGATTTTAACTGCACCCTCGAGGCAAGGAACCGCTCCGGTGCCCCGCAGAGCATGACGGCGATGGAGAAGTTGAGGGACCTGGTCGGGTCCTTCGACTTGGTGGACGTCTGGCGAAATCTCCACCCGACTCCAGCGCCTTTACTTGGGTGAGGCCTGGAGTAGGATGGTCCAGAATCGACCGCCTTTACGTGTCTCGGGCGTACGTTTCCTGCGTCCCGGCGGCCTCCATGCGGCCGGTGCCATGTTCGGACCACCACCTGGTGTGGGCAGAGCTCGCTTCACTCCGCGCGAGGACGGGGTCCGCGTACTGGCATTTTAACAACCAGCTGCTGGAGGACATGCGGTTCCAGGACTCGTTCCGTCGTTTCTGGGCCGACTGGAGAAGGAAGCAGGGGGGCTTCCCCTCCTTGAGGCTATGGTGGGACGTGGGCAAGGCTCACGTCCGCGTCTTCTGTCAAGAGTACGCGAGGGGGTCGACCAAGAGGCGGGCGGCCAGGGTCGGGCGCCTAGAAAAAGAGGTGCTCGACCTGGAGTCCCGTCTCGGTCAAGTCGTCGAGGACCCGGCCCTGCGGACGGTGTACGAAGCGATGAAGGCCGCGCTGAGGGACCTGCAGCTCCTCGGGTCCCGAGGATGCGTTCGTGAGGTTCTGCATCCGGTTCCTGCGGGATCTGGACCGCGGCTCCCCCTTCTTCTACTCGCTGGAAAAAAGGCAGAGTGTCCGTAAGCAGCTCTTGACGCTGCTGGCCGACGACGGCTCTCTCGTCTCGGATCCGGAGGGCGTCAACAACAGAGCCCGTGAATATTATGGGGCCCTGTTCTCTCCGGAACCGTCCAGCGAGGAAGCGCGTAGAGTTTTGTGGGAGGACCTGCTAAAGGTCAGCCCGGAGGGCGCCGAAAATCTGCAAGCTCCGCTAAGCCTGGCGAAGCTGACCGGTGCCCTCGACCGGCTCTCGAGGGGAAAATCCCCGGGGCTGGACGGGCTGACCGTGGAGTTCCACAGGGCGTTATGTGACGTCCTGGGGGGCGACTACGCGCGGGTCCTGGGGGAAAGTCTGGCGACCGGGGAGATGCCCCTCTCTTGGCGCAGGGCAGTCATCGTCCTGCTGCCTAAGAAGGGCGATCTCCGCCTCCTTAAGAACTGGCGCCCGGTCTCCCTCCTCAGCACGAACTACAAAATCTTCGCCAGGGCGATGTCTGCTCGCCTTGGCGCCGTGCTGGACCACATGATCCACCCCGACCAGTCCTACACAATAACATCCATCTGGTCCGGGACCTCATCCATCATTCCCAGGAGGCTGGTCTGTCGGTCGCCTTCCTATCTCTCGACCAAGAGAAGGCGTTCGACAGGGTGGATCACGACTATCTGTTCAGGACTCTGCGCGCTTTCGGGTTCAGGACCCATTTCGTCGCCCGGATCCGACTTTTGTACGCCGCCGCGGAGTGTCTGATTAAGGTTAACGGGTCCTTGACGGCGCCCCTTCGCTTTGGGAGAGGGGTGCGCCAGGGATGCCCCATGTCCAGCCAGTTATATGCCATCTGGTGGAGCCTTTCCTGCGCCTCCTGCGGACGAGGTTGACGGGACTGGCTCTGCAAGGGCCGGGCGTGGAGGTCGTCCTCTCGGCTTACGCCGATGACGTGCTCCTTGCGGTAGAGGATCCCGCTGACCTGCGGAGGATGCGTGAGTGCCAGGAGATTTACTCGGCCGCATCCTCCGCCAGGATCAACTGGGAGAAATGTTCCGGACTCCTGGTGGGTCAGTGGCGGGTGGACTCTCTGCCAGAGGAGCTCAGGCCTTTTGCCTGGAGCACGACCCATCTCCTCTATCTGGGAGTCTACCTTAGCCCCGAGAGGAAGCCTGGCCGGCGAACTGGCAAGAGCTGGAGGCCAAGGTCGCCGCTTGCCTAGGGCGCTGGACAGGACTGCTCCGAGTGCTGTCCTACAGGGGTCGAACGCTAGTCATAAACCAGCTGGTGGCCGCCATGCTGTGGTACCGGCTGGTCACTTTGATCCCTCCCCCTGCGTTTGTCACCAAGATACAGAAGAAGCTGGTGGACTTCTTCTGGAACAACAGGAAGCACTGGGTCTCTGCCGCGGTCTTGAGTCTCCCGCTTGGGGAGGGCGGTCAGTCGTTGGTGTGCGTCAGCACCCAGCTCGCGACTTTCCGTCTTCAGACCCTGCAGAGATACCTTTACGTCGAGCCCCCTCCTAGGTGGTGTGCTCTGGCGACGTATTTCTTCCGCCAGCAGCACGGCCTCAACTACGACACGCAGCTCCTGTTTGTGAGCTTGGGGGGCGTCAGGACCACCTTCCAGGAGCTGCCTGTCTTTTACAAGGAACTCACCAGGGTCTGGAACAAAGTCTCCACCAAGCGCAGCTCTCCACCGGCTGGAGTGGTGGCCGTCCTGCAGGAGCCGCTGCTCGGGAATCCGTACCTCCACGACCGAAGTTTTAGGTGGCAGTCGGACGAGAGGTCTGTGGCTGGTGAGGTGACCAGGGTCAGGGACCTGCTGGATGGCGCCAGACACGCTGGCGCGGCGCCTAAATTCGGCCGACGTCCGCCGTGCAGCCGATGCCATCGAGTCGCTAAAAACAGCTCTGGGCCCTGACTCCGTTAGGTGCATCGATGAGGCTCAAGCACGTGGGGAGATCCCGTCCAAACTGATCCCCGTCCGGACGGAATTCCTCATCGGCGCCAAACCCTGGAACCTCCCTCGGGAGCCGGCGCCTCACAACTTGAGCCGCCTCAGGGAAATCCCCTCCGTGCCTTTCAGTTCCGCGCGGAGGGGTTTCCTGTACGGGCTGCTCCTGCACACTCTCAACTTTGCCATCCTCGCCTGCCGTCCGGACACGCCATGGCGTACCATCTTGCCGTCCGGAGGAGGCGGGGGTCTCCGATGGAGGGCACTCTACGCGGGAGTCCTCCCATTATTTATCGGGGACTTGGCCTGGAGGGTGGTGCACGGAGCAGTGCTGTGCAATAAATTTTTAAGCCGGTTCACGGGCTCCCAGGCCGCCTGCAATTTCTGCGGTCTGGAAGAGTCCGTGTTCCATGTTTTTATCGAATGCACGAGGTTGCAGCCCCTGTTTTATTATTTAAAGGGGCTGCTCCTGAAATTCGGGCTGCATTTCAGTCCCACACTCTGATCTTTGGGCACCCTGCGCGGAGGGGAGCGGGTAGGTCCAAGGCCCTCCTCGTAGGACTGCTCCTGGGCACGGCCAAGGGTGCCCTCAGCC
Organism: Pristiophorus japonicus; assembly: GCF_044704955.1. Taxonomy (NCBI): domain Eukaryota; kingdom Metazoa; phylum Chordata; class Chondrichthyes; family Pristiophoridae; genus Pristiophorus; species Pristiophorus japonicus. The sequence continues at coordinate 238,504,469 of NC_091983.1, forward strand.
GGTCCAGGCAGCGGGCGGTCGATGGGGTTGTTCAGCCTGACTGCCTGCCTCTCTTCCGTGCGTACATCCGGTCCAGGGTGTCCTTGGAGATGGAGCACGCGGTGTCCACCGGTACGGTCGCGGCCTTCCGCGAGAGGTGGGCACCGGAGGGACTGGAGTGCATCATCACGCCCGGCAACCAAATTTTAATTTGATTTTATGTTTTAAAGTTTAATTTGTTTTAATTGCTGGTGTTTTTAGTGTCCCCCTCCCCTTTTATAGGGGGCACTTGGAGAAAGAGAAAAAAAAATACGATTTTAGTGCCCAAAAAAAAAACCCCAAAAAAAGAACAAAAACACAAAAAAACCCAGAAATAAAAGGGCTTGAAAATGTTTGGAGTGTCCCCCAGATCAGGGGGACACGATTTAATGTTTTAGTTTCCTCCCAAAAAGAGTTCTGTGGACAAGCATTCCAAGGTCCCATTGTTCATCTACATTTCTAAGTGGCCTAGTGGTATACCCTTTCCTTATTTACCCTTCCCAACTGCATTAACTCACACTTCTCCAACTTAAATTCCATTTGCCACTGTTCTGCCCACCTGACCAGTAGATTGATATCCTCCTGCAGTCCACGACTTTCCTCTTCAGTATCAACCATACAGCCAATTTTAATCTCATCTGCAAACTTCTTAATCATACCCCCTGTATTCAAATCTAGATCATTGATATATACCACAAAATGCAAGGGAACCAGTACTGAGCCCTGCGGAACCCCACTGGAAACATCCTTCCAGTCACAAAAACATCCATCAACCATTACCCTTTGCTTCCTACCTCTAAGCCAAATATGGATCCAACTTGCCACTTTGCCCTGAATCCCATGGACTTTTACTTTCGTGACCAGTCTGCCCTCATCCCTGGTACCATTCTAGTAAATCTCCCATGCACCCTCTCTAAGGCTGTGACATCATCCCGAAAGTGTGATGCCCAAGTTTGGAGACTTTGCCCAGGCTGACACCGAACCAGTATTTATGAAGGTTTATATTACATGATATAGAATTACAAAGCAGGTAAAGCACAGAAACAGTCCATTCAGCCCAACCGGTCTATGCCAGTGTTTATCCTCCACACGAGCCCCCTCCTATCCCTCGTCATCGAACCCTATCAGCATAACCTTTGCCTCCTTTCTCTCTCATCTATTTATGTAGCTTCCCTTGAAATGCACCTATGCTATTTGCCAAAACAACTCCTAGTGTCAGTGAATTTCATGCTCCAATTATGATGAATGGGTTCTGGCTACAGAAAGTGCTCAGGGAAGAAAGAGACAATGGCATTTATATAATGCCTTTCACAATCACTGGACAATGAAGTGTAATCACTGTTGCAATGTCAGAATCACGGCAACCACTTCTCACAGCAAGCTCTAACAAACAGCAATGGGCCTGAAATCGCACTCCCCATGGGCGCATACGAGGTGTGTACTCATCCGTGGGGGTCCCCGCAAGTACCGGGTTTGGACATGTGAAGCTTATGCGCCTAAACCCGTCACTTGCGATCTGTCAAAGGTTCTATTGACAGATCGCCGTATGTGAAACTAAAAGATCTCCTCGGGCGGAGAGTTGGGCGATTTGCCCAAATCCTGCCAAGCGAATGTTTTCAGATTATTACAAATGAAAAAAGCAAGCGTAAGGCTTGTTGTTATCAACGTAAGACTTTTAAAGTACAGAAAAATCCATTTATTAAACATAATTTAAATATTTAAAATCCTGTTAAATAAAATACGTTTATTTTTAGACGCTTTAAAATATGTAAATTTATTTTTCAAAAAGTTACATTTTTGTTTTAAATAATTAATTAAATTCCATTTTTTATTAATTTGAAATATGTGATGTTGTTTTAAAAGTTATTTTTAGTGTTTTTGTGGGTATTCCAATTCATACTTATGTTGATTCCATATGTAGCATCAGTATGAATGGGGAACCCCCGACTCTGATAGGTTGTTCCGGCCTACATGATATCATTGAATCATGTGAAATCCTTACAATCCTGGGATACATGTGGGTCTACGAAGGCCTTCGGGTAGAGGGCCAGGATCAGAAGTCTCTGAACCTCCGGGACCACCAGGTAGATTCATAGACATTTTTCAGTTCGGAACAACGGGAAACTCCGACCGCAATTTGTGATAATGACCAGTTAATTTGTTTTCGTGATGTTGATTGAGGAATAAATTTGGCCATGGATAACTGCCCTAATCTTCTTTGAAATGATGCTATGGGACCTTTTATGTCCACCTGAGGAAGCCTCGGTTTAATGTTTCATCTGACTCCAGAACAGTGCAGCACTCCCTCAGCACTGTACTGGAGTGTCAGCCCAGATATTTGTGCTCAAGGTTCTGGAGTGAGACTTGAACCCATCACCTTCTGACTCAGAGGTGAGGGTACGACCAATTGAGCCACAGCTGACTCTTAAATAAATAAACTGATCTGTCCAGGGAAGTATATGAATCTGTTCTAGGAATGCATTCTGGGAAGTATATGTATGTGTTACGGTATAGGTTGAGTTGTGGTCTATTAATATGTTCTGGGTATAGAAACATAGAAAATAGGTGCAGGAGTAGACCATTTGGCACCTCGAGCCTGCACCACCATTCAATATGATTATGGCTGATCATTCACCTCAGTACCCCTTTCCTGCTTTAACTCCATGCCCCTTGATCCCTTTAGCCACAAGGGCCATATCTAACTCCCTCTTGAATATATCCAATGAACTGGCATCAACAACTCTCTGCGGTAGGGAATTCCACAGGTTAACAACTCTCTGAGTGAAGAAGTTTCTCCTCATCTCGGACCTAAATGTCCTACCCCTTATCCTAGACTTTGTCCCCTGGTTCTGGAATTCCCCATCATCGGGAACATTCTTCCCGCATCTAACCTGTTCGGTCCCATCAGAATCTTATACGTTTCAATGAGATCCCCTCTCATCCTTCTAAACTCCAGTGTATAAAGGCCCAGTTGATCTAGTCTCTCCTCATATGTCAGTCCTGCAATCCTGGGAATCAGTCTGGTGAACCTTCGCTGCACGCCCTCAATAGCAAGAACGTCCTTCCTCAGATTAGGAGACCAAAACTGAACACATTATTGCAGGTGAAGCCTCACCAAGCCCTGTATAACTGCAGTAAGACTTCCCTGCTCCTATACTCAAATCCCCAAGCTATGATGGCCAACATACCATTTGCCTTCTTCACTGCCTGCTGTACCTGCATGCCAACTTTCAATGACTGATGAACCATGACACCCAGGTCTCGTTGCACCTCCCCCTTTCATAATCTGCCGCCATTCAGATAATAATCTGCCTTCGTGTTTTTGTCCCCAAAGTGGATAACCTCACATTTATCCACATTATACTGCATCTGTCATGCATTTGCCCACTCACCGAACCTATCCAATTCACCCTGCAGCCTCTTAGCGTCCTCCTCACAGCTCACACCGCCACTCAGTTTAGTGTCATCTGCAAACTTGGAGATATTATACTCAATTCCTTCATCCAAATCATTGAGGCATATTATAAAGAGCTGGGGTCCCAGCACTGAGCCTGTGGCACTCCACTAGTCACTGCCTGCCATTCTGAAAAGGACCCGTTTATCCTGACTTTCTGCTTCCTGTCTGCCAACAAGGTCTCTATCCATGTCAGTATATTACCCTCAATTCCATGTGCTTTGATTTTGCATAACAATCTCTTGTGTGGGACCTTGTCAAAAGCCTTTTGAAAGTCCAAATACACCACATCCACTGGTTCTCCCTTGTCCACTCTACTAGTTACATCCTCAAAAAATTCTAGAAGATTTGTCAAGCATGATTTCCCTTTCACAAATCCATGCTGACTTGGACCGATCCAAATGCGCTGATATTTCATCTTTGATAATTGATTCCAACATTTTCCCCACTACTGATGTCAGGCTAAACAGTCTACAATTACCCGTTTTCTCTCTCCCTCCTTTTTTAAACAGTGGTGTTACATTAGCTCCTCTCCAGTCCATAGGAGCTGATCCAGAGTCGATAGACTGTTGGAAAATGATCACCAATGCATCCACTACTTCTATGGCCACTTCCTTAAGTACTCTGGGATGCAGATTATCAGGCCCCGGGGATTTATCGGCCTTCAATCCCATCAATTTCCCTAACACAATTTCCCACTTGAAAAGGATATCCTTCAAATCCACCTTCTCACTAGACCCTCGGTCCTCAAATATTTCTGGAAGGTTATTTGTATATTTCTTTGTGAAAACTGAACCAAAGTATTTGTTTAACTGGTCCGCCATTTCTTTGTTGCCCATTATAAATTCACCTGAATCTGACTGCAAGGGACGTAAGTTTGTTTTCACTAATCTTTTTCTCTTCACATATCTCTTGAAGCTGTTACAGTCAGTTTTTATGTTCCCAGCAACTTTCCTCTCCTACTCTATATTCCCCCTCCTAATTAAACCATTTGTCCTCCTCTGCTGTATTCTAAATTTCTCCCAGTCCCCAGGTTTGCTGCTTTTCCTGGCCAATTTATATGCCTCTTCCTTGGATTTAACACTATCCTTAATTTCTCTTGTTAACGACGGTTGAGCCACCTTCCCTGTTTTATTTTACTCCAGACAGGGATGTACAATGGTTGAAGTTCATCCATGGGATCTTTAAATGTTTCCATTGCCTATCCAGCGTCAACCCTTTAAGTATCACTCGCCAGTCTATTCTAGCCAATCCACGTCTCATACTACCGAAGTTACCTTTCCTTAAGTTCAGGACCCTTGTCTCTGAATTAACAGTGTCACTCTCCATCTTAATAAAGAATTCTATCATATCATGGTCACTCTTCCCCAAGGGGCCTCTCACAACAAGATTGTTAATTCGTTCTTTCTCATTACACATCACCCAGTCTAGGATTGCCAGCCCTCCAGTTGGTTCCTTGACATATTGGTCTAGAAAAACATTCCTAATACACTCCAGGAATTCCTCCTCCACTGCATTGCTACCAGTTTGGTTAGCCCAGTCAATATGTAACATAGAAACATAGAAAATAAGTGCAGGAGTAGGCCATTCAGCCCTTCGAGCCTGCACCGCCATTCAATGAGTTCATGGCTGAACATGCAATTTCAGTACCCCATTCCTGCTTTCTCGCCATACCCCTTGATCACCCTAATAGTAAGGACTACATCCAACTCCTTTTTGAACATATTTAGTGAATTGGCCTCAACAACTTTCTGTGGTAGAGAATTCCACAGGTTCACCACTCTCTCTGGGTGAAGAAGTTTCTCCTCATCTCGGTCTTAAATGGGTTACCCCTTATCCTTAGACTGTGACTCCTGGTTCTGGACTTCCCCAACATTGGGAACATTCTTCCTGCATCTAACCTGTCTAAACCCATCAGAATTTTAAACGTTTCTATGATATCCCCTCTCATTCTTCTGAACTCCAGTGAATACAAGCCCAGTTGATCCAGTCTTTCTTGATATGTCAGTCCGCCATCCCGGGAATCAGTCTGGTGAACCTTCGCTGCACTCCCTCAATAGCAAGAATGTCCTTCCTCAAGTTAGGAGACCAAAACTGTACACAATACTCCAAGTGTGGCCTCACCAAGGCCCTGTACAACTGTAGTAACCTCCCTGCCCTGTACTCAAATCCCCTCGCTATGAAGGCCAACATGCCATTTGCTTTCTTAACCGCCTGCTGTACCTGCATGCCAACCTTCAATGACTGATGTACCATGACACCCAGGTCTTGTTCCACCTCCCCTTTTCCTAATCTGTCACCATTCAGATAATAGTCTGTCTTTCAGTTTTTCCCACCAAAGTGGATAACCTCACATTTATCCACATTATACTTCATCTGCCATGCATTTGCCCACTCACCTAACCGATCCAAGTCACTCTGCAGCCTCATAGCATCCTCCTCGCAGCTCACACTGCCACCCAACTTAGTGTCATCCGCAGATTTGGAGATACTACATTTAATCCCCTTGTCTAAATCATTAATGTACAATGTAAACAGCTGGGGCCCCAGCACAGAACCTTGCGGTAACACACTAGTCACTGCCTGCCATTCTGAAAAGTACCCATTTACTCCTACTCTTTGCTTCCTATCTGCCAACCAGTTCTCAATCCATGTCAGCACACTACCCCCAATCCCATGTGCTTTAACTTTGCACATTAATCACTTGTGTGGGACTTTGTCGAAAGCCTTCTGAAATCCAAATACACCACATCAACTGGTTCTCCCTTGTCCACTCTACTGGAAACATCCTCAAAAAATTCCAGAAGATTTGTCAAGCATGATTTCCCTTTCACAAATCCATGCTGACTTGGACCTATCATGTCACCACTTTCCAAATGCACTGCTATGACATCCTTAATAATTGATTGCATTATTTAACCCACTACCGATGTCAGGCTGACCGGTCTATAATTCCCTGTTTTCTCTCTCCCTCCTTTTTTAAAAAGTGGGGTTACATTGGCTACCCTCCACTCGATAGGAACTGATCCAGAGTCTATGGAATGTTGGAAAATGACTGTCAATGCATCCGCTATTTCCAAGGCCACCTCCTTAATTACTCTGGGATAAAGACCATCAGGCCCTGGGGATTTATCGGCCTTCAATCCCATCAATTTCCCCAACACAATTTCCCGACTAATAAGGATTTCCTTCAGTTCCTCCTTCTTATTGGACCCTCTGACCCCTTTTATATCCAGAAGGTTGTTTATCTCCTCCTTAGTGAATACTGAACCAAAGTACTTGTTCAATTGGTCTGCCATTTCTTTGTTCCCACTTATGACTTCCCCTGATTCTGACTGCAGGGGACCTATGTTTGTCTTTCCTAACCTTTTTCTCTTTACATATCTATAGAAGCTTTTGCAGTCCATCTTAATGTTCCCTGCAAGCTTCCTCTCGTACTATATTTTCCCTGCCCTAATCAAACACTTTGTCCTCCTCTGCTGAGTTCTAAATTTCTCCCAGTCCCCGGATTCGCTGCTATTTCTGGCCAATTTGTATGCCACTTCCTTGGCTTTAATTCTATCCCTGATTTCCCTTTATAGCCACGGTTGAGCCACCTTCCCTTTTTTATTTTTACGCCAGACAGGGATGTACAATTGTTGTAGGTCATCCATGCCTGCCATTGCCCATCCACTGTAAACCCCTTCAGTATCATTTGCCAATCTATCCTAGCCAATTCTTGCCTCATACCTTCAAAGTTACCCTTCTTTAAGTTCTGGACCATGGTCTCTGAATTAACTGTTTCATTCTCCATCCTAATGTAGAATTCCACCATATTATGGTCACTCTTCCCCAAGGGGCCTCGCACAACGAGATTGCTAATTAATCCTCTCTCATTACACAACACCCAGTCGACGATGGCCTCCCCCCTAGTTGGTTCCTCGACATATTGATCTCGAAAACCATCCCTTATGCACTCCAGGAAATCCTCCTCCACTGTATTGCTTCCAGTTTGGTTAGCCCAATCTATATGCATATTAAAGTCACCCATGATAACTGCTGCACCTTTATTGCATGCACCCCTAATTTACTGTTTGATGCCCTCTCCAACATCACTACTACTGTTTGGAGGTCTGTACACAACTCCCACTAACGTTTTTTGCCCTTTAATGTTCTGCTGCTCTTTCCATGTATATTAAAGTCGCCCATGATAACTGCTGTACCTTTATTGCACGCATTCATAATTTCTTGTTTGATGCTGTCCCCTTCCTCATTACTACTGTTTGGTGGTCTGTACATAACCCCCACTCATGTTTTCTGCCCTTTGGTATTCCGTAGCTCCACCCATACAGATTCCACATCATCCAAGCTTCCTCACTATTGTATTAATTTCCTCTTTAACCAGCAACGACACCCCACCTCCTTTTCCTTTCTGTCTATCCTTCCTAAATGTTGAATACCCCTGAATGTTGAGTTTCCAGACTTGGTCACCCTGGAGCCATGTCGCCGTAATGCCAATTACATCATATCCGTTAACTGCTATCTGCGCAGTTAATTCATCCACCTTATTGCGAATACTCCTCACATTGAGGCACAGAGCCTTCAGGCTTGTCTTTTTTATTACCCTTTGCCCCTTTAGGATTTTGCTGTAATGTGGCCCGTTTTGCTTTTTGCCTTGGGTTTCTCTGTCCTCCACTTTTACTTTTCTTCTTTCTATCTTTAGCTTCTGCCCCCATTCTGCTTCCCTCTGTCTCGCTGCATAGGTTCCCATCCCCCTGCAATATCGAATTCCGGCTTGAAGGGCCAAATGGCCTACTTCTGCACCTAATTTCTATGTTTCTATGTTTCTATATTAGTTTAACCCCTCCCCAACAGCACTAGCAAACACTCCCCCGAGGACATTGGTTCCGGTCCTGCCCAGTTTGTACTGGTCCCACCTCCCCCAGAACTGGTTCCAATGCCCCAGGAATTTGAATCCCTCCATTCTGCACCACTCCTCAAGCCACGTATTCATCTGAGCTATCCTGCGATTCCTACTCTGACTAGCACGTGGCACTGGTAGCAATCCTGAGATTATTAATTCTGAGGTCCTACTTTTTAATTTAGCTCCTAGCTCTTTAAATTCATCTTGTTGGACCTCATCCCGTTTTTTACCTATATCATTGGTACCTATATGCACCACGACAACTGGCTCTTCACCCTCCCTCTTCAAAATATCTTGCATCCGCTCCGGGTGCATGGTTTTCAGGGAATACATTGGCCTGGCTATTTACTGGGGCAGTTATGTAGACGGGGGAGGTGGAGTTTCGGACAGGTAACCTGAAGTCTGGGTTTCCCAGCATGCATTGGAGATTTAACTCACAGCGGCGTCTATTGGTCCTGACAGGTTCCCCCCCGGAGGTTTGCCTGATTGACAGGCTTGGCTTCCAGTCGGGTGGGGAGCACTCCAGACCAGGTGGCAGGACCAGGTAGATCCAATCCATGACTCTGGCGGAGTTTGACCTTGAGGGGTCCGATCCGGGGCAGTCCGAAACCTGACCCCGGGCATGGGTCCGGTACTGGGGTCGACCCGGGGGTCTCTGTATTGTGGGGGAGTGTAATATGTAAGGGGGGTGGTCTCTATGAGGGGGTCAGGTTCCCTTCTGACCAACTTGAGCGGTTCGAATCGCTCCCACTCCCTTGGGTTCTAGACTCTGGATTTTTTTGGGGGGTGTGACAAAAGTGCAAAGGACACTGGTTTGATGCAAAGCACTTTGGTTTTATTACAGTCAAGGTAATACAAGCTTATTACTCTAATAAGAAAATACAAGGCCAAACTTACAATCACTCTAATAAAGAACAATACAAGGAAAGGTACAAGGTCAAACTTAAAATCACAAATCACTCTAATAAAGAACCATGCATTACACAATCAAAGGGGGTCACCGTAAATTATACCTCCCACCTCCCAATACCTAATTCTGGCTAGGTTATACTCCAGGGCATGTAGGGACTATGCTTACCAAAGCTTTTGATCGTTAACGGTAGATCGCGGTTGTTTTTCCCTTGATACCACGTTGACTGTGGTCGGTTGCTGCTCCAATGGTGATGTTCTTCCTTCCTTCAGGACTTCAAGGCTGGAGAAGTTAGTTTACAACTGTTGCGTTGGTTTCTCTCCTTGTCTTGATGACACAGCATACTGTGGTACTAGTCTGTCAGTCAAAGTGTCATCTGAGGTGGTAGCAGCCTTGTAGCTACCTAGCAACCACCTAACCTCTGTTGAAAACCGGGGTCAGTTATTCGATTTCAGTGTTCTAATCTTGCCGTCAAATCTGTTCAAAATTCTTTGTATAATTTTGGCGGGCTTGGTTCTTCTTTGTAATATTCTGTCGGGCTCGTTAAAAGTTGATATGTCTTGGGTGGGTTGATGTTCGAAAACTGTTTCCTGATGGAAATATTAGTTTGGTAATTGCAATGTCCTTTTGTGCTTCGTCTTTCGCATACTGTCTGGATTGGGCCTCTTTGTGATGTATATGCTGAAATGGTTGTCCAGACCCATGTTGATGGGTAGCTACCTCTGGGTGATTTTGTGATGTTAATGTCTCTTGTGGGGGAAGGATTTTCGAATATTCATTCTTCTAGACAGGTTAACTTAGTCCTCACACACAGGTAGCTTCACTTAAATTAGACTGTCTCTTGCTAGTTCCGTAGATCCGCCCACAGCCTTGAGTTTGTCTTTTAAAATCCAAAATTCTATTAAAGTTTGTAGTTTCTTCCATAAGTACTTTAGAGTTCCAAATTTTTCGGTAGATAATCCCAACTTAAATTTCCAAGCCCAAACACAGGTGGAGTTTCTTGTGAATTTTGCATTCCTTCAGATATGTTCAGGGTGGGTGTTTGATTCTGTTCTAGGAATGTATGCTGGGATGTGTATGAATGTGTTATGGGAAGTATAGAAAAAAAGTCAAAGACAAAGTTATTATTTAAATGGCGAAAGATTGCAAAGTGCTGCAGTACAGCAGAACCTGGGGGCACTTGTGCATGAAACACAAAAGAATAATATGCAGGTACAGCAAGTGTTCGGGAATGCCAATGATATCTTGGCCTTTATTGCAAAGGGGATGGAGTAAAAAGCACGGAAGTCTTGCTACAGCTATACAAGGTATTGGTGAGGCCACACTTGGAATACTGCGTGCAGTTTTGGTTTTCATATTTGCGAAAGGATATACTTGCTTTGGAGGAAGTTCAGAGAAGGTTCACTAGGTTGATTCCGGGGATTGACTTATGAGGAAAGGTTGAGTAGGTTGGGCCTCTACTCATTGGAATTCAGAAGAATGAGAGGTGATCTTATCAAAATGTGTAAGATTATGAGGGGGCTTGTCAAGGTAGATGCAAAGAGGATGTTTCCACTGATGGGGGAGACTAGAACTAGAGGGCATGATCTTAGAATAAGCGACCGCCCATTTAAAACAGATGAGGAGGAATTTTTTCTCTGCGGGTTGTAAATCTGTGGAATTCGCTGCCTGAGCGAGCTGTCGAAGCTGGGACATTGAAAAAATTTAAGACCGAAATAGACAGTTTCTTCAACGATAAGGGGATAAGGGATTATGGGAATGGGCGGGGAAGTGGAGCTGAGTTCATGATCAGATCAGCCATGATCTTATTGAATGGCGGAGCAGGCTCGAGGGGCCGTATGGCCTACTCCTGCTCCTATTACTTATGTTCTTTTGTTCTTGTGTGTTCTCGGTATATAAATACAATCTGCGACGTACATGAATATGTTCTTGGAATTAAATGAATATGTTATGGGATATATTTGAATGTGTTATGGGAATCTGCTCTCAGAAATATATGAATCTATTCTAGGAGTATGTATTGTGAAGCATATCAATGTATTATGATATGTGAATGTGTTGTGGCAAGTCAAAGCTTCATCTCTGTTCCCCAATGGTTGACGCTCAGAAATATTGGGGGGAATCGATTTTTGCAATTGTGTGAAATCTTGTGCGGTGAAGTGTGTGGTTGGTCACTTTCTACCTGTATGGATAATCCCCACCTGCTGATCACCTCACTCAGCACCAAGCGCCCTGCAGTAATTGCCCCGTCAGTTTTACATGGGAAGGTCTCAATCCACTTGCTGAAGTTGTTGATAATCACCAGGCAGTATTGATGCTCTGCATTGGACCTTTGTAGTGATCCAATCAAATCCATTTGAAGGTGTGTCCATGGCCCCTCAGGAGGTGGGGCAGACCGGAGAAAAGCGCGATTAGTGAGCAGAGAAAGGTTATGTTGTAAACAAACTAAACATTGTTGACAGCATTTTGTAATTTCATCTTTTATACCGGGCCAGCAAGCGCCTTACACACATTTTGAGATGTAACCTCGGCTGAATAGTGACCCCTGTTGGATGGGAATGAAACATGTGGAAGGAATCCTCCGCCAGCTGTGGTGGGACACACACTATTGATACAGACTTCCCCAGTACTCGGTGAAACAGCAAGGCTGCTCTGTCCCCATCACCTCTGTTTGCTCCGCATGGGTGCATGGAGGTAACGGAGTCCCATTAGAGGGCCATTCATTGACCACTCGGTGAGGGCCAAATGTATCCTGCAGGGTTGCCCAATCTAATTCATGTTGTTATCGAGTCTGTGCTTATGTGGTAATACTTGCCCTCCTGTATGGCTCAGTAGACATCTCGTCGCTGGAGAAATACCACCAGTGATATTGCCGCAAAATCCTGCAAATCCCCTGGGAGGACAGACGCATAAACATTAGCGTCCTCGTCCAGGCCAACATCCCCAGCATTGAAGCACTGACCACACTTGATCAGCTCCGCTGGGCAGGCCACATAGTTCACATGCCAGACACGAGACTCCCAAAGCAAGCGCTCTATTTGGAACTCGTCCACAGCAAATGAGCCAAAAGCGTTACAAGGACACCCTCAAAGACTCCCTGATAAAGTGCGACATCCCCACTGACACCTGTGAGTCCTTGACCATAGACCGCCCTAAGTGGAGGAACTGCATTCAGGAAGGCGCTGAGCTCCTCGAGTATCATCGCCAAGAGCATGCAGAAAGCAAGCTCAGGCAGCGGAAGGAGCGTGCGGCAAACCAGGCTCCCTGCCCCACCCTTTCCGTCAACGACTATCTGCCCAATCTGTGACAGAGACTGTGGTTCTCGTATTGGACTGTACAGCCACCTAAGAACTCATGCTAAGAGTGGAAGCAAGTCTTCCTCGATTCCGAAGGCGTGCCTATGATGATGATTATGTGGGTAAATTCCCTGGACTGACAAGAATAAAGAGTCAGAGAGAATTGCAGGAACATTTTGTGTCTCATGTTATAAAATCCTCAGTTAGTAAAATACAGATATTTGGTTTGTCCAAAGGAACAGGGGCAGATGAAGTCACTTTACCAACTGTAACATGTTTTTCTTCATCTCTCATTCGTTCAACATAAAAAGATGTAAAACCCCATGTAAATGTTACTGAGAACAGGAGCCAAGAGAGGACTTGCGTGTCTCTTATTGCAAAGTAGTAAAATCAGCTCGACACCTCGCTCAAAAACAGGGTCATTGTAAATGTCGGAGAGATCTGGACCACCCAAAGGTCACTGAAGTAAAGCTGACCTCCAAAGGCAGATCTGAAGCCAAATCCCAATTCTCCATCCCGACATTTACAGGGTCGGCATTTCAGAGCAATACGTGGAGCTGATTTTACATTTGTAAATTGTTAAAGTGCTCTTCAGTCACGTAGCAAAATATGAAGCTGTACAAACTTTAACCGGGGACATATTTAGCCGGATCATTGCACATTGAGCTCACTGTATTGTTTATTCCTCCTTGGGTTATGGGTGTCGCTGGCAAGGCCAGCATTTATTGCCCATCCCCAGGTGCCCTTGAGAAGATGACGGTGAGCATCAAAGTTCCTGTAATATTTTTTCGGGCCCTGCGTCTCCTTTAAGGGGCTCCGCAGCCCATTTAAAATACCGTGCATGTGTGTTTATCTATTGAAAAGCCGACTGCGTGGGACCCCTGGAGCACTGTGCAGACATGCGGCTGCGCGGCCACGGGGCTTACAGGGAACATTAGTGAGCATTCTTCTTGAACCGCTGCAGTCCGGTGGTGAAGGTATGCCCACATTGTTGTTAGGTAGGAAGTTGCAGGATCTTGACCCAGTGACGATGAAGAATGGCGATATATGTCTTGGTGAGGAACTTGGAGGTGCTGGTGTTCACGTGCACCTGCTGCTCTTTTTCTTCTCGGTGGTGGAGGTCGTGGGTTTGGGAGGAGCTGCAGGAGAAGTCCCAGTGACTTGCTGCAGTGCCCCCTGCATGTGGGAATATGCCAGTGTTACCGTGTTCAAGGTTTGGTAATTGATCGTGAGCCGCCAGCTCCCATCTGGTTTCTTGACTGGCCAAATTGGTAAATTATTCGCAAAAGTGTCCCGCCATATAACGCCCTGCTGTATCAATGTGTCCATTGTGGTTTGTAGCGCTATCTGACTCTCAGTAGGAACGGGATACTGTTTTAAGTTAACATGGGCCGGCCCGTTAATCACCTCCTCTATCGAGCGCCCACTATCGTGCTTTTGAGCAGTGATCGCGGCCTAATATTGAGCTAACAGAGCTTGTGTGTTCAGGTCTGCGTGTGTGTGTAACTATCTCGTATATCTCGGGTTCCTCAATCGCAGAAACAGCCGGGACCCCTCTGCCATGAAAATTTCTTTTTCCGAAACACAATCGATCATAATCCACAATTATACCGCACTTATCGAGCAAATCAGTAAAGACCCCATGAACTTTCCTGCTCTGACGTTTAGCTAAGTGGTCTTTAGCTCCTTGGACTTGTTCTATCTCCCATTTTAAATATAGGAATCACATTAGTTGTGTGCCAGTCCTCTGGCACTATTCCCTTTTATATATTTATCAATATATAATAGTGTCTCTGCTTTCTCTCCCTTTGCTTGTTTTAATATTCACAGATACAATCCATCTGGACCAGGGGTTTATGCTCCCAAAGTTTGATTCGTTTGATTAATTTATCAATTATCTCCTCTCCTTCTGTCTTAAATGTCTTTATATCTTTTTTGATCTCTTCTTCTAATTTCATGTCCACATTGTTAGTCTCCCTGGTAAATACTTTACACTAACTTCCTTGGTATTTTAATCAATTCCTCTGTTTATAAAGCCAAGGACACTGTATGCTTTTTTAACAGTCTTAAAAACTTGTCTTCCACCTTCGAAGATTTCCATTCATAAAACTCCAGGACCCAGAAATTCGTGTCCACCACGAGAGTTGCCTTAGTAACGGGCTGTCTCGGGTTAACGGTCACTGAAAATGGTCGTGGCGGTCAGAGAGAAAGATTCGTGCTGGGGATGAAAGATTTTTAGCCCAGCACTAACTCACTGTGTAACACCCTCCTGGTGGAGTTAGTGCAGGCATTTGAGGCAAAGTTGGTGTCCAGAAGCGGCGTTCCATCTTCCAACAGTCTCTGGAAGCAAGGCAATAAATTCACTAGGAATTGTCGGACATTAAAAGGCCAATGTCTTCTGAACTGATCAAAATAAAAATGATGAAAGAAAATGCAGTTTTCAGCCCTGACTGCCTTTAAAAAAAAATGAACATTAAAAAAAACTCCCGAATCGGAGTCTTTAGCTCCTAAAGCTGAATTCCCTTCCACACCTCAAAAAATGGGAAAAGTGCTTCAGCACTAATACAAATGGGTGAGCAAGCCAGGGAAGGGCACCCAGGGTCTCGCACGCAGCACTCCAGCTTTGTGCAGGGGGTCAACACTGCAGGAGAGGTCCTCCGCCCACAGGGGCCAGGAGGCCCTCCAGAAAGAACGATGTGGGACCACATCACCGAGGCCGTCACTGCCAGCAGTGTCGCCCCCACCACCTGGCTCCAGTGCCCAAAGAAGCTTCATGGCCTCAGACCAGGGGTCAAAGTCAGTGACTCCATCTTCAAAAGCCATTTCCTACCAACTGATTCACCAGCCTCACACACTGCTCAATGCACGACTCCGGCCATGCTGATCACTCACCTGCAGCAATCTGCACCAATCACAAGGCACAGCTCCCATTCCTAGCCTCACCTCACCATCTGGGAAGAGACGGTGCAGGCCATTCTTGATAGCAGCATGGCTAAACCATTGGCCAATGCCAGTGCAGAACGGATACAAGATGCTGGTAATCACATACATTATCCTCCTTCTCGCAGGCACCTCTTTCTTTCCTGCCCTCCCCTCATATGGGAACAGCTCCTTGTTGGTCTATGAGGAGTGTAACAGACTGGTGTGGCTGAAGACCTTGGTACATCAATGGTAGGCCCAGAATCCAATGATTTCCTCAATGGGCCCCCGAGGAAGCCCAGAAAGGCACCATACCAACTTCCTGCAGGTGTGTAAGTAAATACAGCTATCTGGCGGGGGTTTCGGGGCTCCCTGGGAAAGCCCCTAATTCACCCCAGCCCCAGGAATCCCCTCTCGTCTCCGAGTCCCGGGGAAGTCAGCACTGCCCTGGTGAGGTTCAGGAATGGTGTGTCGATGTACAAAGCATTGGGCAGCGAGACCCAAACCAGCCTCACCTACTCGGTGATGAAGTCATGGTCTGTCCCGTGGTTGGAGTGCAGCATGACCACTGTGCTCTGACTTACTGCAGGCAAAGCTGGAGGTGGGCCGAGAAATGAAAGAGCGCAGGCGCGAGGTGTGAATGTGAAGTTGTTTTCTCTTGGGTCACTGGCAGCAGCTCCCGGGAGATCAATCTTCCATTCCCCTCGATCCCAAACAGAGAGGGTTGGCAACCCGAAGGGTGTGAGCTGGAATTATTGCAAAATGGTTGCCCCGGGTGTTCAGACTTCCCAGGAACCGACTCTCAGAGAGTTAATATTTCTAAATCCATCACATGGATGGAACAAAGTAACATTTCCATAATCAGTCAGCGATGGTATTTCTTCAACACAACGCTCCTACCTGCAGCTAAACTGTATTCAAAACCGTCTTTATAAAACACTATAAAAAGATGTGAACTCGCTGCTCAAACACCAGAAGGGACTGAGAGTCATTCAGTGTGTTCGACAGTGATCGGAGCGGACACCAAGATGCTGAGACTCTGCTTAACTGTGTCTGTCCTCTTCGGACGTCAGATCGCTGGAAAGGAAGAATATCAAAAGTTGAACGATTTCTGTGGTGACTATGGCTGCCCTCAGAACATAGAAGTGATTCAGTTCAACGTGAGTATAGTTAGCAGTTCACTGCGTTCTATGTTTGTACCTGTGGGAATGGTTTATGGCCCGTTTTTTAGTCCATAACGAGCGATGCGCCGACAGCACGTGTCCCAACCGAGAGGCCTGAGGTCGACCCGAAATTGGTCCTCGGGCCACATTAACATTTTATGGGTTTCTGTCACCCCCTGCTGTGTCTCCACGGGCAGCTTGTTCATTTTACTAAGAAGAATATCGGGCCACTTGTCTCTCCAGCAGCGGCTGTAAGCTAAACCCTGGGAGTGGGGGGTTGGTGTGGCCACAGAGAGGGGGCATTGGGGCGATGGCAGGGACTGTGGAGTCGGGGAGCACTCCTGCTTTTCCTGGCTCCACTCAATCCAAGTCGGTTTCTGAAAGGAAGCTTGTAACAAGCATAAGGCACCTACTTTACATATGTAAGGGACACAACACATGTTTTTATTAAAATTATTATTTAAATGGAGATTGCAAAATGCTCCAGTACAGAGGGTCCTCGGGGACCTTGTGCATGAAACACAAAACATTGTATGCAGATACAGCAAGTAATCAGGAAGGCAAATGGAATGTTGGCTTTTATTGCAAGGGGGATAGAGTATAAAAACAAGGAAGTCCTGCTACAACTGTACAGGGCATTGGCGAGACACACCGAGAGTACTGCGTACAGTTTTGGTCTCCTTATTTAAGGAGGGATATACTTGCATTGGAGGCAGATCAAAACTTTTATCTTGTCCAGTAACCTTTTATGTGGCACCTTATCGAATGCCTTCTGGAAATCCAATTATGCCACATCCACTGGGTCCCCTTGTCCACCCTACGCGTTACACCCGCAAAGGACACCAGCAAATTTGTCAAACATGATTTCACTTTCATCATCATCATAGGCAGTCCCTCGAACGAGGATGACTTGCTTCCATATGAGTTCACAGATGTTTCAATGTGGGACCCGATGTTCCAGTCCTGAACTCCAATTGAGGGGGTGGACGATGACTGTGCGTGGATTTTTTTAACGTGTGGTGACGGTTGTACATCAGCCACCACACGGGCTCAACAGAGCTAGGACTTCATCCAGTGGCAAGGATTAACCCGAATGACTGGAGACCTGCTCTACTGCACGGATCTAGTGCGCACACATATCGGAATGTGGGCAGGCCCGTGCTGCCCCTGGGCCCTCAGTTCTTCCAAACTCCGTACCCTCATTCGCTGCACCTCTGCCATGATCTCTCGCCGCTCCCCCGCACAAACATTCGGCGCAACTCTGCCACGATCCCACAGCGCCCCTCCGCCACAAAAACAATCGCCGCACCTCCGCCACGATCTCCCGCTGCACCTCCGCACCAAACATTCGCCGAACCTCCGTCACGATCACTCATCAAATCTCAGCCACGATCCCTCATCAGTCCTCTGCCCTGATCACTCGTCGCAAGTCTCTTTCAGAAAACCATGCTGACTCTACTTGATTGAATTATGTTTATCCAAATGTCTTGCTGCTGCTTCCTTAATAATGGACTCCAGCATTTTTCCAACGACAGATGTTAGGCTAATTGGTCTATATGGTCCCTTAGAGGACGAGACCGGGGAATTAGTAATGGGGAACATGGAGATGGCAGAAACACTGAACAAATATTTTGTATCAGTCTTTACGGTAGAGGACATTAACAATATTCCAATAGTGGATAGTCAAGGGGCTATAGCGGGGCAGGAACTTAACACAGTCACAATCACTAAGGAGGTGGTACTCAGTAAGATAATGGGACTAAAGGCAGATAAATCCCCTGGACCTGATGGCTTGCATCCTAGGGTCTTAAGATAAATAGTAGCAGGGATTGTGGATGCATTGGTTAGAATTTACCAAAATTCCCTAGATTCTGGGGAGGTCCCAGCAGATTGGAAAACTGCAAATGTAATGTCCCTATTTAAAAAATGAGGCAGACAAAAAGCAGGAAACTATAGACCAGTTAGCCTAACATCTGTGGTTGGCAAAATGTTGGAGTCCATTATTAAAGAATCAGTGGCAGGACATTTGGGAAAGCATAATTCGGTCAGGCAGAGTCAGCATGGATTTATGAAGGGAAGCCATGTTTGACAAATTTGCTGGCATTCTTTGAGGATGTAACAAACAGGGTGGATAAAGGGGAACCAGTGGATGTGGTGTATTTGGACTTCCAGTAGGCATTTGGCAAGGTGCCACATAAAAGGTTACTGCACAAGATAAAAGTTCACTGGGTTGGGGGTAATAATTTAGCATGGATAGAGGATTGGCTATCGAACAGAGAACAGAGAGTTGGGATAAATGGTTCATTCTCCGGTTGGCAACCAGTAACTAGTTGGGTGCCGCAGGGATCAGTGCTGGGACCCCAGCTATTTACAATCTATATTAACGACTTGGAAGAAGGGACTGAGTGTAACGTAGCCAAGTTTGCTGATGATATAAAGATGGGAGGAAAAGCAGTGTCTGCAAAAGGACATAGACAGGCTAAGTGAGTGGGCAAAAATTTGGCAGATGGAGTATAATGTTGGAAAGTGTGAGGTCATGCACTTTGGCAGCAAAAAAAATCAAAGAGCAAGTTATTATTTAAATGGAGAAAGATTGCAAAGTGCTGCAGTCCAGTGGGACCTGTGGGTATTTGTGCATGAAACACAAAAGGATAGTATACAGGTACAGCAAGTGATCAGGAAGGTCAATGGTATCTTGGCCTTTATTGCAAAGGGGATGGAGTATAAAAACAGGGAAGTCTTACTACAGCTATATAAGGTATTGGTGAGGCCACACCTGGAATATTGCGTGCAGTTTTGGTTTCCATATTTGCAAAAGGATATACTTGCTTTGGAGGCAGTTCAGAGAAGGTTCACTAGGTTGATTCAGTGGATGAGGGTGTTGACTTATAAGGTAAGGTTAAGTAGGTTGGGCCTCTACTTATTGGAATTCAGAAGAATGACAGGTGATCTTATCGAAACGTATAAGATTATGAGGGGGCTTGACAAGGTGGATGCAGAGAGGATGTTTCCATAGATGGGGGAGACTAGAACTAGAGGGCATGGTTTTAGAATCAGGGATCGCCCATTTAAAACAGAGATGAGGAGAAATTTCTTCTCTCAGAGGGTTGTAAATCTGTTGAATTCACTGCCTCAGAGAGCTGTGAAGCTGGGACATTGAATAAATTTAAGACAGAAATAGACAGTTTCTTAAATGATAAGGGGATAAGGGGTTCTGGGGAGCGGGTGGGGAAGTGGAGCTGAGTCCATGATCAGATCAGCCATGATCTTATTGAATGGCGGAGCAGGCTTGAGGGGCCATATGGCCTACTCCTGTTCCTATTTCTTATGTTCTTATTATGTTTCCTGCTTTTTGTCTGCCTCCTTTTTAAAATTTGAGTGTTACATTTGCGGTTTTCCGATCCACTGGGACCGTCCCAGAATGCAGGGAATTTTGGGAGATTGCAACCAATGCATCTTTTATCTCTGCAGTCACTTATTTTAGGACCCTAGGATGCAAGCCATCAGTTCCAGGAGCCTTGTCCACCTTTAGTCCTATTATTTTACCGAGTACTACTTCATTAGTGACTGTGATTGTATTAAGTTCTTTCCTCCCTATAGTCCATTGATTATCCACTATTGGGATGTTTTTAGTGTCTTCAACCGTGAAGAGCGATACAAAATATTTGTTCAACGTCTCTGCCATTTCCCTGTTCTCCATCATTAATTCTCCAGTCTCATCCTCTAGGGGACCAACATTAGTTTAGCTCCTCTTTTTATGTACCTGTAGAAACTCTTACCATCTGTTTTTATATTTCGTGCTAGTTTACTTTCATGAGGGGTTGACATATGAAGAAAGGTTGAGCAAAATGGGCCTATACTCATTGGAATTTAGAAGAATGAGAGGTGATCTTATTGAAAAATATAAGATACTGAGGGGGCTCGACAAGGTGGATGCAGAGAGGAAGTTTCCCCTCGAGGGGGACTCTAGAACTAGGGGGCATAGTTTCAGAATAAGGGGTCGCCCATTTAAAACAGAGATGAGGAGGAATTTCTTCTCTCAGAGCGTTGTAATCTGTGGAATTCTCTTACCCAGAGAGCTGTCGAGGCTGGGTCATCGAATAATTTCAAGGTGGAGATAGACAGATTTTTGAATGATAAGTGAGTGAAGGAATATGGGGAGTGGGCAGGGAAGTGCAGCTGAACCCAAGATCAGATCAGCTATGATCTTATTGAAAGGTGGAGCAGGCTCGAGGGGCCAAATATTTCTTATGATTTGGGCAGCCGCCCAGGATGCCCGCAAAGCCATATTAATATGGTGACACCTTTAATGCAGGCACAGATCGGGCATGAGGCTTTGCCTTTGAAATTGGTCCTTTTTGTCCGAATCTTCTTCACAGAAACGCGGACCAATTTCCAACCCAGTGGAATTTCCCTGTTTATCTAAAGTGGTAAAAGACTCACAGGGAAACACGGTACCTGGACATGGGGTCATTAGCACTGATTCAGTGTGGGAGGCTTTTATTAATGTTCTCCATATTTTCTTATTGAAAACCCATGGGTAAGGACCCAGGCCCATAGTGCAGGACATCACCAAGGGTGAAAGAGTGAGAGAGACAGGAAGCTGAGGCCAAGAGTCCAACATAAAATCCTAACTCTCTTTAAAGCCCAGTCCATCAGGACATGAATACTGCTGCCACACCGTGGCACCTCGGACAGTCCTCTCAGCACAGATGTGTTTCAGTAACTGTACAGTTATGCCATGTGGTAATATCTTTTCTCTTGTTGCCTT
This sequence comes from Pristiophorus japonicus, assembly GCF_044704955.1. Classification (NCBI taxonomy): domain Eukaryota; kingdom Metazoa; phylum Chordata; class Chondrichthyes; family Pristiophoridae; genus Pristiophorus; species Pristiophorus japonicus. The sequence goes on from NC_091983.1 coordinate 238,525,903, forward strand.
AGAATTATGAAGAGATAGAACATTTAGCCATTCAAGGGATTGAAACAGAAGTTACTGGAACGGATATCAAGAGTGCACTCGCGACTGGTCTGGACAAACTAAAGAATTATTCATGGTTTTCGAATGCTGCAGGTACATTGGATGTTCCTTCAATGTAATAACAGAATATAAAACAACCCTTCGCTGTTTGACCTATCTTCTTTGAAACTTCCTGTATAGAGAGACACACTGGCCAAAGAATGCCACCATTGTCAATCCCAGAGGTTGTGCCAGGATTGTGCCCATTGTGCCCTCCATAACTGACCCAGCCTCAGTTTGTGAGATCATTGACATGTTGCTGGTGCGCAGAAGTGCCACATGGGCTACTTCTTTGGTGCTCGCAGACCCTGTGTGCCCAGAATCTGACAAGGCTGCCCACACATGGGAGTTTGGGATGCCAAGCTCACGTTCCAACTCAAGCCGTGGCCCTTGAATTGTCTCTGGTTAATAAAGGTTCTTTGCCAGGCCTGAACTAGAGTCCACATACACCCTTGTGGAAGCCCATACTCTTTCATTTCTCTCAGCTCACTGGCTGCTACTGGAATGCGGGTCCTGGCTGAGGCTCAGTTCTGTTTAGAGAAGGTTAAGAGCAGATTTGATAGAGATGTTCAAAATCATGAAAGGTTTTGATAGAATAAATAAGGAGAAACAGTTTCCAGTGGCAGAAGGGTCGGTAACCAGAGGAGGCAGATTTCAGGTGATTGGCAACAGAAACAAAGGTGACACGAGGAAACTTAAAGAAAGGTAACTTCGATGGTATGAGACGTAAATTGGCGAGGATAGACTGGCAAATGATACTTAAAGGGTTGATGGTGGATAGGCAATGGCAGACAGTTAAAGATCACATAGATGAACTTCAACAATTGTACATCCTTGTCTGGCGTAAAAATACAACGGGGAAGGTAGCTCAATCATGGCTTACAAGGGAAATTAGGGACTGTGTTAAATCCAAGGAAGAGGCGTATAAAGTGGCTAAAACAAGCAGCAAACTTGAGGACTGGGAGAAATTTAGAATTCAGCAAAGGAGGACAACGGGTTTAATTAGAAACATAGAAAATAGGTGCAGGAGTAGGCTATTCAGCCCTTCGAGCCTGCAGCACCATTTAATATAATCATGGCTGATCATGCAGCTTCAGTACCCCACTCCCACCTTATCTCCATACCCACTGATCCCTTTAGCTGTAAGGGCCACATCTAACTCCCTTTTGAATATATCCAACGTACTGCACTCAACAACCTTCTGTAGAGAATTCCACAGGTTCACCACTCTCTGGATGAAAAAGTTTCTCCTCATCTCGGTCCTATATGGCTTACCCCTTATCCTTAGACTGTGATCCCGAGTTCTGGACCTCCCCAACATCGGGAACATTCTTCCTGCATCTAACCTGTCCAGTCCCGTCATAATTGTATAGGTTTCTGTGAGATCCCCTCTCATTCTTCTAAATCCCAGTGGGTATAAGCATAGCCGAACCAATCTTTCTTCATATGTCAGTCCTGCCATCCCGGAAATTAGTCTGGTGAACCTTCGCTGCACTCCCTGAATAGCAAGCACGTCCTTCCTCAGAATAGGAGACCAAAACTGCACACGACACTCAAGGTGTGGTCTCACCAAGGCCCTGTACAACTGCAGTAAGACCTCCCTGCTCCTATACTCAAATCTTCTCGCTATGAAGGTCAGCATGCCATTTGCCTTCTTTTCTGCCTGCTGTACCTGCATGCCTACCTTCAGTGACTGATGTACCATGACACCCAGGTCTCGTTGCAGCTCCCCTTTTACTAATCTGCCACCATTCAGATAATAATCTGCCTTCCTGTTTTTGCCACCAAAAATGGATAACCTCACATTTATCCACATTATACTGCTTCTGCCATGCATTTGCCCATTCACCTAACCTGTCCAGTCACCCTGCAGCCTCTTGGCATCCTCCTCACAGCTCACACCGCCACCCAGCTTAGTGTCATCTGCAAACTTGGAGATATTACATTCAATTCCTTCGTGCAAATGAATTAATGTACATTGTAAATAGCTGGGGTCCCAGTACTGAACCTTGCAGCATCCCATTAGTCACTGCCTGCCATTCCGAAAAGGACACGTTTATTCCCACTCTTTCCTTCCTGTCTGCCAACTAGTTCTCTATCCACATTAATACATTACCCCCAACACCATGTCCCTTAATTTTGCACACTAATCTCTTGTATCACCATAGGCAGTCCCTTATATTGAGGATGACTTGCTTCCATGCCAAAAACTGATGACTTCACAGGTGTTTCAATGAAGGACCAAATATTCCAGGTCCAGAACTGCACGTTGAAGGGTGGAAGATGGCTGTGCGTGGATTAAAAAAAAAATGTGGTGGTCGTTGCACACCAGCTAACACACGGGCTTGACAGAGCTAGGTCTTCGTCCAGTGCAAGGATTAACCATGACAACTGGAGACCAGCTCTGCTGCATGGACCTAGTACGCACACATATTGCATTGTGGGTTGGCCTGTGCTGCCTCTGGGCCCTCGCCTCTTCTGCGTCCTGAACTCCTGCCACTCCTGGGCCCGATCATATCACTCCATGTATGGCGTGTGATCGCGGAGCGAAGTGATCTCATGTGGAACCTTGTCAAAAGTCTTTTGAAAGTCCAAATGCACCACATCCACTGATTTTCCCTTATCCACTCTACTAATTACATTGTCAAACTCAAGAAGATTTGTCAAGCATGATTTCCCTTTCATAAATCCGTGCTGAGTTGGACCAATCCTGTCACTGCTTTCCAAATGTGTTGCAATTACATCTTTAATAATTGATTCCAGCATTTTCCCCACCACCGATGTCAGGCTAACCGGTCTATAATTCCCTGTTTTCTCTCTCCCTTTTTTAAAAAGTGGGGTTACATTAGCTACCCTCCAATCCACAGGTACTGAGCCAGAGTCCATGGAATTTTGTAAAATGACCACCAATGCATCTACTATTTTTAGGGCCACTCCCTTAAGTACTCTAGGATGCAGATTATCAGACCCTGGCGATTTATCGGCCTTCAGTCCCATCGGTTTCGCTAACACCATTTCCTGGCTAATAAGGATTTCCCTCAGTTCCTCCTCCTCATTAGACTCTCGGTCCCCTAGTATTTTCAGGAGGTTATGCATGTCTTCCTTAGTGAAGACAGAACCAAAGTATTTGTTCAATTGGTCTGCCATTTCTTTGTTCCCCATTATGAATTCACCTGATTCTGACTGCAAGGGACCAAAAGTATTCTTCGCTAATGTTTTTCTCTTCACTAGGAGGGGGAAAATAGAATATGAGAATAAGCTTTCAGTGAACATAAAAACTGACTACAAAAACTTCTACAGATACGTGAAGAGAGAAAGATTAGTGAAGACAAATGTAGGTCCCTTACAGTCAGAATCAGGTGAATTTATAATGGGGAACAAAGAAATGGCAGACCAATTGAACAAATACTTTGGTTCTGTCTTCACGAAGGAAGACACAAATAATCTTCCGGAAATGCTCGAGGACCGAGGGTCTAGCAAGAAGGAGGAACTAAAGGAAATCCTTATTAGTCAGGAAATTGTGTTAGAAAAATTGATAGGATTGAAGGCCGATAAATCCCTAGGGCCTGATAGGCTGCATCCCAGAGTACTTAAGGAAGTGGCCCTAGAAATAGTGGATGCAATGGTGGTCATGTTCCAACATTCTATAGACTCTGGATCAGTTCCTATGGACTGGAGGGTAGCTAATGTAACCCCACTTTTTAAAAAAGGAGGGAGAGAGAAAACAGGGAATTATAGGCTGGTCAGCCTGACATCGGTGGTGGTGAAAATGTTGAAATCAATTATTAAAGAGGTAATAGCAGCACATTTGGATAGCAGTGACAGGATCGGTCCAAGTCAGCATGGATTTATGAAAGGGAAATCATGCTTGACAAATCTTCTGGAATTTTTTGAAGATGTAACTAGTAGAGTGGACAAGGAGGAGCCATTGGATGTGGTGTATTTAGACTTTCAAAAGGCTTTTGACAAGGTCCCACACAAGAGATTAGTGTGCAAAATTAAAGCACATGGTATTGGGGATAATGTACTGACGTGGCAAGAGAACTGGTTGGCAGAGACGAAGCAAAGAGTAGGAATAAATGGGTCCTTTTCCAAATGGCAGGCAGTGACTAGTGGGATACTACAAGGTTCAGTGCTGGAACCTCAGCTATTTACAATATACATTAATGATTTAGACAAAGGAATTGAATGTAATATCTCCAAGTTTGCAGATGACACTCAGCTTGGTTTTAATGTGAGCTGTGAGGAGGATGCTAAGAGGCTGCAGGGTGCCTTGGACAGGTTAGGTGATTGGGCAATACATGGCAGCTGTGGTATAATGTAGATAAATGTGAGGTTATCCACTTTGGTGGTAAAAACAGGAAGGCAGATTATTATCTGAATGGTGAAAGATTAGTAAAAGGAGAGATGCAATGAGACCTAGGTGTCATGGTACATCAGTCACTGAAAGTTGGCATACAGATACAGCAGGCGGTGAAGAAGGCAAATGGCATGTTGGCCTTTATTGCGAGAGGATTTGAGTATAGGAGCAGCGAGGTCATACTACAGGGCCTTGGTGAGGCAACATCTTGAATATTGTGCACAGTTTTGGACTCCTCATCTGAGGAAGGACATTCTTGCATTTGAGGGAGTGCAGCGAAGGTTCACCAGACTGATTCCCAGGATGACAGGACTGACATATGAAGAAAGACTGGATTGACAAGGCTTATATTCAATGGAATTTAGAAGAATGAGAGGGGATCTCATGGAAACATATAAAATTCTGATGGGATTGGACAGGTTAGATGCAGAAAGTATGTTCCCGATGTTGGGGAAGTCCAGAACCAGTGGTCACAGTCTAAGGATAAAGGGTAAGCCATTTAGGACTGAGATGAAGAGAAACTTCTTCATTCAGAGAATTGTCAACCTGTGGAATTCTCTACCACAGAAAGTTTTTGAGGCCAGTTCGTTAGATATATTCAAAATGGAGTTAGATGTGGCCCTTACGGCTAAAGGGATCAAGGGGTATGGAGAGAAAGCAGGAATGGGGTACTGAAGTGCATGATCAGCCATGGTCATATTGAATGGTGGTGCAGGCTCGAAGAGCCGAATGGCCTACTCCTGCACCTATTTTCTATATTTCTATGCACAGTGATTTGTTGCAATCAAGAATGCATTGCCTGAAAGCTGAGTGAAAGCAGATTCAATAGTAACATTCAAAAGAGAATTGTGGAAATAGCTGAAGGGAATAGAGTGCAGGTCTGTGGAGAAAGAACATGGGAGTGGATTAGTTAGAAAGCTCTACAAAGAGCGAGCCATTTTCTGTGCAGTATCATTCTATCATTCTGTGATTCAGTGTATCACATGAGTGTCTTCCACACCCCAGCACGTCTCCCTGCCCCAACCTGTAACTTCAGACTTACCATGAGCAATGCCACAGGTGACCTTCTAGTAGAATGCTGTAACAGTGTTTTCTCTGTCTGCAGATACAATTGTTCCTGTCTGTGCACCTTGGGGACTTCAGGGATACTTGGTAAATGGCACAATACAACAGAAATTCGGGGTATTTGTTCTACTAGTTCCTGAACTCACCAGCCCACCTGAACCCACAGATCAAACCGTGAAAATAAGAATGTTAGATCCTGGCTGGCTCTATGTCAGGTGAGTTCGTTGATATATTGTGATTGATATTTCTTTATGTCAGATATTTAGCCAACATTATTTAGCCTGTAGTAAGCCTGTGATTAACGGGATGGTCCAGTCAGGTGGGTCGTTGGCCAACATTAATCGTGTAATAAGTTGCTTTGTGTCTCACAACCTTCAGTTCCTTCCTCTGAGGATATGGCTGGACCTCCACACTCACATCACTCAGGTTCATATCGAGCACTGGACATGGCTGAGTCACAATTCCTCGGGACGCGATCCCAGGATGTGAATTCTACACTTTGTAACTAAAGTAGTTGAGCTTTTCTCTGCTGGAATGTCCCAGGAGTATAGACTTCCCTATTGTAACAATAATGGGGCTGGCTCCTGTTTTCAGACATTCTCACC